>NW_028327177.1:94484459-94794459 GCF_987537825.1 Furipterus horrens | reverse complement strand
CTGAACAAAAGTATTTTCAAGTCACCCACATCTTAACTCTCCCTCAAATCTCACATAAATTAATGAGCATCCTTTTCTTTTTTATGTTTGCAAATACACTCTATAGTATATTAAGATATCATGATAATGATCTTAGTTCTATTGTATTTCATACATGTGGTATTGCTTTGAAATTTACTTTCACACTTTCTAGAGAAAAACTAGAGAAAACTGGCTTACTTGTTCTAGACTGGCATTTAAATAAACTCAATTTACAAAGCACACACTGACACATTCTAATGAGTCCATATTGAATATGCTTCACCTTTTATAGTATTTAAGTGACTTTGAAAAATCAGCATGGAGGAAGAATAAAATTAACAAGATTTTACTACCTGTATTTCATCTTTTATATACTTTCTTTTTCTAAAATGTATAAGGTAAATATTTAGAACTCCATGAAATAAACTTATGTTTTATTAATCAGAAAACACCCAGATTGTAAGATTAATAAAAGAATCGAAGCAGGCAAAATAAAGTTTTCTAAACTTCTAGGCTGAGAGTAAAATAAGAAATTAGATACTCCGATGACTGATACCAACCAATGTGGGTAAAAGAAATGATGTCAAGCAAAAATCATGTGGCCAATGTCTGCCTGGCAGCCCACACCATTTCCAGAGAAGTTATCAAGGATCGGCCCTGCCTAAATGGAATGAATCATCAGCAGGTCCCTGACATGAGCCAGCTGCAAAGTCTTACAGTGACTGGCGAGATTGAAAAAAGATTTCCAAAAGCTTCAACATAAGATTCAGCTTCCCTATCAGATTTCCCTGTCAGATTTCCCAATGCTTTCTTCTAGGTCATTTATATCCAAATTACTCCCTCATAAAAACAAAGACTTAGAAAAACTATAAAAAGTTTAAAAAGCACTTTTTTTCTGAAAAGTGTACTTTAGCTGATTCGATAAAAGGTCTGAAATCATCTTCGGGGCCACCATGAAAACTAGAACAATGGAGCAGCAACAGCATCTGTAAAAATGAGGACATGCATTCCAAAGGTAGGTGGGAGACATCTTGTGGCATATTCATGCCACTGGTAAAGAAATTCCAAGAGCCCCTGCAAGCCACTGAGTCATTTATTTTTATTTTATTTTTAATGTTTTCTTGTATAAATATCAAACACATACAAAAGTAGAGAAAATAATATAATAAATTTCTATGTACCCATTCCCCTTCTTCAACAAGTATTCACTCATGGCTACTCTTGTCTCTTTGATGACCCCCAATCACTCCCCTTCCATAGTCACATAATTATATCATTTCACCTGTAAATATTTTAGTAAGTATCTTTAAAATTTAAGGACTCTATATTAAAGGGAAAAAATCCATCATCACACCTTAGAAAAATGTACCAATTATTTCTTACTATCATCAGTTCAACCTTCAAGTTTTCCCAGTTGGCTCACAGTTTTAACATTTTGCTTATTTGAATCAGGATCCAAACAAGGTTCATAAATTATGATTAGTTAATATGTCTCTTGAGCTTTTGAATTTTCAGTTTCCCTCTGTACTTCTTTTTCCTTGAAAACTTTTGTTGTTTAAAAAGGAAAACAAACCAACAAACAAAAAAACAGAGTCATCTGTACTTAAGAGTTTCCCATAGTGGGGAGCTTGTTCACTGCATCCTTTGGAGTGTTTGCTAATTTTCTCTGTCTTCTGTATTTCTAGTAAGGTTCTGGTTTGATTTTCTCGTGAGACTGCTTCATTGGCAATAGAGCATACTTATGTCAGGAGGCACATAATATTTGATGTGACAGCCATTCAAGCTCAATCCCCAGATCTATTAAATCGTTAGAAGTTACAAAATGGTGAGAGTCTAGTATTCTTTCTTCATCTGTTAGCTTAAATACTTCTACAAGAAGAATCTCTTTGTCAACTCTTTGACTACCCTGAGATACAATTTACATAAAAGAGTTAAAAAGATTTCTCATTTCTTTCGCTTATTTACCAGTTTCAAAAATACTGTGTTGATTCTCTAGAATCTACAACAGAGGGTTTGGGGTTATTTTAGTTATAAGTCTGAATTCATTGACTTAAGCATATTTTATGTGTCACTGATACTCAAATTCTTTGTCCAGAGTGCACATTTTTGCTCCTGAGTCCATTTAACATGCCTTATCAGTCTTTAGCTTCCCTGCAATCTTACATAACAAGATGTTCTAGGCTACTTACATATACAGGTTTTAAAATACAGTACAGTCTGCGGGATTTTTAAAAAATATATTTAATTATTTATCATGGATTTTTCGCTATATCACGGGATTTTGCAGTACTGTATACGTATGTTGTTAAAGTTACATAGGTTTAAGAGTGTAGAATTGTTTAAGAACATAAGTAGTGTTTATAAAAGTGTGGAAAAGGTTAATAAGGGACTGGGAATGGTTTATAAGTGTGTGGAAAGGGCTTATAAAGCCTTAAAATATATATAAATACTAAAATAAATGTAAGGTTCCTACTTCGCAGATTTTCACCTATCGCAGTGGGGTCTAGAATGTAATGCCCACGATAAGTGAGGGAATACTGTATGAAAAACATTCTAGGACTACAGTAATTTTTCTTAATTTTAATCTTGCACCTGTATTTCCTTTCTCCCAAGCTCTGAAAATCCAAGCTCTTACTGACACCAACAGAAACACTTATTGTTTTATCACATTCTTCACACACACTCTTCTATTATGTCTTAGAATAATATTACTCACACTGCAACTAATAATAAAAATACTAAAAAAAATTTAAGATTCTTTGTAGATTTTTTTTTTGTCCTGGATTATATCCCACTGGAAATGTACACTCAAAGAATGTGGTTTAAAGTCACTTGAAATAGAACCTCTCTATGTTCTTACACTACCACTCAGGTACACAGATAGGTCAATTTTCTTTTTAACTTTTTAGGGTTTAATTTTACTTTTTAATTATGTACAATATTTAAGTGGTTTCAAAGTCAAATCTTCAAAACAAAATATTCAAAGAAGTCTAGGTTCTCTCTCTGTTGACTCTACTGCAAAACAAGTAACTTATTTTAATATTATAGTTTATCCATCAACTTTTTAAAATATATAAACAAATATATATATTCATACATATATATCATATATATTCAACTCTCTTAGGTAGCATGCTTCATACTTTCACCATCTTCTCTTTTTTTTTTTTTTTTCACTTAACAATATATCCTAGAAGTCACTCCATATCAGCCTATAAAGATCTTCATCTTTCACACAGCTTAATCTATTTTGTGGATCACAGTGATTTATTCAATCAATCCCCTCCTGGTAAATACCTTGGTCATTTCCAGTATTTTAGTATTACAGATAATGTTGTAATAAGCAGTCTTGAATATTCTATATTTTTGCCAGTGTATCTTTGGGATCTATTCCTAGAACTAGAATTGCTGAGTCAAAGGTAAACATCTGTAACTTGCCAGATGTTGCCAAATTCCTTTCTGAAAGGGAATGTACCATTTTGCCTTCCTATCAGCAATGTTAAGGCCTAGTTTTCCCTACAGTCTTGCTAATAAATAGAGTACAATTCCAATATTTGGATTTTTGCCAACCTAATGAGTGAAAATTATTTTTCAATGTAGTTCTATATGCATTTCTCTTATCATATGTTAGGTTGAGCATCATAAATTAAGCACTTTTACATTTATTTTTCTATATACTACCTATATATCAGGCCCATTATTCTATAGGGTTGTTGGCTCTTTGATTAAAGACTATATATTGGGGATAAGAACTCTTTAATTGAAGTATATCTTGCAAGTATATCACCCAAGTTTATTGTTTTTACTCTGCCTGTAATAATTTTTTCCATTCAAAAATTCTTTAGTTTATGGCATCAAATTTATCAGTCTTATACATATTGCTACCAGATGTTGTTTCATAGTTAGAAAAGTTTTCCCCATACCTAAATTATAAAGGAGTTAATCCATGTTTTCTCCTAATACTGGTGTTAAAGCATCGCCTAAGACTGGATATTTCCATTGCTACCATGATGTGATATCTCATTTAATTCTCTCACTACACTTCCAATGATACAGGAGAACAACATTAGATCCAATAAACATTTCTGGAGTTTCTATGTTGTGCCAGGCATTACTCTCAGAGGTCACATACCCCAGTGAAAGAGCCAAAAGGTCATTTTCTTTAAGAATCTTATATTGTGATAAAGTTTTCCTTCTATATAAATACTAGGTTAATAAAGTGTTAAAATACTCAAGTGCAGCACAGTAATGAAAACCCCAGGGAGGCCACAATGTCCCTGAGAAATGAGATTACATTTTTTTATCCCATAATATCAGAGGTTTTATCCAAGAAAGTTATCCTTGAAAATTTAAGGATTTGTAAATGAAAATAACTCTAAGCATTAAAATAAATTGTCCTTTTCAGTTAGGTACTTTCATACACTTACTAGAGGCTGCTATATATGCAAGGTATTTATGGGATTGCTCTGTCAAGCAACCAATGGTCCACTAGATTGAATCTTTCATGAATACTCAAGGACAAAAAGAACTACAAACAATTCTTAAACTTCTTTCAATAATATCATAGATAATAATGTTGGCAACATTTATTTCTTGTTTACTCCTATATTCCTGGCACCTTGAATCATGCCTAACAAACAGCATATATAATATTTTGTAAATAACCTACTGGAGATCCAACAAAGGTTATGAAAATGATGCTGTATACCTAATTTCCATATCTTAAGCTCTTTATCTTACATACACACACACACACACACACACACAGAGGCAAGTGCAAATATGATTAAATTTTTCCAAATTAAATCTTCAAAAGTCATGCACATATTTATGCAAATGTACTTTTTGACTTTGGATGAGATTGAGGTTGAAGAGCTGACAAATTTGAGACCTGGATCTCTGGCAGTCCCAAGCAGTTGCCTGAGTCAAGCATTTCCCTCTCCCTGTACTGCTCCCAAGGTGGCAGCCACAGGTGGGTCTCCATGGAGAGAGCCAACCCTTCTGACACCAGCTGTGCTGACACTAGGCTAAGGAGTCACACTCAGCAGTTAAGGAGCTGGACTTTTTCCTTTCCTTCATATTTGGCCCAGTTTTAATGACAGAACTTAACTATCTGTCCAGTTTCAAATTAACAACTGACAAGTAGTATTTCAGAGGCCAAACATCATTCTATTATAATTATTTATATAAATATTTAAGAAATCACCTACGGTTAACAAAATAATAAAATAAAAAATAAATAATGCAAGAAAATAAATTTCACACACTTCACTCAAGATAGAAATACTTGCAATAAAAACAAACTTGTAGGGTTAAAATGATCTTCATCTACACAACTTACCTCAAGTTATATTCTCTCTTTTCTTTAATAAAGCAAGAGGCAGAAATATATGTTTGTATGAAATAAATATCTGTATTTAATTTAGAAAAGAATAAAGTTCAATGAAATTGGGTAAAAGATCTTGCAGAAGCCCTGCAATTTAACTTCACTCTTTAGATTTTGGTTTGGTATGTAAATATACACATAAAGAAACCCAACCACAGCAAATGTTAGCCATTTTCCAGAGGAATGGAGGCAAGCATTATAAATGTGGGTCCAGTGTCAGGAGTTCACAATGTAAACTGGTTATTTCCAAATGGTGTCCCCCAGAAGGAAACAAAATGAATGGAAGTACTTAATAAATTCTGTTTTCCATAAAATTCATACTCCCAGAAAAAGAAGGAATGTGAGCTCAGAGGTCAGTGAGAGTTTTGTTGGATTTCCCTCCTTCTAAATTCTGTCATCTCCTTTTTAAAGTGGAAATTCAGTTTCCCACAGATATGACAGAAACATGTTCTTTTTTTTCTTTCTTTTTTTTTTTTTCTGCAAACCGTTCACCAGTAAGTAACACTAACCAGTGGACATGTACATTCTCACAGGTGATTTGTTAATTGGATACTGTCACTTCCAGTTGCAGCTTAATATACTAGAGACAATGATTTTTTCAAACAGAAGTAAAACCAAATAAAAATATTAATGACCTACTTATTTTCCATCAAAGAAAATAAAGGGCTCTGAATCCATCTCTACTTGCCAAAACAATGGATGCAGATTGTGATGGAGTTTAATGTAGAAACTAAAATGACTGAGTTATCTTAATTACACATTTAGCCACCCAAGTCAAATAACATCCCAAGGAGCACAAAAAGAAGGGCCAAATTTTTTTGTTTCACTAGAAAAATAAGTTCCTCAAAATAAGTTGACAATAGGCTAAGGATTGGAAAGTTTTTGATTAAAAAGGGATTTTTGTTGGAACACTTATAATGAGATTTGAGCTACAGTAACAATATAAAATTGAAAGCAGAATTACATACAAAACGAGTGCTGTAAAACATCATTATTTTAGTACAATGGAAAATAAGGTGTTTGTGGTTTTACTCTATAAATTCTGTGTTGTCTGCTCATATGTATTCCTTCTTGGCTGTCTTCTGAATAGCCATTCTGATTTCCCAGTCCTTCTGCACCAGCATTCATTTGTGGTGGGGGTGGGCAGGGCACCCCTACAATCAACATCTCCAAGGCTCAACTTTTTCCCTCCACTTTATTGGCTTTTCAGGACTAATTCTTGTCCACGCATCACACTGGTGTTCAGTTACAGGGCAGACAATGAATTTTCCTAATCCATTTAGTATGCTGACAGAGCCATGTTCACAATTTATAGAATTTCCTTTTAGACATCTACCTATTTCACACTTCATTAACATTCAAACTGAACACCTGTGTTTATGAAGTCAAAAGCAATTTTATACTAACAAGGTGTTAAATAGGGCATTCTCTGGAAGCCTGAACAACAATAACAACAACAGAAGTACTAGACTCTTGGCCGATGGAACAAAATAATGTCGGTAGTTACCTGCATCATCCTTTAATAGACAAAAAACATTGCGATGGAACTGCAGCCAACCAGCGTAACACATTTTAGTTCCTACACCAGAAGTCTTTTCATGTTTTACTTAAGAAAGTAAGAGTATGAGGCTGCCTGGCAAAGTTTACCCAGATACTTGAAATCTGCAAAACAGCTAAAAATTTCAGGAAGTAAAATGTGGACCCTTTAAACAATGCCTTCACTAGCTAGATATAAGGACATTCTCAGTGTTCTGTGGCCCACAACGTCTGACCCTGGCTCATTTTTATGTGACCCCAAAGTTTTCACATCATTAATAAAGAGAGAATCAAAACAAAGCCCACAGACATCAGGGGAGGGGAAAGTGTGTAGTTTGGCACTGCCACCATACATACCCTCAAAATGAAAAGGGAAAAACGTAAAATGTACGTAGCAGAGGTGGTGACCCCTGTAACGACTGTGGTTCCCAACTTTTTTTTTTTCTACTGGTAATAAACCATTTTGCAGACCTCCCAATTGTGGCCACCATGATAGTTACAACTTGCAGGTTTATGTCTTTTTCTTGCAGTTAAGAGTGTTATCAATAAAAATTTCAAATGATGCTTTTCCTGGTCAAATAAAAACATTTTAAAATGTGAAGCCAACAACAGGATTAGAATAGAAAAATACAAGTGACACCAGGATGTTGTTTTGTATATTTTTTCACCAAGTCCCTTAATTTATTAATTTTAAAGACATTCCTTGCAAGTCTTGAAAGTACCAGGGTAATCTGACAACCTTAAAAACTGGTTTCGTCATATGCTACTAACTTTTTTAAAAAGCACCTCACTTTTAAATGCATAATTATGAAAAGCATTAAACAAAAGTCTATCTTAGAAAGGACATTTAACATATTATTCTTTGAAGCCTGGACTGAAGTGATTAAAAAGGACTTTACTGCTTGCTAGTCAACCAAGGCAGGAGGTAAAAAGAAAAATTGAAATTACTGATTAAATGTAAGGGAGCACTCCATGTAAATCCCACCTTACATATCGTGGCAAAAGTGGGTGAGTAAAAGCAGGAGAGAAAATAAAAAGAAGTAAGCATTTAACTCCTTTGAATAGTAAAGTATGCAAGCTATATGAAATAGCCAATAATGGAAGGTTGATATTGCTAAGGTGATTACTCTGATAGTGTTTTTATGTTTTGATTAAAGCCAATCTTTTTTGAGTCCACACTCAAGCAACTTAACTCTCTTTGAAAACGGGAATACTCTTTATGGGGTTATTGGTGCTCTGCTGGTTTGATTATTTTAGGAGTTACCTCATCTGCCTAGAAATGCTTTAGTAGGCTATATTTCAGAAAGACCCTTCCCTTGTCTAAATGAGTGAGGTATCATTTGATATTTTATTGAGCATGGTGCTGGATAAGGTGGGATCCATAATCACAGGAGCTATTGATCTTAGACTTTTCAACTTAATTATATTGCCCAAATGTCTACCGAGTGTTTTTATGGCTGCCACACTGAGTTCCAGGAACTGTGGCTAAGTGTTTTACATGAAATACTTTATTTTTAACTGTATTTACAACTTTTGAAGTTAGTATTGTTGACCCATTTTTTAGGATGAGAAAATAGAGAGTCAAAGAGGATGTGTAGCTTGCTCAAGTTTACACAATGATGAGTGACAGTGATAAGTGAGTCCATTGGGATTGCAGGAATGCATGGTAGGTACAGCCCTGTACTGGCTGCTTTTACTCACCCACTTTTGACCCACAGAAGGAAGATGGCATATAATTAAGATTTTGTGTGACATTATTAATAACCAGAAATTACTAAGCATTTATGGTGCTAATAAATCAGTTCTCTATTGCTTATCCATACACCCAATAGAATATTGGCTGGATGAGGGCAAGTACCGTATCTGGCACACAGTAATCATTCAGAAACTTTGTGTTGAATGAAAAAATGTATGAAATCTACGGGGTAGGAATCTTTAATGGGAAATTCTTGGAAATGCTTCGGGGCATCTATAAACTGCCTGAAATTATACATGTTATTGCACATGAATATGAGTGTGTATGTGCTGAAGTGAATTTTTCTAGGGAGTAAGCCTATAAATTGCATGATATTCTCTTCTATATGGATTTCATTTAAAAAACAAAAACAAAAATGTTATGGGCCCTTGTTATAGAGCTGCTGCTAACCTAATCTGCATGTGCTGCCCTTTGCCTTCATGAACACAAAACCCCTACATTCTGTCTTAATTAACACGTTCTCAAGTGTTCACCTTTAGACAAGTAGAACTCTCCCCGACCTATTTGGAAGAGCAATGAGTATAAAAGCTGTAATATAACACATCTTCCAGAAACCATGCAAAAGAGTTGTCACAGCTAGCTGTTTAAAAATCATGCTGGGCTGGGGCAAAGTGTACTTGCTAAAAACAAAAAGGAATCTCTTAATTTGAGGATAGAACAAAAGAGATGGCACTTTCATAGTATCTTCATAAAAAAGTGACTCCACTGAAATATAAAAGCCTGAGCTCGGTAAATGCAGACACCAAAGGCAACCCACAAAGGTAGAACACACAGAATGGATGGTAAGTGAGGTGAAGTATTCCCCAAACGAGCATCCCTGATATACAATAAAAATAATAACAGCAGGGGAAAGGGGGGAGGGAGAGAAGGGGGATAAGTAAGGGAAGGGTCTAGTCAAGGAACGTGTATAAATGACTCATGGACGTGGACAACGGGGAGGGAGATGATTGTGGGAGAAGGGATGGGCTGGGTGGGGGGGGACAATGGGGAAAAAAAGGGACAACTGTAATTGGAAAACCAAAAAATAAAATTTAAAAAATAAAAATAATAATAATAACAGCAATGATGATAACACAATTTATAGCTAAAACCCTTTACTTGAGTTAAAGCACTTTTCACATAGATGTGAAAAGACTGACACTTTATAGATAAGACATGGAGGCTCACAGAAGTTCAAATCTCTCTCATGTCACAGTTATTCAACGGGGAAGCTGACATATGTCCACACACCTCCCACTGCTTAATGCTGTGTTCTTCATACAACATCTCACTTCAGACGATGGAATAATATCTAGGCCTCTTCTCATCTTAACTCTGGATATATTGGTAATTATTTGTTGAAATCCAGAAAAATCAAGGTGCTAAAGAAAGCTAATTTAGTATCTCTACTGCCACATAATTAATGTGTTGGTGGATGGGAATAAGTTGGTACATAAAAAAACATCAAGGGAGGTAGCAAAATAAGAAACTTGGCCTTGGGGTCCTTTGAAGCTATTTTAAAAAGTAAAATGTTATGTTAGGAGCTATGTGGTGTATTCCCTCTGTGTGTGTAATTATTATTCCATTGATTTATTGCACACGTGTCAAAGAGTGTCTGGGCATTTATTCAAGTTAAAACAAACCAACCCAAGAGCCAAGCCACACAGCTGCAAACCCAGACAACTTGCCTCCCGCCCTTTGCCCCACTCTCCAGCCTGCTACCTCCCAAATGCAAATTCTCTGGTAGCAGAGTCTTCCTTGCAGAGATGTACTGTTAAGCCAGCGACATCTGTCATTTATATTGTATTCTAAAAGAGTCGTTAAAACCAGTTGATATCACAGATTTTCCAGAGAAACCAGCAAATTTCTTCCAATTCTGAAGAGAGCCATCTTCTGTTTTGGCAAAAGCTTTTAAGGAATGACTCAGGAGTCAACTTGGAAGGAGCTATCACATGTAACCTCCTCCAAGGATGAGTGCCACATCTTTCATATGAACTTAAACTTAGGTCTTTGTTGTGCGGTACAATGATACATAACATATCTTATGTACTGAAGACTTACCCACTAAGGTAGGGAGACTCTTCAGAAGCGGGAAAATCACTTTAATATATTTTACCCGTTTGCCAAAAATCCTTTGTCTATGATCCAACAATTAGATCAAATTTTAACCAAAATTTATTTCCTCTAACAGATGGACATCATTGGGTAACTGTCTCCATTTTCATTTACGAAGAAAATTCCTCGGATGTTTCCAACTGATAAAATCATTAATCACACACTCCCAACTTCAAAGCGGAAGATTTGAGAATCACCTCAATTTCCCTGCACATGGAGAATAAATGTTTTTCTACGTCAAAGCACTGTCCTTTTACTGGGTCATTTTAATTATTGAATGTGGGATGGAAGTTATCCACATAGAGTCACCGCTGACTCTTTAATGAAATTTACATAAGTCTAATTTGGACTACATCAATTCAAGAGAGGTAAAACACAGAGGGAAGAATAAGAAAAGGAAAATAGGCTGGGAACACAGCACTCTTTAGTGCAAGGTAGTAAGAGAACGAAGGTAAGCCTTCCTGCACTGACTTTTCTCATTCCTTCCTTCTGGAGAGAAAGCATCAAGAAGCCTGACTGCCTGTTTGAGCAATACCTCAACGGACTTGCCTTGGTTCTCAAATTCTTCCTACCCAATACACAGCAACACGATTGCACTAATTTGATTAGTAATGCTGGCATTATTGCCAACTTAAGACAACTGGGGTACAATCAGTTGCTTTGTGAATAACCAGTGTGAAGAAAAACGTGTGCTTTAGAACAAGGATCAGCAAACTATCTGGCCCTGTTCAGAGTACAACTGCTAGAGGGAGGTCAGCCCAGGCATTCCAATGCCTACTCAGCTCTCTTCCCATATAAATCACAATGCTGTGAGTTTGCAAACTTTTTCTGGAAAGGGCCAGAGAGGTAATATTTTCAGCTTTGTGGGCCACATAATCTGTTGCTACTAAAACCTGTGGTTATAGCTAAAGACAATACATAGATGAATGAGTATGGCTGTGTTCTAATAAAACTTTACTTACAGCCCTGGCCGGTGTGGCTCAGTTAGTTGGAGCATCATCCCATAACCAAAAGATTGAGTTTTGATTCCCAATCAGGGCACATACCTAAATTGCAGGTTTAATCCCTGATCAGGGTGCATATGATCCCCCACTTGGGCATATACCAGAGGCAATGAATTAATGTTTCTCTCTCACAACCATGTTTCTTTCTCCCCCTTCTTCTTGTTACAGAGTAGGGTCCCCAAGGAGATGGGAGGGGTTTCATTACCATAGAATGGTAAAGAAAAGTTTCTGGGGCCTATGTAAAATTCTACCAGTGGCCGCAGTTAGTCACCCTGCCTACTGCATCACAGGCCACAGTCAGGGATTTAAAAATAAAGCGGCTGCCATTTGCAGAGGGAGAACTATGCAGCTTTGAAAGGGAAGGGAGAACTCCATGTGGTTTACAAGGAGGCTGGGAACTCCACGTGGTTCTGCATTAAGAGCTGGAGAGCACCACGACACAGGCAAACCCCACCCGTCACCCCCAGTCAGGCTCAAATGATTGGGAGCTGCTGGTGAAACTGAACTGTGTCTGGGAAGTAGGGAAACGGTATCTCTGACTTTTCTGTTCTAAAACTAGCCTGGTTTGGAGGGGGAGGCAGAACTATGTGTTTGTGGGTGTTTTAAAGAAAGTAAGACTAATGGCAGAAATCCACTATTAATCTAAATCTGTATAACCTTTAAATAAACAATTTCCTTTCTTTTCACCCAACTCTGGTATTGAGAGTTATGCTTCTGGTAGCGGGCAATCGGGCCCCTTATAAACTGAACAGCTCGTGGGTTCTGCTTCAGTCGGGGCAGCCGGTGGGTTCTGTTACACTCTCTCTCTAAAAGCAATGAGAAAATGTCCTCAGGTAAGGATTAAAAAGAAAACAACTTTACTTACAAAAACTGGCAGAGAGCAGGATTTGTCCAACAAGCCATAGTTTCCAACCCCTATTCTAGTCAAGTGCTAGATGGTAAAAATGTTCTATAGTTGTGCTAACACAGCAGTCATTAGCCACATTTGACTTTTAAATACTTGAAATGTGACTAGTGTGACTAAGGAACTATATTTTAAATTTTACTGAATTTTATTACTTTTTATTTTTTAATTAATTTTATTGTGGTGACATTGAGTAATAAGATCATATAGGTTTAAAGCATACATTTCTATGATACATGATCTGTATATAGTGCTGTGTCCCCACCACCCAAAGTCAAATGATCTTCTATCAGCATATATTTAGCCCCTTTTACCCAGGAACTACATTTTAAATTTTACTAAAATTTAATCATTTAAATTTGAATAAAAACATGACTAGTGGCTACAGTATTAGATAGCACAGTTGCAGATACTATTCATTTGCTCCTCTTCAGAGGAGATATAAACCACCTTACAATTTATGGCATAGTTTAAATTTTTGCCTTAAAAAAGGAAATATCCATGCTTCCACATTCAGAATAAAACTATACACAACTGAAAATTATATTTCTTAAATGTGGAATATATGCATCATTGAAGCTAAAATGATCATTGTGGTTTGACTCAATCAAATAACTGTCTATTAGCCAATGTCAAGTGCACAGGGGCTAAATTGGGTGTATGCCAAGACATATCCAATTTGGAACCTATTTCCATTCTCCTGCGAACAATGTCCTGCACCTCCACTGAGGGCACAGACCTACTGAATGGTCCCATTAACTCCTAAGGAAAATCATATAGTATATACATTCAAACACATGGCTCAAAGAGCACAAGAGGGAACACACATCTCAATGACATTGCCTTCTCCTCACGTGATCCACATAATACACTGCCTCTGCACAAAAATCAGGGACATGCACCACATTCTTTGTTACTGCTCACATGTAATCATTTATTTTCTGTCAGTGTTTTATTTACACAATAACTAGCTTGTTTTTTGCATTCTTTAGCAGCCCCAAAGATATAATCCATTGGAGAGAACAAGGAAATAGGATAGTAACATATATTTGCTTTTTTATCCAAGTGTGAATAAGAAATAACAAACCAATGTTTCCCTGAAGAAAATTACACAATACCAACTTTCTTCAATGGGTAAATAAATGTTTAAAATTGAGGATACTCCTTAGGAAGTAAGAAACCTTTGGAAACAAAGGAACCGGGAAGGGGACCAATACAGGTATATGACAAAAGAAGGTAAATGACATTCTGACTTTTTTAAGTGATTTTTTGATAAAATAATACCACTCTAGATTCACTCATTTATACATGGTTCCCAAATCCGAAAAGCTCTAAATAATGAGAAAAAAAATTCCAAGTGTGAAGCAAACTCCTTTGGTGGCACAACCTGACATGACCTGATTGGAGGCTATTTATATAGCCTTTATTTATGCTACTTTAGGGTGAGAAACTTTTTTCTGCAGAAATATGCATGTGTTTGTATAGCACTTCCAGCAGCCCCACTGGGAGTGTTATATAGTCTATGATACATGCAACAGGTCTTACCTTTCCAAAATCCCTCAAATTTCTGATATCCAAGATACCTCTGGCTCCAAGGGTTTGGATAAGGAATCTTCTAAAGAAAGCCATTCAGGTAGGACATTTGCTATCAACTCAATATCTGCGACCTGGAATCCTGAGACAGTGTCTTACCTCAGTTTGAAGAATGGCAGCCCTCTGTTCTTTGGCAGTAAGTGACTCTTTAAGCACTTCAATGTGTTGTTTGCAATCTGAATTTTGATTGCTAAGGGTTTCAAGCTTTGTTTGTAAGGCAAGAAGTTCTGACTCCTTCTTTGAAAGTTCTTGCTTCAGCTGATCAATCTGTAAAACAACAAAATTGCAAGAAATTAGAATCCACAGCTATTACTCTATACTACTCTATACTTGGAAACTGCTGATTTATTTTATATTTCTTCCTTTTGTGTGTGTGTTCTTTAACTGACTTATTATTTCTTTTTTATTTTCAGTAGCCAATGATCATCATTCCCACAAAGCAAGCCATAAGTTTGCTTAAAAAGATGGCCCTGGGAGTCACACAGTCTTTGGGGTCCGGAGAGGCTCTCTAAAGGTGGCTAAGAGTACAGAAAACAGGAAAGATAAGGTCAGCAGACTGCCTTCCGCCTTCCACCCCACTGAGAACCAAGGTTCACAGAAGAATGGAGGCTTCCTGGCCGAACCTACTATTCATCCATGAAACCACAAAGTCATTCACCACAATCCTCATGGAGCTAATAAAGGTACTTAACCCAAGACATAACCTGGACCTTCTCTACTGCTCCACAGTGGAAATGGTCATTCAAGGGCATTATTTGACAAAAGAGAATCCTCATCCCACCAAAAAAATAAGTATTGTTTTTTGTTTTTGTTTTTTTTTTTTGCCTTATATTAAATACTGAGAAAACACAGAAGAATATAAAATATATACACAGTATAAAGGAAAATAATACAAGAAATATCCATCATTCAATTCTTCAAAAGATGATTATTAGGAGTATTTGTGTTCCAACCCCCTTATATCTCCTTCTTTACCCCTTCTGAAACAATTACCACTCTAACTTTTATGCTTATTATTTTCTTGCTTGTCTTTTGGGTTTACTATATATACTTTTCTGCATCTTTAAATGATATACCATTTAGCTTTGCATATTATTTAGGTTTTTAACATTGTTTGCATGGTGTATTTTGTTAATATATCAATATTATGCTTTTTCTACTCAATCTTATGCCTTAGACAGTGGCGGATTAAGGTCGGTTGAGGCCCTGGGTGCAGAAGAAAATATTGGGCCCCTTAAAAAAAAAGAGAGAGACAGGGAAAATAAAAATAGATGTTAACCATATTTTTAAATAAATTAAAAATTGCACATATGAAACCAAACTTGGTGTCATTAGAAAAAAGTGTAAAGTTGGGGTTTTGCAGGGCCCTTCAGAAGTTGGAGCCCAGGGTGCGTGCCCGGTGCACCATTAAATCCGCCTGTGGCTCTAGAGATTATAACATGTTATTGTATGTGCAATTTGTACATTTTTATTGAAGAACAGTATTCCATTGTGAGACTGCACCATGATTTATTAATGTTCATTTCCAGGTTCAGGTTCACTTCCAGATTTTTTGCTACCACAAAAAGTGCTATTCTGAACATTCTTATACATATCACTTGGCACACATAGCAAAAAATAATCTAAGGGTTAAATTCCTGGACCACAGGATATGCACATCTTTAACCTCACTAGATAATAAAAATGTCTTCCAAAGCAGTTATATAAATTTTCATAGTCACAAGCACAGTGTAAGTGTGCTAATCACTCCACATCTTTGCCAACATCTTATGGCACCAGTATTTTACATTTTGGCCAGTCTGATTAGAGCAGTGGTAGAAGCTCTCCAAAGACAACTGCCACCCATTTCTTCCTATTTGTGTACACACGCTGTTCTTCACAAATAGGGGTGAAGTCGTTTTACCTTCCTCTTGAACCTGGCTGGACTGTGACTTGCTTCTACCAGCTGAATGCAGCACCCATCCCAGCCTGTAGAAGGAATGGCAGCTTCAGCTTCCTCCTGCTGGAAGCCAGCCACCATTTTAGCAGTCAAATTATCCTCCAGCCACTGTGCTCTGAGAAAGCTTACCCCAGCTACACAGCAGGCCACTAAAGATAGAGAGGCCTGACAGAAATGATGACTCCTTTGTCTTGTTTCTGGTCTTAAAGGGAAGAATCTCAATGTTTCATCATTAACTTTCATATTTGTTTTAGCTTTATATAGGCATTCTTAGGTTTCAGAAAGTTCCCTTTTATTACAAGTTTGAAAGAGGTGTTTTTTTAATCATTAAGGAATGTTTAATATTATCAAACATATGTCTGCATCTCCTGATTTATCACATTTTTCAGCTTTACCTTTACATTAATGGATTTTTTAAATATTAATCTCTGCTTGCATTACCATGGAAACCTCTACTTAGTCATGATGTGTTATATTTTTTATATTTCATTGGATTCATATTGTTACTATTTTGTCAGGAACTTTTATCTATGTTTATGGGTAAGATTGGCTTGTAATTTTCCTATCTTATGTTGTCTTCATCAGGTTTAGTATCAGTTTAGCCTTCCAAGTAAAATAAAAAGTGTTTCTGCTTTTAATGTGTTCTGAAATAACTTTTATAAAATTGAAAATTTTTCCCATTAATGTTCAGTACAAATCAGCAGCAAAATCATCTAGAGCTGGTATTTTCTTTCCAAAGACCATTACTTAGTTCATCCATCTTTGTTGCCTATAGGAATATTCATGTTTCTAATTATTTGAGTCAAGTTTGAAAAGTTTTCTACCTAAAAATTTTTCATTTTGTCTAAATTTTTACCTTTATTCACAAGAAGTTTTCATAAACCCATTTATCTTTGTTATCTATAGCATTTATGATTGCTTTCATTACCAATGTTCTTTCTTTTTCTTGATAAATCCTAGCAGAGGATATCATGTTAAATATTCCAATTGTGGCTGCATTGATCATTCAACATTTTATTTTCTATTTCATTAATTTCTGCTCTTATTTTTAAATTATTTTCTTTCTACTATTTTTGGGGGGTTTAGTCTATTTTCTCTTTTTAAAAAATAACTTATTTATTTGTTTGTTTATTTATTTATTTTTTTTAGAGAGAGAGGAAAGGAGAAAGAGAGGGAGAGAAACATCACTGTGTGGTTGCCTCTCACTTGCGCCCCCAACTGCGGACCTGATGTGCAACCTAGTCATGTGCCCTGACTGGGAATCGAACCAGCGACACTTGGCTCGTAGGCCGATGCTCAATCCACTGAGCCACAGTAGCCAGGACAATTTTCTCTAACTTTTAAAGTTGAATGCTTACCTCACTAATTTTCAGTCCTTTTTTCTTTACATACATAATAAGCCTGAAGACTATAAATTTCCATGTTAGTATAATTTTAGCTCAAGTCCACTAGTTTGATATGCAGTATTGACATGATTGTTCAGTTCTCAGTATTTTATCATCTCCATCATCATTTATTCTTTTTTAAAAGATTTTATTTATTTATTTTTAGAGAGAGGGGAAGGGAGAAAGAAAGAGAAGAAGAGAAGCATTGATATGAGAGAGGAACATTGATTGGCTTCCTCTCATATGCACCCCAACCAGGGCAAAACCCACAACCCAGGCATGTGCCCTAACTGGGAATCGAACTGGTGAACCTCCACTTTGTGGAACAATGCCCAACCCACTGAGCAACACCAGTCAAGGCATCCATTATTATCTATTCTTTAATTCCTGAATAATTTAGAAGTATATTTCTTAATCTCCAAATACATGCTTTTTTCTTATTTATTTTTATGCTTTTTATTTCTTACTTTTTTGTGAATAGAGAGCATGGTATATTTGCTAATCACTTAAAATTTGGTATATATTACTTATTGACACAGTATGTGGTCAGTTATCATAAATGTACTTTGTATACTGTGCACTTGAAAAGAAGATGTATCCAACAATTGTTGATTATAATATTCTATATATATGTGTGGCATTTGAAAACACTTTTAATTGGGTAGTTTCAGTCTCCTATATTTTGATCTTTTTATCTGCTTCATCTGTTAATTACTTAAGGGTGGGTTAAAAACACCCACTTAATGGTGAAAGAATACATTAGTTCTTACAGTTCTGCCAATTTTTTAGCTCTTTGTCTTAAAGTCTACAATAAATTCATTCTTTTAAAGGTCATGAGATTTTTTCATTAGCTGCATATTTAACAGCTTTATTGAAATATAATTACACGACATAAAATTTACCTAAGGTGTACAGTTGATGGTTTTCAGTGTATTCACAGTGTACAAACATCATCAAAAAAATTTTGAACATTTTCATCAACTCAAAATGAAATCTTGTAACCATTAAAAGTCACACTCCATTCTCCAACTCAACTTCTACCTGTCTTTCGAGACAAACAATAATCTACTTTCTATCTATATGGATCAGCCTATTCTGTCATTTCATATAAACAGAATTACATGATATATGTACTTGGTGACAGGCTTCTTTCATACAATGCAATGTTTCAAGATTCATCCATGCTGTATCATGAATCAGTACTTCATTCCTTTTTATTGCTGAATAATAGTCAACTGTATGAATATACTGTACACATTTTGTCTATCAGTTCAGCAGTTGATGGGCCCTTACGTTATTTTCATATTTTGGCTATTATGAATAATACTACTAAGAATATTCATGTACAAGTCTCTGAGAACATGTTTTCTTTCTTTTGGGTATATACATAGATGTAGAATTGCTAGACCATAAGATAACTGTATAATTAGTATTTAGAAGAACTTTTGCGAAAGTGACCATAGCATTTTAAATTCCCACCAGCAATATATAAGGATTCTAATTTATTCATACTCTTACCAGAACTTGTTATCTGTCTTTTTAATTACAGCCACTACAGTGGGTATAAAGTGGTATCTGAGTGTAGTTTTAACTTGCATTTCTCTAATAACTAATAACATTAAGCATTTTTTTACATATTTATTAGCCACTCATATATTTCTTTTTGATAAATGTTCTAACTGCTTTCTTAGACTTTTTCTTCACTTTTGTGGTTTTATGGCTTTATATGATACAAAGAGAGAGGTTTATTTTTATTACTCTATTTGGGGTTCTTTGGGCCTCCTGAATTTGTGGATTGGTACTTGTCATCAGTTTTTTTAAATTCTCAGCTTTTATTTCTTCAGGTATGGCTTCTGAATAGTGATTCTGTCTCTACTCCATCCTTCCCTCTGGAATTCTAATTATACTTTTGCTTGATCTTCTTATTCTATCATCTATGTACCTTACCTTTCATGTATTTCATCTTTTTATTTAATTTCTTCTGCTCTGTTTTCTAGTTTATTAAGTCTCTCTCCTTCTGTGACTCTCCTCTATGACCACTTTGTATTTATTCATTGAGCTTTGAAATTTGCCTTTGTATTTTCCCATTTCTAGAAGATTTATTTGGTACTCTTTAAATTTGTTTGGTATTTTATGGAATTTTTATACTCGCTTACATTTTAGTTATATTCCAACATGTTCTTTTATTTATTTAAACGTATTAAACATACTTATATCACAGTGTTTGTCTTGAAAGTCCAGCTTCTGAAGTTTTTGCCATCTGGTTCTGCTGTTTGTTCTTTCTACTAGCTATCACTTAGGGTGGCTTGTTTTCTTGCAGGTTTTGTAATTTTAAAAATACATATTGTGTGTTCATGTTTTTTTTGTAACTTTATGTACATAAATACTTTGAGGCCTAAGTTAGCATGTGGCCTTCCACAGCATTTGCCTCTGCCAATACCTGGGGCACTACCAACCAAGGACCCCCCCTTTAAACTCAATTCTCTACTTGAAGATTTTTGGATTGCCCCACACTGCACATCCATACAAGAGCCAGCTGTGGTTATAGAATCTCAAAGCTAGTTTTTTTAATCTTCAACTTGGCTCAAAGTCTTAAAATATATAATTTTCCCTGGAGTCCCCTGTCTGAGTGGGAGGACAGTAGAGTGGGGAGGTTATTTTTAGTTTACCCTCACGCTAAAAAGTTAAGCCGTCTGGGATCCCAGCTTTATGTGGTGATGGTAGTGGAATTCCTGTTTTACTCCTCATCTTGAGCAGGTCCAGGCTTTAGTCTCTTTTCTTAACTGTCCTTGTGACTGTGAAAATGAAAGCTCAAGTTCATCTCTCTAGCAAATGCTAACAAGAAGATATAATCAGTGTTCTCTACTTATCACTCCAGCTCCATGCTTTGGCTTAGTTTTGGCCCTTGAGATTTTTCCTCGCTTGACAGTTCACAAGTGCATTTTTAAATATATGTTTCTAAAATAGATTTCATCCAATTTTTTTTTCTGTTTTCAGCAACTAAAACTGGCATAAACAAGAACCAAGTTACTGATAATAACTGCTGAGCATGAACAGAATAAGATGCTTAAAAGGAGGTGAGACCCCCATCTTCAGAAGTGTTCAAGTTGCACAATTTACTCAGAGAGTTTATATGGAAGGAAATCCCGCTTTCAGAGAGAAGTTAGACTGATCAGGGGACAAACAGTAATCTTCCTTGCCATATCTAAAGGTTTGGTAGTGGCTGACCAAAAGGTAGTCTTGAGAATGATTCTGAGTTTGCTTAAAAGTTCACTGGGAGAGAATCATGATGGATTATCAACACACTTTAGTATATGTAAGCATGCTCAGGTATGTGCAGTCCATGAAATACAGTATTATTGTTATAACTTAATCATTTATAAGTCTGTGAGCATTTTTATCTAGAATGAAAGAAGTCGCTCTCTCTCACTTACACTCACACAACAACAAGAAAACAGTATAAACAGAAGGGAAATCAGGATTAGGAATACCTAAAATTATTTTTAAAATTAAACCTGTTGTGATCAGTGCTCTTCTCAGGGGATATGGCTCCAAATCATATTCAGTTGTATCTGACAGCACAGTATACAGTTGTTTCCATATATGAAACTGATTCATCTGAAGATGATGCTAAAAATAAACTTTCAACTCTAAGCAAAGATGATCTTTATAGTAAAAAAATTAATTTCTGCTAACTTCTACAAATACTAGACTAGAAATCTACTGTGGGAGTGAGGTATTAAGAGAGAAATTTGAATGAAATTAACTTGACCACGAAAAGGGCATTTAATAGGAAGAAGATGGCAAGTTCTATGTACACCTAGTTTATTCAATAAAAATAGATTGATAATGATAAAACTACTTCAGTCTATAAATATTAAATAGGCAGTTGCTTTAAATAGCTTTCAGACTATCACTGCCATGAGATAAATTTTCAATAAATATTTTATGCAGGCAATAACAGGAAAAAAAAGCCTTTTCTAAGGGGAATATAGTTTCTGGGTAAAAAAAAAGATTATATTCTTCCATAAAAATATGCCTTTGGCTTCTTTTATAGCCATGAACTCAATAAAAATGGAAAGTGATGCAATCAAGCATATATGAGAGCTGAGGCTGGGAGAAGGTCTGTCTCCGTGATGGCAAGAAGAAAAGCCAATCGGAATTACATCACATGCTTTATATGAAGTCCATGTGCACATCAGGCACACTTCATCTAGTCTGAAAGTTCTTCCACCACTTATGTCTGTGACACAACCAACACCCTGAGAAAACAACTCTGCCAAAGAAAACAGCTTCTTTTTCACTGAAGATATGGCCCTCATGTGTAGCAAATGATATGCTTATTATCATGCAGTTTGGGTTATGAGGATTGTAATCCGTCAGAGATTAATAAGAAAATGTGTTACAAATTCAGAATAAAGGGGGAGATCTAAGACAGAAGAGTGGTGTGTTTGGCAAACTCTGAAAACAGAGGGAGTGGCTAAGATAGAAGAACTGGGATTGGTAGATTAAAAATGTGTTAGACTGGGAACAAAGTCTCATACAGATTAGGAGATGCCATCATTCTTTCCCTACCATAAAAACAATTATTTATATGTTATAGTCTATTCATTTTTTTAATTATATTTTATTGATTATGCTATTACAGTTGTCCTGATTTTTCCCCCTTTGCCCCCAATCCACCCAGCACCCCCCACTCCCTCAGGCAACCCCTCCACCATTGTTCACATCCATAGTTCATGAATATAAGTTCTTTGGCTACTCCTTTTCCTATGCTGTACTTTACATCCCCATGGTTATTCTGTAACTGCCTACTTATACTTCTTAATCCCCTCACCTCTTCACCCATTCTTCCACACCCCGCTCCCATCTGGCAACCATCAAAATGCCCTCTCTATCTGTGATCTTGTCTCTGTTCTTTTTGTTTGTGTTTTTTAGATTCAATTGTTGATAGATATGTACTTATTGCCATTTCATTTGATCTTTTTCTTAAATAAGTCCCTTTAACGTTTCATATAATAATAGTTTGGTGATGAACTCCTTTAGTTTTTTCTTGCCTGGGAAGCTCTTTACCTGCACTTTGATTCTAAATGTTAGCTCTGCTGGGTAGAGCAATCTTGGCTGTAGGTCCCTGCTTTTCATGACTTTGAATATTTCTTGCCAATCTCTTCTAGCCTGCAAAGTTTCTTTTGAGAAATCAGCTGACAGTCATAAGGGGACTCCCCTGTAGATAACTAAGATCTTTTTTCTTGCTGCTTTTAAGATTCTCTCTTTATTTTTAACCTTCGACATTTTAATTATGATGAGTCTGGGTGTGGTTCTCCTTGCATCCATCTTGTTTGTGACTCTCTGTGCTTCCTGGACTTGCATGTCCATTTCCTTCACCAAATTAGGGAAGTTCTATTATTTTTTCAAATAGATTTCCAATTTCTTGCCCTTTCTCTTCTCCTTCTGGCAGCCCTATGATGCAAGTGTTGGACCTCTTGGAGTTGTTCCAGAGGCTGCTTATACTATCTTCATTTTTTTGGATTCTTTTTTCTTCTTCTTGTTCTGATTGGCTGTTTTTTGGTCCTTATGTTCTATAACATTGATTTGATCCTCAGCTTCATCCAGTCTACTGTTGTTTCCCTGTAAATTGTTCTTTATTTCAATTAGTGTATCCTTTGTTTCTGACTGGATCTTTTTTATGCTGTTGAGGTCCTCACCAAGTTCTTGGAGCATGCTTATAACCAGTGTTTTTGAACGATGCATCTGATAGATTGCTTATGCCCATTTCATTTAGCTCGTTTTCTCTTGTTTTGATGTGTTCTTCCATTTGGGCCATATTTCCTTGTCTCCTTGTTTTGGCAGCCTCCCTGTATTTGTTTCTATGTATTGGCAGGGTTGCTTTGACTCTGTGTTTTGGTAGTGTGGTCTAATGTAACAGATGTCCGATAGGGTCCAGTGGCACCACCTCCGCTGTCAACCAAACGGTATACTTGAGGTGTGCCCTTCATGTGGGCTGAGTACGCCCTCCTCTTGTAGTTGAGCCTTGGTTGCTGCTGGAAGATCAATGGGAGGGGTTTACCCAGGCCAGTCATCTGTAAGGATTGGCTGAAACCACTTACCACCAACCTTCACCCTCTATGGAGGATCAGCTGTGCAGGGGCAGTGTGGTCTGTAGCTGTCCACTGGGTGCACTGGCCCTGGGGTTTCCCAGGTGGTGTAGGCCAAGGTCAGCTCTTACATGTGTTTTGTCCAGGGCCACCCTACCTGAGCTACAAAGCAATCTGAGATGGCTGCTATCTTGTGCTGGGCTACAGATTCCTAGGAGAACCCAAGCTGTGAATCTAGGCTGGCTGCTATTGCTGGGCCTGGGGACACTTAGCCAGAGGTATGGGGGCTGGGAGCTCACTGAGGCCAGCTGTTGCTTGTTTGAGAGGATTCTGGAAGTTGTGCAGCCCGCTCCAAGACCAGCCATTCATATGCAAAAACAGCCTTGGGTGGGCCCTTAAGTTGGGTGGGGCAGAGTCTCTGGGGATCTCCAAGGTGGGTCAAACAGTGTTAGCCAGATTGATGGAGTCTCAGATATGGCACAAGCCTCCTGGCTCGATGGAGAGAGGGTTTAGAAAAGGGACAACGGCCTCTGCTCACCTTGATGCCAGACACTTCAGTTTTTCCCTGTATGCCACTGATGCCTTTCAAGCTGCGACCCTGTGCTGGAGCTCAGAGGAAGTGAATTAGAGGTGAGTCTGTGTGTGGGTTCTTTGAGAGGAACTGCTTGGAGTTCCAGCAGTTTCTTCCACTGACTCAATCCTCACTGGTTTTTGCAGCCACAAGTTGTGGGGACTTATCTTCCTGGCACTGGAACCCTGAGCTGCGGGGTCTGGTGTGGGGCTGAGACTCCTTACTCCTGAGATATCCCTCCTAATTTTTATCTACCACACGTGGGTGGGGGACCAGCCTGTTCCGCATCTGTGCCCCTCCTACCAGTCTGGATGGATGTGGTTTATTTAATTTAATTCCATAGTTATCAGACTTCCATTCATCTCAATTTCTGACATTTGAGTAATGGTTGTTCTACATTTTAGTTATAATTTTGATGTGGTTGTGCGCAGAGTGAAGCCATGTCTGTCTATGCTGCCACCTTGACCAGAAGTCCAACATTCCATTCTTAAGTGCTCAATAGTGCTCTTGAAGGAAATTTGTGTTTTTCATAGCCTGTTAGTTTTGCTCTCACAGTCTGATCCTCCTCAGCCTTCTTTATGTAAAAAAAGATTTTATTTATTTTTAGAGAGAGAGGAAGGGAGGGCATAAAAGGGAAAGGAACACCAATGTGAGAGTGAAATATCAATCAGTTGCCTCTTGTAGATGCACCGACCAGGGACCAAACCTGCAACCCAGCCATGTGCCCTGACCATTGACCTTTCACTTTGTGGGACAATGCCCAGCCAACTGAGCTACAATTGTTCAGGGCCTTTCTCAGCCTTCTGAGTTAGGGTAGAAATTAACGTTTCAAACGGGATCGTTGCACAGCTCAGGAGGTCTCCCAGAGTCTCGGTGCTCAGGGAGATTGTGCACAAACCAAAGGGCTTGCAAGATGCCAGAATTTTCACCCAGGCTGACCATGTCTAATATCCCTCAGTCTTCGCACAAGTTAAGATCTTGAGGCTCTGCTTTTACATTTTTGCAATTCACCTTCCAGCTTTCCAAAATGTTACACCATAGTTTTTCTATAATATCATATTTATAAAAGCAATTTAGCTCTTCACTGCTACTTAATGTAATCACAGAGCTTTCAAGGGTCCTGACCAGTCCCAGCCATTTGCTCAGCATCAAGATGGAGGGGCACACCCTTTCACAAGGCTATTAAAAACACTTCCTTTTCCCTGCAACCTACATTGCTTTATTCATCTTAATAGTTAATGCAAGCAGCAATTCCTTTTCACACCATAACACTGTTACATTGTTTCTGTCAAATTTTCACTAAAAAAATTACCTATTTCAAGATGCTTCTATATCTAAAAAATGAGTTTTATATAAGAATTATTATTAGCTGCCTTTATTATGTATTTAGAACAAATCATTACAGATTGAGATGGAGACAGATTTGAGATCATGCCCTGTTAATGAAGAAAAATCAAACACTGAGTCAATTTTATCACCAAATGGATCATAAAAATAATTTTCAGCTAAATAACATTTCAAAAATATAAGCAAATGAGAATATGGATATGTGAACAATTTTAGGGGCTATTTTTTCAAAATTAGGTTGAATTTTTTATCTTATCACTTTTATTTTTAAAATAGTAAACTTCCAAGCTATCATGATAAAACATTCTTGACCTCTGTTAAAGAAATATTCAGATCAATCAGCACCTCCAAGCCTAATCTTTGTAAACAGTGGTCATTCTGAGGGTGCCTCTCCAAAAGCCCCTGGTAAAAGACAAGTTCTCTGGGCCACTTTTTAAAGTTTTCTAGATATTTATTACAAACAGAAATAAGAGGTAACAATATTTAGCTGCAATATTAGGCTTGGTTTCCAAAAACTTAGACTTCCTTGCTTATGTAGCATTCCATAAAAACTTCTGAAATGTTCTATCATGACTCTTTGAGTCTCTATAAACCATTAAAACAAAAGTTTGTAAAGGCAACTCTCCCAGACTCAAATATAGCATTTTCTGTTAGTTGGGATCCAAAGTCATTTTATAATTTCCATTTCTATCACTGCCTTGGTAAACCCAATGACTAACAATTATTTTTCCATTTCCCAAGTAAGTTTCAGAGCCTCTGGGTTTTTGCAATTTAAATCTCTTCTTTTCTTTTTTTGGAAAATCTGTCATTTCACATAGACTTGAGCTCTTCCTACTTCCTTATCTGTGTGAAATTGGGGGTGGGATGGTATTTTTACTTATCCTTCTAGGTTTGCTCTGGCACCAATCTGAGTATGCATTCTTCACCAGATCTGTCATTGCTGTTTTACCAATCTAAACATTTAGATTTAAAAAAATAAAATAAAATACTACCTCTAAACATAAGCAACCTGCATTGCTCCAGCCAGAAGTAAACTCTCCTCCCATCAAATATCCAGAGTAGATTTTTAGTATATTTCTTACATTCCCAACTAAGTGCTCAGTTTGAGGGAATGGAAGATACTTTGAATGTGCACTATTTTTAGTGTCCCTCAGTGCCATGTGCTAGAAACAATGTTCAGTACATCTATGGGGACTGTAATACTCAAATTCTACCAATGACAGTTTTATCCATCCATACAATTCTGCAACATTAAAGAGTTCAAGAGACCCCAATGGTGACACTTAATTGTTTTGTCAATCTGTATGACCAACTATTGCAAAAATAGACTCCTCACATATCTGTGATGACTTTGCCAAGAAATACAGTCATGTAAACTTTGTTTAAAAAGTATAAAATAGGCAATAATGGACCATGAAATATGCTAGTGATCCAATTTTAGAGGATATCAGTCTATGCCTCTACAATTTAACAAGTTCTATAATTAATAATTTACCCACTTAAACCAGTTCATAGAGTTTAAGGGATCCCACAAAGCAAAAAAAACAAGCACTCAGGACTACATGCTTAGCAATAGCTATGTCTTAATAGACTTGCATGACCATTGCTAGGCTTAAATAAAGAATCAAACTTCCTTCTCAAACTAGAAATAAGAAAAATAAGTAATTGAAGTAATGGTATGAAGTATGAGCGATAAATGTTATCGCTCAATCCAATAAAAACATTCTTTCAATTGAGAAAATATAAAAAGCTAATTCTTACTAATACTTTTTAGCTAATTTTTATCAATCTATATAAATATGATAAGAACTCATTTTTATTTGGTTTCTTAGAAATCCATTTTCCCCATTGGTCAAATTAAATGCAGCATTATCATCATCATCATCATCATCTTTGGTTATATTTTAATAATACTGTGTATAATTATTAACTATATGAAAATCAATAAACAAAAACCTCATTTAAAATGGGCAAGAGACTAGAAAACTCTCATGCACATGTAGACCAGCTGACCCCAACCGGAAGAGATATACCTTGCATCTCCAACCGAAAGTGTTACTACATTACTATCACAGCAAGAGGAAGAAAGGAGGAAAAAAAGATTCCTCCTTACCAATAACAGTTCAGTCAATGGGAGACTGTTATAGCTCAGCAATGAAAAGTCACTATACATCGAAGTTTCAGTTTTCTCCAGTGGACTCTTCACTTATAACAGTCCCTCCCAAGTCCATAAAACTCCTCTCTTCTGTTTTTCTGTACTTGTGCATGGCTTACCATTAGACTGCATGTCCCAAACTATAATTCTTTGCTCTTCTCATATAAGCTATTTTGCTGAAGAAATATCTGGCTGGCTGTTAAAAAATCACAGATTTCTTTTTCCTTTTTTGAGCCAGGCATTTGAAATGCATTACTTCATTTAATCCTTTGAGACAACACTTGGTGGTGCTGCCCCCATTTTATGGAAGAGGAAAGTGTGGTAGAGTGACTGGAATCACTCCCCAAGGGCATGCAGCTAGCAAGGGCAGGCTAGAGACTTGCCAGAGTCTGCCTTTATCCTCAGCCTGCATTCTTCCCACCAGACTCCATTACTCTCCTCAAACTTCTTCTGACCTGACCATTTATAGAACCCTTCAAAGTAAATCTCTCTGACAACTGTGGGCCAATAAAGGTCATGACTTACTTGCTAAAGATCATATAAATGTTTTATTTACCTGGAAAGAGTCCATTGGGAGGGGTGAAGTTTACAAATTTCATGGCGATCTCAATTATAGAAGAGGCTTGCACTATCTCCCACCACTCAATGACAGGGTAGAAAGGAAAAGTTTAAGCTGAAAAAATAATTTCCCCCAAACGTCATGAGTTCACTCACGTGCCTCTGGCCTTTGTTCCCAGAGGGATTCAGTCCTCATCTGCAGGCCACCTTCCTACTGTGCTTGCTCAACACTCTGAGAGGTAAGGATTGCCAAAATGAAACCAGAAGGCAGAGCTGAGCAGGAAAACCCATTTTACATTTTGTGGCCATCCCCAAAAGGAAGAAGTTAGATTCAAATCCACTGGACGTTCTCTTTCTCATATCTCAACTCCGTGATGCAAATTTTATTCATAATCTCAATGTCAGCTTACAGATAAAAAGTTGGCAGATGTAAGTACAGTTTTTGCTTTTCCCCTTGGAGAAATACACATATGTACACACATATACATATGGGGTGAAGTAAATGCTAGATATTATTTCCTTCTATAATGTCCAAATTTTCTGCAATGAGTATGCATTTATTTCACAACTTATAAAAGTCACAACCTTCATTTAAATATTTTTCTCTCTACTCCCATTGCTTTCTCATCAAAATCTGCATTACCCTTAAATCTGCTACATTTCAAAGGCAATAAGCAAGAGTAAAACCTAAATTAAGAACAGGAGTATTTAAGAGTAAGTAGTAGAAAAAAATGTTTTATTAGTGTGGTTATTATTTTCAGAAGCAAAATGATTTAAAAAGACAGGAATAGAGAAAAGCACCTCAAAGTCTCATAAAACCTATTTAGGCTATTCATAAATTTAGTAATTATGCATATGTAAAAATAATACATATTCAGGTGCATGGTCCATTTGTAGCTCAGTTCAATTTTGAAATATATAAGACAAATTCTTCAAACTGGCAATGAAAAATAATTTAATGGAACATATTACTATAACATCTTATAAATACTCTACAGCAACAGATAACAATAATATTAATAATGACTGTCAACAACAATGCCTGACATTTATTGAATGCTTTGTAGGGATCAGGCAAGGGACTAAGTGCTTTAAATTCATAATATCTTGGAATTATCAAAGAACCCAGTGATATATGTAATTTTCTTTTCCTTGTTCCTATTTCATGGATAAAGAAACTGAGGCTTAGAGGGGTTAAATAATTTGTGCAAATAACAACACTGGGACTCAAAATCACTTTTGTCTTAAACACTATGCTAAAAGCAAAATGTCTTCAAAATACCATTGAAATCAGTTAAGTTGGCTTCTCAGATCAACAGTTTCTGAACCAAAAATATGGTAATGATAGAAACTTCAAAAAAAGAGAAAACTTATGAAAACTCAGAAAACTTCGAAGTGAGGGGACAATAAAAATAAATGTTAATTCCCAAGACAGCACAACACCGAAGGAACTCATTAGAAAATCCTGAACATCTTTATAGGAAGAAATTCTACCAAAGGTTTTCCCTGATTTCCTTTTAGAATCTGTGCATCTTAACCAAAATCTTTGCATTCCTCTTTATTGTCCATATATTTCATATCATATAAAGCAGATTACATGGGTATTTAGAAAAAGTATGTATGTAAACCATAACTTTCCAGTCACACTAAGAGTATAAAAGTTTATAACTCTGGACCATACCTTGGTTTTCATGAACTTGGAGTGACTTTTGTAAACCTCTATTTGTTTGATCTCTTCTTCACGGTCCTCAGTGTTCAGCACACCATTGGCTTTTAACATCTGGATTTCATCCTCAAGATCCCTTATGTTTCGTTCCAATGAAGCAATTTTTGTGTCCTGTTGGTTAAAAAAAAGGGGTGGGGGATTATTTTTCAGTATCATCAAAACAGAATTCCATATAGAAATTTTGGTAGTAATACATTAACTATAATACAGACTTAGCCCTGAATTCAGAACATATATTTTCACTTCTAAGGATCATTTATGAGATTATTTTAAGCTCCTGAGATCATGTCTCAGTACAATACAGAGTTATCTAGATGTGTTTGTCTAGTACCTGGGAATCATATTACCAAAATGAGTGATAAAAATTATCTAAAGTGTTAAAAAATAAAACATCATTTAAGTGGCCGCATTGGTAATTCAAGATTTAGTTTGCCACTCTATATTCTTGAGCCTACTTGTAAACACAAAAACGGTTTGTTTCCGTGACTATTCTGTGGCTGGTTTTATAAGGCATGCTTGGAATTTGACTATGAGAGGAAAGGAAATTAAAATCTACTAATGGGAAAAAGGATTCTCATCAAAAATACATAAGTGAAATTAAATAACAGAATCTTGACTTAGTTTCACTGATACACTAAATATTAAAATTTTATAGCAACTGGAAATAATATATCACAATGTCATGATTTATTTGGCAATCAGTCAGCTTCCTGTGTGACAAAAAAAAAAAAAAAAAAAAAAAAAACATTACTACCTTGAAGGGCATTTCTAACCTATTCATTTACAAAGTCAAAAAACTAGAATGGGATTCATTAAGAAAAATAAACCATACACAATTTTTTAAAAAAGGAAATGACAGACTCTACACACAAGGTAGAACATAATAAGAAATGATACATTAGAAAGTAGAGAAGAGCTAGCTCTTATGGGGGAAAACCCATTTCCCAAACTTGATTATTAGACTCAGATCAATCTTGTGAATGAAACATATGGAAAGGTTCACTTTGTTTTCTCACTCTCACCATTCAACTGCCACTTAATTGTACAGATTCCAGGAGCTTATATACATTTATAACTGAATAATTATTAAAAACAAACTCCAAACTCAATTTTTAACAATTTTTTAGAACATAGAAGACTAACAGTTCCAAAAGTAAAGACAATAAATAAGCTATTCAATTCATAACTGGTTCATTAAAATAACTTAGAAACAAATGTGTCTGTCCTGACTTTGTGGCTATTTTCTAGTTTATTTTCCTGCACTATATAATCATTATTATCATTAACACTGTCATCATAGTTAAAATGAAAATAAGAAACAGCAACACCTAGTTATTGAGCTCCACTGTTTATATGCCAAAATGTAAGTACAGGAGAAACTTTTATTAATTCTCTGAAAAAAAACCAAGACGGTGAAATAAAGAGATGCTAAAATTTGCAAGATTATGGACTATTACATTCTGTATATTTGCATATTCAGTTCTCCTTTAAAACGGTATTTATTGTATTTTTTCAAGTTATAAAAGTAATACATTTTAAACTAATCAAAAATGGAGAAAATCCCTTCTAAACCCACTATCAAGAGATAACCATCACTAATGTTTTCATGTATAGCCTATCAGTCTTTCTGTATTTTAAATGCGATTTCTGAAGTCTTGTGTACTTCCAGTTTGAGTGAGAGGAGTGTTATATGCCTCCAAAATTAACATTTTGAAGCCCTACATCCTAATATAATGGTATTTGGAAATGTGGCCTTTGGAAGGTAATCAAGGTTAGATGGGGTCATTAAAATTGGGCCTTATCATGGGATTAATGCCCTCAGAAGAAGACACCCAAGAAAGCTTGATTTTTCTCTATTTGCCACCTGAGGACACAGCAAGAAAGCGGCCATCTGCCAGCCAGGAAGACAGCTCTTACCAGAATCCTATCATGCTGGCACCCTGATCTTAGACTTTCAGCCTTCAGAACTCTGAGAAAATTAATTCCTGGAGCTTCCAATCAAGATGGCAGAATAGGAAAATGCATTACTGGCATCCTATGACCGTATCAAAATTACAACTAAATTACAGAACAACCATCACTGAGAACTACCTGAAATCTAGCTGATAGAAATGCTATAAATAAGGATATAGAGAAGAAGCCATGCTGAACTAGTAGGAGAGGCAGAAACCTGGAACAGACTGGTCCCACACTCATGTGTGGCAGTTAAAAATCAGAAGATATATCTCAGCTGTGGAGTTTCCCAATGAGGAGTGAGGGGTCTGGGCCCCATACCAGTCTCCCCAGCCCAGACCATGAGGGCTTGAAAAAAGAAGTCCTCATAACTTCTGGTTGTGAAAACCAGCAGAGATTATGGCTGAATGAGACAAAGGGCTTCTGGAGTCCCAGGCATTCCTTTTAAAGGACCTACTCACAGACTTACTTGCTGCTAGACTCACTCACTCTGAGTTCCATCACTGAGGAGCAGCTCAAAGGACACCAAGGACATAAGGGGAGGAATTGAATTGTCTTGCTTTAAGGCAGGGGCTACAGCAAAGCTTTCTCCCGGGAAAAAAGTGCTGGCAGGTTCCACTGTTCCATTGCTGAGCCCTGCTGCTTCAGATGCAGGTATGAACCATACCTGAGTCTTCCTCAACATGGCTCACACTATTCACCCCACCCTAGTGATTCCCTGAGACCCAACCCTACCCACTTGTAGGCCCACCCAAGCTGCTTCCAATGGCTTTTCCATACAACGGCCTGTCTTGGTTCAGGCAGCATTCTTTCCCAAATATCAAGAGTTCACAAAACTCAAAACAAGCAGCATCTGACTGTAGTATGCTCCATACTTCTTGCTTGCTCAGTGGCCCCAGGCCTAGCACTAGTGACAGCTGGACTTAGTATATACCCTGGCCTTTCCTGTGCATCTCTAAGCCCAGCACAAGTAGCAGCAATCTGCAGATCACTTTATAGCTCATGACTCATGGTCCTGGGAAGGCACAAGTCTGCACCTCCCAGGAGGCCCTACAGATAGTACACCCAGTGGCCAGCCTCAGACCACAGAGCACTACCCAACTACTTCCACAAGTGACACACTCAAGGGATGGATTCAGTAGGCACCAGAGACTCACTGAAGCAAGTTCTGCACCTTGGATTTGACTCCTACACAGCCCCTCCTCTGCTGTAGTCATGGCCAACCTTATAGCCAATAGGCCTGGAGGTAAATCACTCCCATTGATGCACCAACAGCATTCAAGGCTCAACTACAACAGAAGCGTGCACATAGCCCACGTAGGGGGCACACCTAGAGGACCTGGCTTGGGTGACTGAGGAGGTTGTGCCACTGGGTCCTACAGGACACCCACTACATAAGACTACTCTCCCAAGATGGGGAGACATAGCAGATCCACCTAATACAATAAACAAACACAGGGAGGCAGCCAAAAGGAGGAGACAAAGAAACATTTCTCAAATGAAAGAACAGAATAAAACTCCCAAAAAGAACTGAATGAAACAGATGGAAGCAAACTACCAGATAGAGAATTCAAAGCAATGGTTAAAAAGACATAAAAGGACATAAATCATAAAAAAGAATCATTCAGAAATGAAGAACACAATAACTGAAACGAAGACTACATTAAAGGAAATCAAGAGTAGATTAGGTGAAGCAGAATATCAAATCAGCAATTTGAAAGACAAGGTACCATAAAACACCCAATCAGAGCAGCCGAAAGAAAATAAATTTTAAGTGAGGATAATTTAAGGGACAACATCAAGGATAACAATATCAGCTTTATAGGGGTACTAGTAGGAAAAGAGAGAAAGCAAGAGGTTGAGAACCTATTTGAAGAAATAATTACCAAAAACTTCCCTAACCTGGTGAAAAAAAAAAGTACACAAAAATCCAGGACACACAGAGTCTCAAACAAGATGAACCCAAAGAGGTCCACACTAAGACCCATCATAATTAAAATGGCAAAAGTTAAAGACAAAGAGAGAATCTTAAATGCAGCAAGAGAAGAGAAGTTAGTTACCTATAAGGATTTCCCATAAGACTTTCAGCTGATTTTTCAATAGAAACTGTAGGCTAGAAGGAATTGGCACAAAATATTTAGTGATGAAAAGCAAGAACATGCAACCAAAATTACTCTCTCCCAGATAAGAAAAAGCTAAAGGAATTCATCACCACCCAACTAGTAGTACAAGAAATGTTAAAGAATCTTTTTTAAAAGTATAAGAAAAAAAAATTAAAATATGAATTATAAAATGGCAATAAATACATATCTATCAACAATTACTTTAAATCCCAATAGATTAGATATTCCAATCAAAAGATATATGGTGGTTCAATGGATAAGAAAACAAGACCCTCAAATATGCTGTCCAAAGAGACCTACTTCAGATCAAAGAACACACACAGACTGAAATCAAAGGGATAGAAAAGGTATTTCATGAAAATAAAATGGAAAAAAAAAGCTGGGGTAGCAATACTTATAACCATACAAAACAGACTTTGAAACAAAGGCTATATATAACAAGAAGGACCCGCAATTCCAGTACTGGGTATTTATCTGAAGAAACCCAAAACACTAAATCAAAAAGACATATGCATCCATATGTTCATTGGAGCATTGTTATATACAATAGCCAAGATATGAAAGCAGCCCAAGTGCCCATCAATAAATGAGTGGTTAAAGAAGTAGTGCATACATACAATGGAATATAATTCAGCCATAAAAAAAAAAAAAAAGGATGACATCTTGCCATCTGCAACAGTATGGATGGACCTATAGGATATTGTGCTGACTGAAATGAGTCAGACAGATAAAGATAAATGCTATATGATTTCACTTTATGTGGAATCTGAAAACAAACAAACAAGCAGAATATAAACAGACTCAAAGTTACAGAGAACATTTGGAAGGTTATCAGATTGAGGGTGGTCGGGGAGATGGGCCAAAAAGCTGAAGGGACTAAGAACTACAAATTGGTAGTTACAGAGTAGCCCATGGGGATGTAAAGTACAGCGCATGGAACATAGTCAATAATATTGTAAAAACTGTCTATGGTGTCAAGTGGAAACTAGATTTATCTGGGTGATCACTTTGTAAGTTATGTAAATGTCTAGTCACTGGGTTGTACACCTGAAAAAAATATATATAATACAGTACATGAATTGTAATTGAAAAATTAAAAAATTATATTTAAAAGTTTCTGTTTTTTTAAACCACCCAGTCTGTGGTAATTTTGTAATGGCAGCCCAGGCTGACAAATTAGAGAGTCATCCTAGTGACTCACTTGAGTTCTGAGCTATGAGAACTTTGTATATAAAAAGAGCAGTAAGAATAAAAAGGCTATAAAAAAGAACTTCTAAAAGTTCATAAGAGCTTTCTTAAACAAAAGTCTTTTAAATCAATCCTTTTTGACTATAAAATTGAGACATGCTCATTATAGAAAACTTGAAAAGCTACAGGTAATTATGATTGTATACAATCCCACCACACAGATATACCCATTAACACTTTTATTCAATACTCATAAAAGCCTTAAGATCACATTTTTACTTTGAAACACAGAAAATATCAATCTGATGTAGATTTCTTCCCTTTATTGAGCTATTACATAATTTTTTATGAGATTTACAAATATCTAAGTAGAAAATTTATGAGTTTACTGTAAGTTAAGTGTGGAAGGAAGAGCCAGATCTCGCTTTTCCTATTTAAAATCTTCTAGAAATTCAGACCCACATCTAAAGTGACCATATTTATATATATATGTATGTACATATATACATGTATAAACATGTGTGTGCACTGTAATATACTTTGTAGTCCTCACATCTTATACCTTATGTTTTTTATAGCACTTGGTTGAATTTCAGGTCTCAACCACGTAGGCAAAAGAAGAGGAACCCCTCAGCTTTCCTCTAAGTCAACTCTGGATGCTTCAGTTAGCAATGACCACAACTGCCAATTCCTAAATGGGTTAGAAAGAACTTTTCACTGAACTTTAAAAAATCACAACTGCAAAAAAAAAAGATCAGAACTGAGTTAAGGCAGAAAATATCTTAACATAGAAAACCCTCTTGACCTATAAACTGAGTTAAAATTTCATCAAATGGTGAAACACATTTTGAAAATAATATCTTTAGCTTTTACTAATTTTCTTAAATTAAACAACAACTTTCCTTTTCCTCACAAACTTTTTATTCCTTTGACCACAGGTGTCCCAAAACAGAAGGAGAAAGAGAAGGAGGGGAGGGTCATAGGAGGAGGGAAGAAACAAAAGAAAAAGAAAAATGGGTATTGTGGAAGTCACTTTAATAAGGGTTTATCTTTTTCTGTGCTGATTAATACTTATCTTCTTACTTTAGAAGTCAATTTCAAGGGCAGCAGAACTTATACCTGAAATTATGAGCATATAGAAAAGGAGACAGGAGAATATCATTAAAATCTAGAGAGGAGAACAGATACTAAATACATAAATATGTTAGTGTATTTATTGTGCTCCAGAAGATATTCAAAGTGCTGAAGCAGAGAAAGACAGGAGGAGATACATGCATGAGAAGTAAAATCAAACAAAATAGCTGCCACGGTCACAGCTCCCTGCTGACTCTTTGAGGGATTCAGGGAGGAGAGGTTTGGTTTTTGTTTTTTTGTTTTTTTCCTTTAAAAAAATCTCTAAAACTAGATATATGCCTAAAAACTTATTTATAGTTAAGTAAAGAAACTACTTCACTAGTCCTGATGTTTAATGTGGTCTTTGTACGGATTCTGCCTTTCAGGAAAGATACTAAGTGCACATGTGCATTACTTCTAAGCACTGATCTGGACTAGAGAGAGAAAAATTAAAGACACACACTGTAACATCCTGAAAAGTACAGTTTTAGAAGGTAGAGCAACATTTTACTCCCAAATGTTGGAGATTTCTTCATCTGAACATGTTTAAATATTATTTACAACTGATATTTTTAAATAATATATGTAGTGATTTTCAAATACTCATCTTGATAATGTTTCACAAATAAGCAAGCTCTCAAAGTAGAGGAGTGTGGGCCTTCCTTAGAAGAGGGGAAAGTGAAATACAACACGAAACAGCTATTTTGTCCACAGAATCCAAATGCTCCATGAAAAGGGGGTTCCAGGGTCAAATGAGTTTGAGAAATACCTATTGGGGATTCCCAATACACATTAGCATTAATGGTTCTGGGAAGTCCTGCAGCGAAGTATTTTACTTAATTTCATTTTTCCCAGTATTACTCCTATAGTAGTTAATTCTTAGGGGGAATAAACAGGACTTAAATGATCACATTAAGTTCACGGTTATATACAAAAGTGAAGAGTCAAAACAATAATTTGGATTCTTGGAGGGAAAACTTGCCATGATTACATCCAATTTAAAATAATTGGGGATTTAAATATCCAAATCACCTTGTCAGCTTCTGTCACTCAAAAGTGGTTTACTGAGCTATGCTCCATAACCCCCATGCTCCGGGAACTCCCCACTTCCTGTTTCAGGTTGCATATTTCAAATAGTCTTGAGATACAACAACCATGAAATTGTTTTTCTTTTATACTATTTTATGGTTAAGACTGTAAAAATGTGGGGAAAATGTTTAAGGAGGAAAAAAAAAACCCAACTGAAATATATTTGCTTCATTCCCCATTAGTTAGAAAAATATCTGAATTGAATGTCTCTTTCAAATAATTTCTTCTCACATATTCATAAAATAATACTTGTAAAAATTTCATACATAAATTGCAGATCATAACTCCTTCTTAAAGATATGTACCCAAGATTATTTTACATCTATCATTCAAAAGATAAGAAATAGATATTTCATGGGAAACCCATAAATAATGTATTGGAATTGAGGCCCTAGTAGGGAACTACCCAATGGTTCTACTCTACTGATTCTTAAACCAGTCATAAATATTAGCACCAGCCCATGAATGCAGGAACTATATTAATACGGATAAAAGTCAGATGGGAAAACTGAAATGTTTCTCTCTGCTTGATCTTTTTCAAAAATAATTTTTGGATTCTTCTAGGACATGTCTGCTATAGCTGATAGTAAACTTAGACACAGGGAGTTGTCTCTTTCAGTCAACAGACATATATTGAGAATCTATTGGGTACCAGTCACTTTGCCAGGTGTGTGAGTTACCAGGTAGATCTCAACAAGTTTCATGGGCATCTTTCTTGCCCTAACATGGAGTACAGGCTAGATCCCTGTTACTCCTTGACATTAATAAAGAGATTTTTAGAAATGCAGAATATCAGGCTTCAACAAAGAACTACTGAATATAAATCTGCATTTCACAAGGTCCTCAGGTGAACAGGGTGTTCTAAATGATGGAAGATGTCCAGCATATCCAAGGGACAAGACTGACCAAAGCTGAAGAGACCAGGAGAACTTTACTGCCCAAGTATATTTAGAAAAATATAAACCTGCTCTCAAGAGCTACCCAACTTGGCATAAGTGTAAAGAAACCCTGGAATTAAACTTTCTGGAGCATCTTTGCCAGTCAGGATGCCATTATTCCTCTTTTTTATGTTTGTCAAACATTATGTTCCCCTTAAACAGCAAGAAACAGATTTCAATTCCTGTCTAGAAGCTGTGAACACTGAAATGGTGAGTGGGTGAAACATCAAAAAAGCAACATCAGTTAGTCACAAAAAGTAACAATTATGTTATTGCTGAGTGTCACAATGTGCTTTCCTTTCAAATACAGTAAGAATTACTGGTTTCATTTTAATATCAGGCCAAGAAAGAAAACAGAAACAGTTTTTGCAAAGCATGGAACTCACCGTGATCACGTATCAGTCTATGGACGTTGATCAACAAACTTAGGGCCAATTTGGTTTGAAAAAGAAGACGTGATCTAATGTTCAGGAAACGTTCCTACATAATTATATTACACTTTATTTAGAATAAAATTCTAGACTATTATTACTGGAGACCACAGAGGCTCTTCAAGGCTTAAGTTTTAAAAATCATCTAGTTGTAGTTGCAAACATAACTGAACGGCCCTTGGTCTTAGGCTATCTGAGTAATGCCCTGCCTTTGGAAGGATTTACTGTGTGGGATTAACCGCGGTTATGTGAGCCCAAGCTAAGCACTCCAGGAAAAAAAAAAAAAAAAAAAAAAAAAGTTGACTTGGGCTTTAGCCATGTTAGGAGGAAAAACAAAAAAATCAAAAATTTTTCTTCTTGGGCCTTATCAAACTATAACAAGTTGATGACTTAATTAGCAGATGACAAGGCACATGCTGCTTTTTGCCAGTGGTGCTTTTGTGTTTGTCTCTTTGCTCAGATGGTATCTAATTCTTTATAACAAAATGTACCAGCACAGTATCAGATTGGACTAGTTCAAATTAAAAGCAATTAGGGTGCTTTGATTTTTCTCTTCATGGCCTCATTTTGCTACTTGTGACTCACTCTTCATGAAGCCCGTGCCCTGGAAGCTTCCTTCCTTTCCTGCATGCTGTCTCTGTGCACGTTACCAATGACCAAGGGCAGAGATGTGTCTCTAGTAGTTTTTGCTGGATGCTATGTGGTCTTTGAGGTTTTGGTCTCCATGTATAAATTTCTTCTGGTTGTTATTGGACTCAAGTCAAAAAAAAAAAAAAAAAGACCTACAGATAAAACAATCCCGCTGTCCCTTAGAGAGTCACAAACCTGGATGCAAATCCTGGTTCAGTCTTTTATGTATTTGAAATAGGACCATGCTCAAGAGTATGCCAATAAAGTTACAAGTGAAATATAATTCATGAGAGCATACGTATTATGGAACCTTGCCTAGAGAATAAATGTTTGCCATTATTATTATAAGCCCACTCACCAGTTCTATGAGGTACACACATAGAAGACAGTAGCTACTTGTTTTAGTCCACCCTGCTTAACCTTGCTAATCCTATAACCTAAGGCTGTTATGAGAATTAAATGACTGACATGTAAATCTTCCAGAATCATAGCAAACACACAGTAGGTCCTCTTTAAAGATTACCTTCCTTCCTGCTTCCTGTGGTATCATATATCTATAACTTCTTTGTTAGTCCGCTCAGCTTCTTTTCCTTGGGAACTACATTTCCCCCATTCCTTGTGGTTTTAATGGGGTTTTGATGTGTGACTCTACTCTGTGGCATGTTCTATGGATCCTCTGGACACAATGATTGATTCAGGAATGAGCTTATGATGTCATCAGGCCAGTAAGAGTCCTTTTAAGGGACTGACATAAAGAGTGGGACCTCTCCCTTTCTGAGTTTGTGTTTCTCCTTTTCTGAGATTATGAACGATAAGGAAAATACAGGCCTGCAGTTGGTTGTGACCCCTTCTTTGATTCCATGAATTAAGAATCTGCCTGAATTACTGGACCCTATAACATCATTTGAATAGTTAGATGCAACTATGTCTGAATCACCCACTTCCCAGAATATCAAAACACAGTAGTAGGGTTTCAGTCATTAGTAACCAGAAGAATATAACACACAAGTAATAGTGCAAAAGATAACACCAAAATATAATTAGATATAATATTCTATAAGTCTATAGATAGAGATGTCAAAATGGGTAACACCACCACAGCATAATGAGAGATTTCCATATCCCCACTGCATGGAAGGGAGCACTTACTAATCCAAAATCACTCCCATTTCCATGAGTCTGTGACACCCAAATGCAGGGACTCGCCAGTGCAAGCCTATGGACTAGGTATATCAGTCATCTAGGGAGTGAGTAAAAACAATCAAGACTTGGCCCCACCCTGACATTTTTCATTTGAGGAGAGGGGAGAACACAAAAATCTGTATTTACTTGTAAATTCCTCAGTTTGGAAACATTGAAAGATTTATTTATATGTGTTTTCTTCCCTGTTTATGTTAAAAATGTAAATATATTTGCATTATCTGAATATGCAAAATGAATGGCATGTGACAGAAGCAAACAATGTTTCTCATTCCAGTATTAAAACTTCAATTAAAACAACAACAGCTAATACACTGATTACTCATGCAAGCGCTATCCTAGAAAAATTGCATTGTTCTTCCCTCTATGAATTAAGTACTTGTTTTATCCATTTGAAGGTCAGGAAATCTACAAAAGGTAAATAACTTGTCTAAGGTTTTCTTTCGTTGAAGCAAGCTTCTAGGCTCAAGGTGGAGAGGCTTCTGTCCAGGGTGCCACATCAGCAAACCAAAACTTAGATAGCTTTAAAGTCCCTGTAAATGTTCTGTGACCAGAAACAGAGTATATCCAGTCAGCAAATCCCCAAGTGCCAAGACAGCTCTGGCTCTATACTTATTTCCTTGTTCCTTCTCACCCCAAACTGTGTAGCCCCAGTTAATGAGATAATTTCTATTTTTCTCTTCCTTTGGCCCCATTTTGCAGTTCTCCAAATGAAGACTGTCTGGAAGCATTAAATAAAACTTGTTTGTATTCCCTAAATTGTCTTTTTAAATCATTTTCAACACCTTTAATAATCTTGAATGGTTCCCTCCACAGAGCTTTCCCTTTCAGAGAAGACCAGCTTCAGAGAATATGTGCACCTAGAAGCTGGGCTATTTTGGTCCTTTCTTCCATACAGTTTTTTGCCTTGAAAGATCACAAAGCAAGGTGGAAAGAAAATACTGAAGAGGTTGGGGCAAGGGGAAAGGGTAAGAAATTTCAGAAACTGCTTCCAGAAGAGAGAGCAGCCTTCAGTGTGTGCAGCCCCGCCCACCCTTAGGTGGGACGAACATCTTCATTCACATATATTTGAATACACAGAGGATTTGAATTCCTAGATGTAAGAAACAAGGAAATAGTGACTCCCAAACCAGTAGAAAATCATTAGCCACAAAGGGCAAATGTAATTAAAGGGCCTCTGAGCCAGAGTTAACAGTATTAGCATATTTACAAATCAGAAAAGGGGCATCCTGCAGCTCAGCAAAAATGCTTCTAAAAACAAAGGCTACCTGAGGTCAAAACGGGGAGAGATAGTCAACACCAGACTCGAGGAAAATGGGAAAATGTAACCAGACAGCCCCAGCAAACAAGTTAGGGAAATTTCAAAGGAGAGCTGGAGACAGACCTATAACCAGATCACCCTGAGTTAATTTTCACCTTCAGTTAATTTAGATACTCACATTAGATCGTAACTCCAGAGTATCCAGCTATCCAGCGTGAGAAACGGGGAAGTAGAAGAGGGAGAGGGTCGGGGGGCTTTATTTGTGTTAGGGATAAAAACAGCCAGCTCCATCTTTTCAGCTCACACCTTGATTTGGCTTTTAGGCTGCACCCAGAGCTGCAGACCTGTGAATAAACAACTGCCTCAGTTACTGCTCAAGTCCTGCGTCCCGGCTTTTATTGCGAGCGTTTCTCACACAGAGGTTCGATGAAATTCTACTTTGCAATTTCAGGAGTCATAAAAAGATGGTCATTTAACCACTCTATTCTCTTCCAATGCTCTTTAGGAAAAGGTTGGGTAAAGAAGATCTCCTTCCTGGCCTTCTAGCAACCTGAACTTCCTCTTCCCATTCCTTTGAACCCACTGCCTCCAAGTCCCCAACAGACCTGGTTTGGGGCCTCATTCTTAGGATTTCTAAAACATACCGCAAATCCTTCTGTGTTCAACCAGTTTGTCTCATGGAAAAAGCAACAGGCGACAGAGGAATTCAGGCCACCCCAAGTCACCAGTGTGGCCTGATGGATGTGGAAACTGGACCATGCCTTGGGGATGAGACATGTGATGGCCGGTACACTGTCATTACTGAAACTTGAAAGGGGAAGTTCACATGAGGCCTGTGGTTGACTTCTAAACCCTGCTGGCGGGGGTGCAGGCCAATAAGGAAATTGCAATCCCTAAATAAACAATAGGCTGGGAACCTCAGCACCAGCAAGAGGGAGGGCAGGGGCTGCTGGCCTGAGCAGGGCTGACCAAGATGGAGCAAACACAGCAAAGATTTAAACTTTGTAAGAATGTCATGTCAATTTATACACCCCAGGCAGGTCCTTTGAGAGTCCAAATAGCTAGTCACCAAGCCTCCAGACTTGGAAGAATTGAAAGCAAGACACTAAATCCCATCCCTTCATATGCCATATGAGAATAATGAGAACCAGAGAGGTCAAGTGACTTGCCAAAGGCCCAATGGCCATAAAGCTTAGTCCCTAGGTCATTTATTATGCCACAGGCTCAATGGGAGTTGCTATTTTTCCCCACTGGTTTCTCCTTTCAAAGATGCTTTTGAAATCTTTCCACAAGTGTGTGTGTGTATTCAGAGCAGAGACTTTGCCAAAATTATGTTTGTTAAATTCCTTCTCTTTGGTGGTCCTCGCTCAAATGTACCACCTCTTTTTTACAGATAAAACTCAATTTCCAGGCTGGACGTGAAGGAATGGAGAAAAAAGGGATTCATTGAGCATCTATCATGTGCCGGGATTTTCCCATGCAGTCTAACTCCACTTCAATCCCCACCACATCTTACACAGGCTAGCATCATCATCCCATTGCACAGATGAGAAGGCTGGGGCTCAGAGAAGTTGTAAGAAGCAGAGCCAATTTTCAATTGTCATAAATAAGCTAACCTTCTCCCTTTTGGAGACTCCTCAGTTCAGCTTAGCAAAAGAAAACAAGAACAGAAGAAATTATACAGTTTTAAACTTTTTGAAAAATAATTTTTCTTCTAACCAATTTATTGTTGTTTTTCCTAAATAATAATTCCTAATCATTTCTATACAATGAATGCATATTATTGATAACATAAAATTTTAGGAGGAAAAAAAGAAGTGAAAAAAATACTTTATAATCTCCCCATTCAGTAGTGTCAACATTTTGGTACCTTCCCCCAATCAAGCTTTTATTCCAATTGTTACATATAACCTCTTTATATATTAAGAATATTAAGTCTCTAACTACTATAAACCTTAGATATACAGCTCTTAGTTGGTTATTTTATAGTTCTATTTTTATTTTTTAATTTTTAAATAATCAAAGTTATTAATCCTTTCCTTTATAATATCTTTATTTTTTAATAACAGTTTTATTGATATGTAATACACATACCAGAAAACCCACCCTTTTAAAGTATGGTTTGTACAACAGCACATTCCAGAATATTTTCATCACCCAAACTGCTCTGCTCATTAACAGTCACTACTTTTTCTCCCCTCCCCCTAGTTTGTAGCAACCACTAATCTATTTTCTTTCTCCATGCATATGCCTATATTGGACATTTCATGTAAAGGGAATTATGTAATACATGGCCTTTTGCAATTGGCTCCTATCACTTAGCATAATGTTTTCAAGGTCCTTCCATGTTGTAGCATATATAGGTCCTTCATTTCTTTGTATTGCCAAGTAATATTCCACTGTTTAGATATACCATATTTTGCTTATTCACACAAGATAATGGGCATTTGGGTTGTTTTAGCCTTTTTGGCTATTAGTAATAATGTTGATATGAGCATTTGTGTACAGTTTTTTATATGTATGTAGGTTTTCAATTCAGTTAAGGTGTAAATCTAAGAGTAGAATTGCTGGGTCACATGGTTACTCTGTGTTTAGCATTTTGAGAAATGGCCAAAGAGTTTTCCAAAATGGACTAAATCATTTTACATTCCTACCACCAATATATGAGATTTTTCCACATTCCCCCACATTTGTTGTCCTTTTTATTTTAGTGATTCTGGTTGGGGATAAAGTGTATATATCTGTGGTTTTGATTTGCATTTCAATAATGATAAATCTTGTTGGACATCCTTTCTTATCCTTACTGGCCATTTGTATGTTTTCTTTCTTTTAATTTTTTTTTTTTTTTAATTTATTGATTGTACAGAGAAGGGAAGAAAGGGAGAGAGAGAGGGAGAGAAACATCAATGTGAGAGAGAAATGTCAATCAAATGCATCCCACACACACCCAGTTGGGACCTAACCTGCAATCCAGGCATGTGCCCTGGCTGGGAATCAAACCAGTGACCTTTTGGTTTATAGGTCAATGCTTAACCAACTAAGCCACACTGGCTAGAACCATATGTATGTTTTCTTTGGGACATATCTACTCAAATTCTTTGCCCAATTTTTAATAGGACTATTTGTAGTTTAATTGTTGAGTTGTTCTACCATTATTTTGAAATGAACTGTTAAATTATATTATACAGAAGAAGATAGCCAAATCACAGATTTTCAGCATGATGAATTATGACAAAGTGACTACACCTGGGCACAAGCAAATCAGCTCATGAAATAGACTGTTACTTGTACTCCAGAAGCTTCCTTCATGCTCCCTCTTGACATCCATCCCTCCCTCCTTCTCCAGATTTACCACTATCCAGACATCTAACATCACTGGTTACTTTTGCCTGTTTTTGAAACACATATGAACAGAATCATATTGTGTGTTTTCTTGTCTGGTTTCTTTCAGCACTGTTTGGGGGTATTTAATTATGTTATTACAGGAAGCAATAGCTTGGTCCTTCTCATTGCCATAATGTTTTTCATTGTATAAATATCCATTATTTATCGATGCTACTCTTAATAGCTATTTCATTTGTTTCAAGATCTTGGCTAGTCCTTATATAATTATATTTTGTATCTTCTTTTTAAATTAGATCTTGTACAACTATTGTTAGATTTGCTCCTAGATATTTTCAGTTTTTTAATACTATTGTAAGTGATAGAGTTTTCTAAATTTCATTTTGTTACTGGAATATAGAAATATGATTCATTTTAAAATACTGACAGCCTCTCTGGCTAAGTTCATTTATTAGTTAATAGTTTCTACATGAATTAAATGAGACTTTTTACACACCAATTTTGATGTCTGTAAATAAAAATGGTTTGACTTCTTCCTCTCTAATTCTTATACCTTGGACAATAATAGACAATCTTGTCTTGTTCCTTACATCATAGGGAAAGTTTTCAATACTTAATAATAAAAAATGGTATTTTCCGTAGCTTTCTTGTGGCTACCTCTTATTATCATAAAAAAATCCTCTCTTAATCTGAGTTTGCTAAAAGCATTTTTTTACCGCATGGAGGGATATTGCAATAACCAGATGCTTTTTTTGCATTTATTAAAATTATATATTTTTTTTATTTTATTTTTGGTTTTTCAATTACTGTTATCCCATTTTTCCCCCATTGTATTAAAATTACATTAATTTTACTTCTTTATCCCATTAAATAACATTTGATATTTGGTAAATAACATTGATTGACATCCAAAAGTAAGTCCTTGAATTCCTGGAATAAGCACAATTTAGTCATGTGATTTAATTGTCATTGGATTCAGTTCAGTACAATATTTTGCATGAGGTTTGAAAGAGGTCGCTTATAAATCTCCTTTCTTGTAATGGCTTTGTTGGCTATTAATAGCAAGGTCATACTGGCCTCATAAATAAGATGAGAAGTGTTCCCCTTTATTTATTCTCTAGAATAGTTTCTGTATGACTGATGTAATTTTTTTTCTTCACATGTTTAGAAAAATTCAATGAAGATGGCATGTGGGCCTGCAGTTATTTTGTTTGGTTTGCTTTTTAAATTATCAGGGGGTTTTGCTGGTGGTGGTGGTAAGATTTTAAATTCTAGGGTCATTTTTAATATAGGCAACTCGGGTATTCTATTTCTTCACATATAGTTTTGATGAGTTGTGTTTTTAAAAGAATATATCTAAAATTTCAACTTTATTATCATAACACTGCTAATAAAATCCTCACGTATTTTAAATGTCAACAAGGTTGATAGCAAAGACCCTCTTTCATTCCTGATAACGGTTATTTGTGCTGTCTCTATTTTCTTTGATTCTAACCAGGATTTGAATTTTTGTTAATCTTCTGAAATAAGTGACATTTGGTTTAGGTATTCTCCTCTAGTATATGTTTGGTTTTAATTTCATTAATTTCAACCTTTATCTTTATTTCTTGTTTTGAATATTTCAATTACAGTTGACATCCAATATTATAATAGCTTCGGGCATATAGTATAGTGGTTGGACATCTGTACAATTCACAAAGTAATCTCCCTGGTAAGTCTAGTACCTACCTGGCTCCATACATACTTATTACCATATTATTGACTATATTCCTTATGCTGTATTTCACATCCTATGACTATTTCATAACTGCCAATTTGTCCTTCTTAATTCCTTCACCTTTTCCACACAGGCCCCCAACCCCCTCTCATCTGGCAACCTTCAGTTTGTTTTGTTTCTAGGAGTCTGTTTCCGTTGTTTGTTTATTTATTTTGTTCTTTAGGTTCCACACATAAGTGAAATCATATGGAATCTGTATTTCTCTGTCTGACTAATTCACTTAGCATAATACCCTCTGGGTCCATACATGTTGTGGCAAATAATAAGATTTCATTCTTTTTATGGCTGAGTAACATTCCATAGTATATATGTACCTCTTCAACAAAACAAAAGACAACCTATCGAATGGAAGAAGACATTTGCCAATGATACATATGATAAGAGGTTAATATCCAAAATTTATAAAGAACTCATACAACTTACCACCAAATAAATAAATCCAATTAAAAGATGAGCAGAGGACCTGAATAGACATTTCTTCAAGAAGGACATACAGATGGCCAACAGACATATAAAAAGATGCTCGGCATCACTAATTATCAGCAAGGTGCAAATTAAAACCACAATGAGATATCACCTCACACCTAAATGCTAACATCAATAAATCAACAAACAAGTGTTAGCAAGGGTATAGAGAAAAGGGAAACTTTGTGCATTGTTGGTGGGATTGTAAATTGGTGCAGCCATTATAAAAAACAGGATGGAGGTTCCTCACAAAATTAAAAATATAACTACCTTATCACACAGCAATTCCACTTGTGGGTATTTATCTGAAGAAATCCAAGACATTAATTCAAAAAGATTTAAGCATTTCTATATTTATTACAGGGTTATTTACAATAGCCAAGACATGGAAGCGTCCCAAGTGCCCATCAACAGATGATTGGATAGCTTTCTTTCTTTTGTCTCACTTTCTTATGGTTTAATTTGATCTTCCATTTCTTTTTAAATTTAAAGTCTCCTCTCAACCAAACTGAATGACTTGATCTTCCCCAGATACTCCTTATATTTTCCGTCCTCCTTGCCTTTATGCATATCATTCTCTCTGTTAATACTGTTAATAAGCCATCCTTCTTCCCTTTATCAAGATCATATCAATTTTTCAAGGCCCTACTCAAGTGCTGCCTCCTCCAAGAAGCATCCCCTACCCCTCTCTCATGTGATATCCTCTGAGCCCCTGCAACCTATTTTGCCATTTTTAGATCAATATTTAGACCCTGGTTAATGTCCTTCTTTCATTAGCACCTGAAAGACTAAGCATTCAATTTTTCTGAAAGGCCCTCCAAGGTGCTGTGCACAAAATACATGCATGATAAATGCTGGTATTTGTGCCTCAACTTCAGGAGTCAAATTCATACAAACAAACCCTGTTTATTACAGGAATCATCAACTGGCAACTTATTTAGAATCAAACACATCATAAGAGTTTGGACAAAGAAGAAAAGAAGTCTCATTTTTAAAAAAATCTTCCTTGCTTCTAAATGACAACTATATATCATCCAGAGCTAACATTTAACTTGACATTTTGCTTTTTCTGGCCATAACTTAAAACCCACATTTTCCCCCTTATTTAAAAAAAATAGTTAAATAGGACCAAGTTTTTTTCTAAGTTGAAAAATGAGAAGATGAAGAAATTTCTCAAGAAAAAATAAGCTAAAGGACAATTTTTGGTATTGTAAATGGATAGTGCACATCAAAAACACAGGGCTTTCCAAGTTTGAATGAGCTATGTTCCTTGCGGTTATAAAGACTTCAGGGCAAGACTTAAACTCAGAGGGGGAAACAGGGCATATGTTGGCTCTAGGGTACATGTTTGGAGCCTATTTCGGAGGCTAATAACACGCACATATAGAAAGGGTGAATCTTGCTTTAATGCACAAAATACAACAGAAGGCCTTTCCAAAAATACCAAATAGACCTCTCCAGTTCTCATGAGGTGCCTCAACCCATTCTCTGATGCAAACCTCAGTGCATCATTTCCAAAGTAAGTGTTCAAAGAAAAAAAAAAAAACAGTTGAATGTATGAGCCACCTTCATTAAAAGCAGACCGGAGGACTAGAGGTGTAAGAACTTTGGAGGAGAAACCTGTGTTCAAATGTCAACTGCCAGTCAACTAGCTATAGGACCCTGGGCAGATTGCTTATCCCCTCTCAACCATGGCTTTCTCATCTGTAAAAGAGGGCTAATTATTCCTCTTCACAGTTTTTATATGTCAGGTTCCCTGTGCCTGGCACCCATGTGTGGTTAGTGGTGTCTGACCTGTGGACTGTCAGTAGTGTGTAGGTGGTATTGTTGTTCTTATTGCTGTTATTTTTTTAATAGCCACAAAAGGAGCCCAGGCATATTTTAAGTCCTAAAACCCATCATAATGGCTTGACTAGAAAAACTAGGCTTCACACAGATTTTATGTGAAGATGTCATTCTGGAAGAAGAAATAATTCTAAATAGAGTTCAGTGTTTAGATTCTAACAAATAACAGTTCAAAAGACAGATGAAATAAACCCTAGAGCCAGATAAACATTTCAGGCATTATATGGTTTTCCTGATTAGATCCTAGGACTTGAATTAAGTTCACAGTGGAAGTTGGGATGCATTCAATGGGCTAGGTTTGGATTTGAAACCTCTCCCTTCCTAGCTTGTGTGAACTTGGGTTGGCAAGTAGGTCTTGCCTTCCCCATGTTCCAGGACATCTCTTCCATGCCTGGTAGAACTGAAATGGCTGAATCTGACCAAACAACAAGATACCTTTTAAGGGAAACTTAACTCAACTGCCAGTCAGCTCAACCACATGGAGAAGAGTAGCCATCTGCCTGAGCACAAAGACAAGGCTTAGTTTTTAGTTTTAATACCAAAAATCAAACTCATCACTAAAGTTTAGGCAATTTAGTCAGGTTTAATCTTGAATTAGTTACAATGCAGTTCCCATAGAAAAGTCCAGTGGTGACAATGTTACTCTAGAAAAACCACACATGACACGCGTGTGCGCTGGCTGATCATTTGACTGGAAAGCTAAACTCCTACAATCCTCACTTCAATTGCCACAGAGATGCCATTACATGTGACATTATGCCCCTAGCTTCTCAATCTACTTCAGAAAACAAGTTCACCAAATCAAATATATTTTCTGCAACTTTTACTAAAACCCTGACATCACTCATATATGTCCCACTTGACAAATTCTGCTGAGTTTAGTGTTAGCATGAAGCTTGTTTTTATTGATGAATGAGTGCCATTCAGTTCATAAGCAAATGAGAGCTAGGGAACTCCATGCACTTGCTTTTCAGCCTGAGCTGTTAAGTTTGAGTGAGGTTTTATACCATATCTCAGTAATTATCATTAGGGTTGGTTGGGTTTTTTGCATTTTTTTAAAACACAACTTTCTTCCTGTTCCTTCCTTCTGTGATTGTTGGAGCTGCTGCAGCCATCTTGTTCAGACAGGCATAGAGAGGTTGTCTGAAAATACAGCTCACATGAAGGAAGCCAAAATGAAGAGGTGGAATGAGAGAAAATGGTATCTGCTAATATCTTTTGAGCCCCTGGATCAAGTTGTGCTTGAAGCAATACTCCTCGAGTATTTTTCCATTTATATGAGCCAATAAATTTCCTTTTGGCTTAAGCCATTTTCAATTAGATTTTCATTCATTTAGAAGTTCTGACTAACAAAAACTTTTTGAAATTATCTGACAAGTGTCATTACTGTAATTCATTTTCCTTAAGAAAAACAAAAAGAAACATCAATACAACTTTATGAATGAACCCGAGAAAGTGCAACTTTTGAACATGATGTTTATGCCATGTCAAACTTATAATAAAAGTAGACTAAAAACACATTCTTTCATAAGATTTCACATTAAAGAAAGAAAAAATAAGGTTAAAGCCTTTAAACTGCTTTTTTTTTTTTACAATTCTCCATAAGAGTAGGAGAGAGGAACTTAGTAAAGAATTTTGAGACACAAAAGCAAGAAAGGAGGAGCACTGCAACATCTACGAGAAAACTAACCTTTCTGAGAGACACAAGCAGTGTTCTAACAGTGCAAACCTAGAACATACCTGCCAGACCAAATCAGGATCAAAATGAAAACTTGGAGCTTCCTGTAAGAAGATAAATCACAAATAACTTCAATTCACTTTGCTTCCCTTCATTTTCATTCAGGTGACTTCAGCTACCCTGGCTCAAGTGGCTGGCAACAGATGTGATGGCTACCAGAAATTTGTCCTCCATTGTGATGTGAGCAATGGCCCTCCACAAGGCTCACCCCATACAGATGTATCTTCACAACTCTAAAAGACCTGAGGGTTAGGTAAAGAGTCACTGGAAGTATGAGATCGTGGTTCTAAAGTGTTTGAGTTTGGGCAAGATTACACAGTTTCACAATAAATATCTTTCTAGAGTTGATGCAAAGTACATGTGTGGAGAAGAGGAGAGGTCAGATTCACTAAGAACCAAGGGACAAGTAGGGGTGGCTTCTAAGTCCTTAATTCATGTCATCTCCCTGAAACTACCAATCCAGTTTACTCTAGGAAGACTCTCCTTAACTTCAGATTTTGCCAAGGTGCTATAGATGACTTTAACGTTTACCCAAAGGTGTGTAAGTTAAAACAAAAAAGTGTCTCAGATTCTACCCACCAGGATTAAGGGTCAGTTCTACTTGGTAGTCAACCATAAGGCTTGTAAAATATTGATTTCCAATAATTCCCTCCAATTTTAAAGGGATGTAATATACAAAATCAGATGAGATCTGACCAGCCTCTATCACAAGCTACACACACATGGCTGAGGAAATGACCCTCTAGCAGCTGTCTCTATAATTCAATTTATGTGTGTTGAGTAGAGATGCTAATTGGAACCCAAACTTCTCCTCTGACAAAACAGAAAGCAGTGCTTTGTAAATGACCAGGCATCCAAAAGACAACAGAAAAACTCCAGGCTCGATTCCCTGACAAATATATTGATTATATTGGCATCATAAGTGAAAAACCCCAGACTCAATTTACTAATACTATATAGGTGTAAATTTGCCCTAAAAATCATGTTTTGAATGCCTTCCCAGGTAGATAGCCTAAACAAGTGATTTTATTGATTTTTTTCTGTTTTCTAACAAAACATATGATGCTAAAAACAGTAAGCTAGCATAAAAAGATTTGTCTTTATAGTGACCTTTACTAGGAAATGCCCACAGCACTGGGAGAGATGTCATTCCTGGTTTCTCCAAAGACTTTACAACATATTCTATCTTTTTAAAGAAAAGGCATAATAATTTTAAAATAGATTTTATGCATATAAAATCTTTTTATCCATTATTAATTGTGCAGATGTAGGTGTAGAAGTTTGTAGAGAGGGGACTGAATGAGTCTTTGCAAAAAAATAAAATAAAATCTTTAAAATAAAATTTTTTGTCTTTTTCTTTTTCCTCCTTCAAAAAAAAAACAAAAACAGCTCAACAAAGTTTTAAGTTTGGTTCTAATAAATATGAAGTGAGGATGAAATCTCAAATATAAACCACTCCCCCTCAGGTGTGGAATAAATATCTTTCCAAAATAAGTTAAAATTACATAATTTCAAAATGAATTGATGAGCCAAAATCAGCAATTATTTTTTAATCTTACTGGCAGTTGGTTCCTTAGATAATATTTTTCAAATCAGTTTGCTGCAAACACATTATGAGTGCTAGATTCACATAACCTTCAAGAGATATATAGTTTGAAAGCAAATATTCTACATTATTTCCACAAAAATATATGTGGATTAATACACTGTCATTGACTAGGGAAAAAAATCCCACCTCAGAATTGTACATGCCAAGAACTCAATAGTTCATATTAATTTCTTTTTTCCCCAGGACATGGGAATTTTTTGGCAGACAATTCAAAATCATGTGCTACAAGAAAGAGAAAAATCATTTTCCTATCAGCAAGCTTCACAATTGCCTTGTAGGCTGATGGTGACCAGCAACTCTTGAGTGTTAAACTCAAGTGTAAAATTATTAAATTGAAAACATTGTTGTTATGAATTATTTTTTTCCCCATGGAGCAAGTTAAATTAAGGGTTATTTATTCTTAAGATAAATACTATTTGCTTCCTTCTGGAAAAAACTGTAAGTAACAAGACTTCCAAATTCTAGATTCTGACAAAGCAATTGGGTTTCATTTAGAACTGTTTCTTAATCACGTATCATGACTTGGCCATCATTTACCTCATTATTCTTTAAATGCCCTAAATCCATCCAGGAGGATTTTTTATTCTTTTAAATAGCATATCTCTAATGCTTCCACAGCTAGAGGGATACCTGGAAATAATTTAAAAATTACTGTTCTAGGCTTGGTTAGGAGAAAATACTGGAGTCAAGAGAAAGTATTATTCATTGATAAGTAAATTTTACTAATAGCATCGTTTAAGTTATTTAATGACTCCATTGCATATAAAACACCTTATCTTTGCCAAATCTTAGTTTCTCAAAGTGTCTTTTCATTGTAATGTGAGTGGGAGGGAAAAAGAATATTTTCAGGTTTAGAAATTCATCTTAAAGCACACACAAAGCCTCCCTTAAGTTTGAAAGTATTGGCCATACTCTGGAAATGAACCTAGCTTCTTTCAGCCAAGGAACACTTGAGCCCTTTATTCTTTTGCTCAGAAAAGGAGTCCTAAATAAAGGGGCAAGAAATTAAATAGACCCAGGAGGCAAAAAGATTCAGAAAAAAAAAAAGCACTCACCAGAGTGCCTAGAGAAAAATACAACATTCAATTCACATGTTTTATGTTAGGCACCATCAAATTAAACCAAACTCCAGAGGCACAGTTGTTTTAACAAATGTGAACAGCTCCTACCTTCATTTCAATGACAGTCTGGAGAGCCTTCGTCTTGGCTGGCTCCGGCTGAAGTTGGCTTCTTCGGTGCAATTCCTGGGGAGGAACACGATAGAAATAAGCCTGACGGTTCATCCTCCCGTTACACCATGACCTTCATACAGGTACCACACAGCCCACCGGATACAGGTTTGCTGTGCACAGACATAAACAAGCCACAGGTGCCTCTTTCCCCACCCTCGTTAGCATCCCTCCTGCCTGGAGCCTGAGTTCCGGTGCAAAGCTCCTGGCACATGCGCTATTTCTGAAACTTCCATCAATAATTAATGTCAACTGTGACAAAGCCAGCAAGCAATTATAGTCCAAATACTGTTCAACACTGAGGCTCTTGCCCGGCTATCAAATCATAATTTACTAAATTACATTGCTCTGTGCTCTCAATACAAACACAGCAAGAAAATGCAGGAAAGAAAATGACTAACATAGTTGCAAATCTGTTGCACGCATGGCATTTTGCTACTGAGGTAAGTTTGAAATGAGCAATTTAAAACCTTTTCAGTACAACTGTGTCCCATTTTGGAGTGAACTGATCTGATGAAACTCTGTGAATCTCTTGCTTCCTTTACAGTTTTGGTCCTTGTTCAAAATCACGTGTGTGTGTGTGTGTGTATGTGATATGTTTGTGCCAAGAAATTAAAACTGTCATTAATATCAACAGTATTAAAGGGGAGACAAAAATGGTTAAAGCCAGATGTAGACTTAAGAACGTCTGGAATATGATGAATATTTTTTTAGGTAAAAAGCAAACAATGTAATTGCAATTTTTAAGCTTGAAGATTCACTTTTTGCACACTTCTACTCAAAAGAACAGTTCTAGTGAACTTTAAAAGATCATCTTGGCAGAAGAGAAGAGATAAACAAAGTTTTTTTTCAGTTCATGCTTTAATTTTCTTAATATTAATTATCAACACTTTTATGAAAGTAACCAATGATAGGAGTAAATAAAAGTGCCAACACATGTCCATGCTGCTGATACAAGTTACCTATAAAATAATTCCATTAAGAATTATTTGAATAAAAGTCACATATGGAGTAATTCCATGACTTATTTGCTTTCGGAAAAATCAGTTAAAGTCACAGTAGTTTTAGGCCTTTACATTCCACTGAACCACAAACAATTTTTTAAAAAAGAAAGAAAGAAAGAAAAGAAAAAAGAAACAGCAAAAACAAAAAAAATTGGACATTGGAGAAAGAGGATCAACATAATTTCTAGCTTTTTTCAAGTATGGACATTAAAATTAATCCTACCTGCACAATTATCATCTAGTATCACTGTCATTTCATAAAGATAGAATATATTGATGTAAAGGTTGTCAGAAGAACAGAATCCCTGATAAAAGATAGTCCTTCCAGGATTAGAAAACAGATGACGTTTCACCCATATCCTATTACATCGTTCTTACTTGCCAGCACTCAAGACCTGGTCAGGGACCACCATTGTGCCCACGTCCAGGGGCCAGCCCTGCAGAATCACCATTATAGCTCCGGACTGTGGCAGTCAGGGGAACTGGGTTGGGGGGAATATTTTCTTCTCAAAATCATCGCTAGCACAGACCAGCAAACTTGTGCAAAATTCCTTCTCAACCTCAAACTTAAGAAGAATTAGAATAGAATTTGTGCTTCTTAATTACTCAAAATGGTCTCATATCAGTTAGGATATTTTTTTCCTCTAATATATCCCTGAAAGGGAGAGTCAAGTATTTCAGAATCTGTTTTATGACTAGAGAAACAGAAAGAGATTCTGTGCCCTTTTGGGGTCTCTGGAAAGCAATGATCTGGCAACACTGGTCATTTTTAGGCTCCATGGTAACAGCAGAGATTTTCTGAAGGAATGGCCTTAAAAGCTGCTGTCCCTTTTTGTGCATCCACAGTGTTTCTGGCACAACTTGTCTCCTTCAGGCCTCAACATGACATGTGGAGTATGATCTGTGTGGTGGGTACCCTGGGCTGCTGGTAAATGTATAACAAACAGCACCCACCATGGCCGACTTCAAGCTACGTAACTAGTGTCACTGAATGCAGAACTGGGAAGGAAGGTGAAATAACACCCCATTGTATGGTATTTCCACCATATGGACACAATAGATATTTAATAACCTCAAGAGCACAGATAATAATAAAATAAAACAAAAATTAGGAAACTAGTATAAGTTCTTTAATCATGAGTTTGGATATTTAATTTGTAACATAGGTTGTTAAAACAAGTTTCCACTGTTCGGCCATTGTGGGCTACTACAGTCCAGTTCTGGCACCCCACTGTGTGAATCACATAGCACTTGAAATTTCCATAGAAAGCTAGTTAACCCTAAATATTAATTCCAAGAGAAATAGAGATCACTGGACCAATAAAATCTTATGGATGAGAACGTGGAAAGTAAGTCACTTGTCAGAGTTGTTCCACAGTAAGTAGTAGAAAAATATATTTCACAGGTCACCAGTTCTGATACCATGTAGCATTAAAAGTATCTTAACAAAAAATGATGAGAATGAAATTCATGATAATTTCATACCATAATCAATCCCAGTTCCAAAATAAAAATCATAAGGTAATTTAAGGAGAGAGGTTAAGCTTGCATAAAACAAATTAAGAAACCAAGAAACAACAAAGCAACACAACACAACTAAAACCCATCGGGTAAAGGCATATGCTATTAAAATTTCTGCCAAGCATGAAAACATTTTTAAGGAAAAAATATGCACTAACAAAGCTAAACTTGTAGCAATAGTTTTGCAAAAAATGGAAACAGAGTTCTCTTTTCTATAATTATGCAAGTTCTACTACAGTATAACCCCTGGCTGGTTTGGCTCAGTGGATTGAGCGTCGGCCTGCGAGCTAAGTGTCGCTGGTTCGATCTTCCAGTCAGGGTACATCAGAGAAGGAAAACTCTGACTCCAAAAAACCTCCGCTGCCTTGCGGCATACCTCTTCAGGGGAAAGGCTAAGGGAGTAAACCCCGACAGAAAATCCAGAGCCGGAGTCCCTAAGGCGGTTTGACGTTGCAGTCAACACCGGCAACTCCTGCGGTGCACCTGAAGCCAAGCTGTATTGACTCCGTCTTTCCCTTGGACCCTTCAGCTGCGAAGAGAGGGGGGGTCTGCTGCATGGGCAACAGCAGACCCTCCATATCACCCTGCCCAGGCTCTGTAGCTTCAGCTTCACTGGAGAGGACACTCCAGCGTCATCGCAAGATGTCGATTCAACATGGGAGGAGACAGATATCGTGTCACTCCCGAGTTGGACTGCACAGCCATTCTCGGCGGTGCAGATAGACTCTTAAGAAGCTACACCATCGTCTCTCGAGACGGACGGCTGCCGCCGCCGCCGACGACTACAGTATAAACCAGCTAAAATCCATATTGGGTCCTTACCCTCTGTGTCACTCTATTTAAAAAAATGAACTATTAATGATATCCCCAATTACCCATGGATTATAATTTTCCTTTCTTGACTGCATTATTTTCCAATCAATCTTGACTTCATAGTTTCTGAGAATCACCTTAATTCGAGTAAGTGAAGATTGTAATTCACATTCAGATTTCATAGACTGTCTGAAAGTTCCACCTCAGACATGTAATCCATATCTTAAATTTAGAAACCTAAAATGCTCACTTTCACTGCAGCAGAGGCGACCAGATGTCCAATGAAGATTCATGCTTCTCTTCATTAGTACGGATCAGCAGTTTTCAACCTTATTCATCTCATGGCACACATAAACTAATTACTAAATTCCATGGCACACCAAAAAATATATTTTTTGTTGATATGACACAAAAAGCAGGTATAATTTTGATTAACTCACACCAAATAGCTACTGTTGTATGGGATGTTGTCACTTTTTTATTTGACAATCTAAGGGAAAAGAAGTCAGTGCCCCTGACTACATAGTCAGTAATCACACATTTTAAAAATACTGTGGCATACCAGTATGCCTGCCATGGCACACCTGCTGAAATCGCTGGTGTTGAGTGGTTATTAGTAAGCCTCATCACCACCATCCTTGTATGGAGAGGGGCCATGTGACTTATCTGGCCAGTAGAATGTGGGTAGAAATGAGAAACTCAACTTCTGTAAAAACTTCCTAGCCTGTCTTCAATTTGCCCATTTCCCTGACAGCTGACTAAAAGCAAAGGACTTCAAGACCCAAAAAGTTGGCAGAACCCAAGATAAAGGAGGCTGGATTCTCAAAACACCATCTGAAAAGGCTGCTGAGCACCCACATCAGGGGTTATACATGAAAAATAAACTTCTGTTAAGTTATCCTCTGTGTTTACAGGATTATCTGTAGAGATCCCAGATCTCTCTGCCTTAAATACTGCAATGGATACAAACAGAAATAATGCCTAATTAGCCCTCGATAGTGCATTGCTTTTGAATCACAAATTGAGTTTAATATGTGAGTACTGGCCAAATTTTTCTAAAGAGACAGTAAGATAGTTGGTGCTCCAACTTTCCCTAACCATCTGAAAGATGCACGCATTATACACTGATCTTAAACAACTAAAGGGTTTTGCCAGGGCATCTGGTGTCAGTATGAGAGATATACAAGACTTAACTTATTCTGATATTTCTTATTTTTTGTTGTACTTTTTTTCACTGCCATTTAGCCCCCTATGACAGTGTTAAATCATCAAGAACAGTGGTACCTATGGTTTTCTGGGTCACCGATCTCTGTAAGAATCAGATGGAAGGTGTGGATTCTCTCTACTAATGGACACAAAAGCACACATAAACACAATGGTGTACACCGTGTTAGCTGGTTCACAGGGCCCAGCCAGCATGCAAGAAGTTTGTCTTTGAACCAGACTACAGGCTAAAAAGCACTTATTGAAAGGGAAGAACATTGTACAGAGAGTTGGGAATCAGGAGTCCACAGTCACAGACAGATTCTGGGCACACATACCCCTACTCTCCGATCTGCAGAATATGGGGCTTTATGAGTGGGCTTCTAATGGCCCTTCCAGTTACAAGAATATCCAGATTTTTAATAGGCAGCTGACTCTGAAATGCTGATCTCTGGCTGGTATTTTTAGTCACACCAATTCTCAGTTTTAAAAGCAGAGTGAAAATAAAAGAAGAAAATTGGCAACATCACAAAATTTAATATCTCACCATTACACTGACCCCCAGTTTAAATTTTTTCCTATAATTTCATGACTGGATTGGCCTTAACTGGTCTAAAACTATCATCTCCTCCATGTGATCAACATGGAAATATACCAAGAACCCAGAATTTTTAGCATGAAATCTCAAGTGGTTCATTGGAGTGATGTTTCTTGGCAGTTAATAAACATCTAGAGTCTAGTGAGTTATGGACGTTGGCTTCTAAGATGAGCCTGACAGAATAATGGTTGCACACACCATAGAGAGATGGGCAAAGGTAGGTTTACAGTTGTAACACAAATAAACAATACAATAATTAATAAATTATAATACAAGAATACACTACTTGGCATACTCACAACTGTAAACCTCTTTTTGCCCATTCTGTATTCTTCAGAAGATAACGCCCCCCCCCCCAAAAAAAAGTTAAATCAAAATTTAACTTTCCTTTCAAAGGTAATTTACTATTTTTACCTGGCCTTATCCTCTTACGTTTCTGGTGATCTACTACTACTGTGCAATAAACCATACCAAAACTTAGTGTGTCAAACCACCACCATTTTATTATGCTCATGAATTCTGAGTCAGGAATTCATAAAGAACAGAGTATCAATTGTGTCTCTACAGCATGATGTCAGGAAGCTAGAATAAATAGTTCTGGTGGATCCACTTCCAAAACAGTTTCTTGTCTCATTTGTCTGGTGCCTTGGACGATAAATGACTTGAAGGCTGGGATTAGCAGATATCGTCAACCTGAGCATCTAAATATGGCTCTCCCTGTGGCTTGGGCTTTCTCACAACATGGCAGCCTCAGGGTAATCCAACCTTTTACATTTAGGTGCACAGACTCCAAAAGCAAGAGTTTTGGTAAATAAACCAGAGACTGTACAACCTTCTACTAATTAACCTCACAAGTTACATAGCATCACTTTTGCAATACTCTGTTGGTTGAAGTAGTTTTAAGCCTGCTAAGATTTTGGGGAAGGGTATCAAATAATTTGAAGCCATACTGTATTTTAAAAATTACCACTGTTAAAAAAATAAAAATTACCACTGTTAAGGAACAAAATCAATTGGGGAAAACAACAAGACAGTAACACTATATCTCAAACATTAACTCACATCAGCTTTAAGATACAGTATTCCCTCACTTATCGCAGGTATTACATTCTAGACCCCTCCACAAAGCAGGAACCTTACATTTATTCTACACTCTTAAACCTATGTAACTTTAACAACATACATATACAGTATCACAAAATCCCATGATATAACAAAAAAATCCGTGATAAATAAATATAATATTTTTTAATCCCCCGATACAGTGAGGCCACGATAACTGAACCGCGATATAGAGAGGGACTACTGACTTCCGGCCAAGATGGAGGCTTAGACGGACACGCTCGGTCTCCCTCTACAACTAGAGAGGAATACAACTACTTCAAAACAAAAGATAACTAGAAATTCCAGAAAATAAAACTACACGGAAGCCCAACGTATGAAGTTATAAACCAGCGGCGCCCTTTGGGCAGGTAGGAAGAGAGAAAGTGGGTGGTGCTGTTTGCAGTCGCACCAGGGACAGCGGCACGGAGGACAATCCCAGCGGCAGAGAGGACAATCCCGGCTGCAGTCGAACCCCCGGCAGCTTGCAACCCCAACGCTGAGAGAAGCAGCCACCACATCGCCTTGAACAGTGAGGCCCAGAGGGCGGGAGGACAGATCCCGGTCTCCTAGCGGAATAACTGTGTGACTCCATCTTGGACCCCCGCCCCCACACAAAGTGCCACAGGGCTGCGAAATAGGTTGCGGATAGGCGCCGGTCGCTGGGTTGTGACGAGTACACAGGCACTGCCCCATATAGCCGGCCCAAGAAAACAAAACGCATCTGTCAAAATGAGGCAGACAACTATAGAAATCCTGGTGGCGCAGCTCACCAGGCAACAGATGAAGAATCTGACAGATGAACAAATAAGAAACCTGTCAGAGGCTCAGTTCAGGGCCGTTGTTATCAGGTGGCTTACAGAATTAACAAAAGATCTGGAAAAAGATGAGAAAGAAGCAAAAAACACTCATAACGAAAGGAACAAAACCACATACGAGACAGATGGTGAGGAAAAAGAATCCAGAGTTCATATCAACAAACCAGAACATAGAGAAGGAACAGTCAACCAGTGCAGAGAGAGGAAACGGGAAGCAAGGGTGAGAGGATCAGAAACCTCTGGGACAGCTATAAAAGGCCCAACATAAGAATCATTGGTTTGCCAGAGGGCGAAGAAGATGAACTAGAAATTGAAAAATTAAGTGAAAATATAATAAAGCAGAACTTCCCAAACTTGGGGAAGGAAATAGACTTATAGGTCCAGGAAGCACAGAGAATTCCAAAAAAACTGGACCCAGGGAGAACCACTCCAAGACACATTATAATCAAAATGTCAAAAGTTAAAGATAAAGAGAGAATCTTAAAAGCAGCAAGAGAGAAGAAAAGAATCATGTACAAAGGGATCCCAATTAGACTATCAGCTGACTTCTCAAGGGAGACCCTGCAGGCAAGAAGGGACTGGCAAGAATTATTCAAAGTAATGAAAAGCAAAAACCTACAACCACGAATACTCTATCCAGTGAAATTGTCATTCAGAATAGAAGGGCAGAGAAAGTGTTTCCAGGACAAAACAAAACTGAAAGAGTTCATTAGATCCAAACCACTGTTATATGAGATGTTAAAGGGACTGGTTTAGAAAAAGGAGGATCAAAACTATGAAATCTAAAATGAAAACTGCATCACAAGAAACAACAGAAGCTAGGGAATTGAAACAAAGGCAAACTAAACAGGCAACGAGAGTGGAAAAAGAACTATAGGTATGGGGAATATATTGGGGGGAGGTCAACAGGGAGGGGGAATGGGGAGAGGGAGGGAGATGATATAGGAATTAAGAATCATGGTAAGAGGGAATGGAATAGACAGAGAGAGGTTGAGAAGAACTATATGCACAACTAATGGACATGGTCTAAAAGGGGCGGACAACTGGAGGGAGGGGGGCCACCGGGTGGAGGGGAGAAGAGGGAAGGGAAATTGGGACAAATGTAACATTATAATCAATAAAACACATTAAAAAAAAAGAGAGAGGGACTACTATATGGCAAATTCATACACTCAAGTAATAATTTGATGCAGGGGGACACAGGAAATACAGCCATGAACCAAACATAAAAGTATCCCAGCCCTCATGGGTTTTTATTTCAAATTCCCATGGGAGAAAGGCACAATAATTTTAAAAGGAGGGCAAACCAGTTTGTCATAGTGCTATAAAGGAAAATGAGTCAGGGAGGTGGAATAGGACATGTTGGGGGTGGGGATGAGTTGCAATTTTTAAATCGGGTGATCAGGGAAAGATTCGTTGAAAGGTGACATATAAGTAAGGACCTAAAGGAAATGAAGGAAACAGTTGTGCAGATATTCGAGGCAGAGGGAACAGCAAATGCTTAAGTGACTGGCTAGAGCTGCATAAGGGATGGGAAAGTAGTAGATCAGAAAACTGCAGAGGTGGGGAATGATGGGAGGAGGGGTCCTAGGAGTCCATTGTAAAAACACCGGTTTTACTTTAAAAAATACGGAAAACCACTGGAAGATTCTGGGCAAAAACAAACCATGCTATGATACACTTTCTTAAATGATGATTCCAGCTGCTGGACTGCAGTGTGGTTTGGGGTTGGGGTTGGGCATGAGAAGTGAGGGAGGTGGTAAGGGCAGAACCACAGGGACTAGGAAGAAACAATTGGAATAACTCCAGCAGGGCACGATAGAACCCTGGACCAGGGTGACAGTGGAGGCAATGAGGAGTTGAGTTTGGATGTGTTGAAGGTGAGGCTGACTTGACTTCCTGACAGATTGCCTGCAGACCAGAGAAAGAGAAAAGTAAAGAGTCCTAGGCTTCAAGGCTTCTAGTCCAAATAACAGGAAGAATGGAGATTGAAATACAAAGACAGGAAAGACTGGAGGGGAGAAGTTAAATAGATAGAAACCAAGAGTTTGGATTTGCATGTCTTTAGTTTGTGGTGCTATTAGACATCCAAGTGGAGATGCTGAGTAGGAGGTTTGAATAGATGAGTCTCTATTTGAGGGGAGAAGAGCTACAGTTACAAATCTGAGATGGGGAATAGATAGCACTTAAAGCAGAGAGCGTAGATAAAATCAACTAGGGATTGAGCATAAGGAGGAAAAGTCAGAGGACTAAGCCCAGGGGCAATTCAACGTTAGAGGTAGGAAAAGTAAGGAGATAGCATCAAAGGAGACTGAAGAGGAATAGCCAGTGAAGTAGGAGGAGAACCAGGAGTGTGGCATCCTGGAAATCAAGTGAAAATAATGAGTCCAGGATGCACAAATGACCACCTAATCAATTATCGCTGAGAGATTAATAGGATGAGGCCAAAGAATTGACCACAGGACTTAGCAACATGCAGGTCATTAGCAACCTCATTAGTAACCTTGACTACAGCAATTTTGGTAGCTAGTGTGAGTGAAAGTTTGGCTGAAATGTGCTGTGGGAGAATGGAAGGAGAAAAGAACCTCAGGTTACTATATTACCACAGATTCAACCGATAATTTCTTTTATCAAAACTTTAAAATTTGTTCACCCATGTTCATAACATTATCACAATGGCCAAGAGATGGAAGCAGCTGAAAAGTCCACCAACAGATGGGTGGATAGACAAAAGTTGGTATATAAAGAGCAACAGAATATCATTCAGCCTTCAAAAGCAAGGAAATTTGAACACCTCCTACAATATGAATGCACCCCGAGGACATTATGCTTAGTGAAATAACACACATAGTGTATAATCTCACTGATGTGAGGAATATTGAGTAGTCAAACGCATAGAAACAGAAAGTAGAACAATAATTGTCAGGAACTGAGGGTTACGGGGAAATGGGGAGTTGTTTAATGGGCACAGTTTCAGTTTTGCAAGGTGCAGAAGTTCTAGCAATTAGTTACACAGCAATATGAATATACTTAACATTATTAAACTGCACACTTAAAAACGGTTAAGATGGTAAATTTTACACTGTGTGTATTCTACCACAATTTAAATTTTTGAAAAGCCATAAACATAACAAAATGTTGAAGTCCCACAACTGTCTTCAACACCATTCTTTTAGAGAGAAACCATCATCTTCAAGTTGGTGTCTGTCTTTCCCATTCATGTTTTTGTGCTCTTTTTATATATGTATGTCCTCAGAAATAGTATGCATCTAACAACAGAGTGCATTGTTTTTTAATTTACATAAATGCTGGCCATATTGCACAAAGCTTTTGCAGTTCAGTTTTTACCTCAACAATACTTATGTTTTTAGAATTTATCTGTGTAAATAAGTGTTTCCTACTTTTCTTTTTTCCATTATTAACCATGTTACAATAAACCTCCTAGACATGGGGGAAAAACCCTCTGTTTTAGATATCTTTATACTCCTTAATTCATGAGAATGCTATTCTTTCTGCTTCTTCTGCTTGGAATAATCCTCTACCCTTTTACTCTTGTTTTGTCTACAGAGGTCAACAAATTAGCTCATAGGCCAGATCCAGCCTGCCATCTATCTATCTGTTCTGGTAAATAAAGTTTTTTGGATCTTTTTTTTAAGCAGGTATCTTTTATTTTATTTTTTTTATTCAATCATTTTTATGGTTATTCTATTATGGTTGTCCCCATTTGTCCCTCTTTGCTCTCCTTCACCCATCCCAACCCCTGCTCCCAAAGTTTACTGAAATACTGCTTGTCCATTCATTTACATATTGTCTATAGCTACTTTCATGCTACAATGCCAGAGTGGAAAAGGCCTCAAATACGGCCTTTCCAAGAAAAGTTGTCAACCCCTAGTCCAGAATATCTTCAATATTCATCCTAGTCATCTCAGAAAAAACACTAGTTCCTCATGTGGTAGTTTGAAATATACCCACAAATTCTTTAACATTCCCTTTATAAAGTGAAGTCTAAATATCTTCTCCTTAACTGTGCCCTGGACTTAGTAACTTACTTCTAATAAATAGAATATGGTTGAAGTGACATATGTTATTTCTGAGGCTTGGTCATAAAAGACATGATGGCTTCCTTTTTGATCAGCCTTGGATTATTTGCTCTGAGAGAAGCCAGCTGCCACATCATGGAGACACTCAAGCTGCCTTCCAAAGAGGCCCAATGGCACAAAATCGAGTTCCCCTGCAAACAGCTATGTGAAGGAGCTATTGTGGAAGTGGGTCTGGAAGACCCCATTAAGCCTCAGGTGCCTGCAACTCTGTCCTGCAGCTTGACTGCAATCTCATGAGGGACTCGGCCAGAACCATCAGATAACTGATTCCCTCTTTCCTTGCCCACAGAATCTGTGGGATAATAAGTATTTGTTGTTCTACACCACTAAGTATTTGTAGTAATTGGTTATGAAGCAATAGGTTACAAATATGTCACAAAAAGGCAGTATTAGCTGAGCCTTCAGACTGACCTATGTACTGTACCCTCATGTATACTCCCAGCATTGTGTACTCCCCTCTGTATCATGGGATATGAGGGTAATTTGACAATGATTTATAAAATTAATGGTTTCATGACCATGTTTACCATTGAGTGGTAAACTTCATGAGCACGAGGACTCTGTATGCCCATTATATTCCCAGTCACCAACATAATACCTGTCAAGGATAAGTGCTTAATAAATATTGACTAATGACACAGTACAAATGACATTACACTTACAGGTCTGGAAGTTCTATACCTTTTGATCAAAAAGAGTCTAATATGAGGGATGATCATAGCTAATAGCTACTTATATACATTGCTAAGTTGTACTAAGCACTTTTAAATATTAAATTGTTTAATCTTCACATTAACCTTCATAGGTATTATTATCATGACCATTTTTCACTCAAAGAAACAGAAGCATAGAGAAGTTAGTAACTTACCCAATCTACAAAATTACACTGCTGGGATTTATCCCAAGCTGTCTGGTTCCAAGGTCTCTGCTTCTAACCACGATGCTAGGCTGCCTATTTTCACCACTTGGCTTTGATTTGGTATTTGAAGTTGACACTAACATCTCTATTGGCTTCTTTCATTATAGCCACCTCCTATTTCTCCTTTGATTCAGTCTTCCATTTCTCACTCTTTTCTTGAGTACTCAAAAATTTTTAAAAACTTATAACAGTGGTCTGATACTGAAATTCATATTAGATATTAAAACTTAAATCGCAAATGTGGTTAGGAACATAGAAATGGAAACTAAAACAATTACTTTCAAATACTGATACTCATCTCAATTTTTGACAGATCAAACATTAAATTTAATAACTGAAGGATTTAAATGATATAATTAGTAAGGCTGAAGTAATAGACAATCACACTGAACTTTGGATCCTATAAACCTCCATTTCAAGACTCCATGGAATATTTAATCAGACTGATCACATACCAGACCACCAAGAAAAACCTCAGATGGATTCCAAAAGGCAGAAGTGGTGAAAGGTCACATTCTTTGCCCATACATAAAAAACAAATTAATAACAAGAGTTAAAAATGTAACTTCCCTACTTAGAAAGTAAAGCTCACAAAATCTTAAAATTCATCCTCTACAATTAAACAGATCCTGTCCTCTTCACCTCCTAGGTGTGTGACCTTGGACAAGTTCCTGAATTTTCAGTGATCCTCAGGATAGTGAAATTGAAGACATAAGCATGTAACTTACCTGGTTGGGCTGGCATATAGTACATGCTCAATAATTAAAACTTATCCTTATTACTATTGTTGCCCCTGAATGGTTATTAGTGTTCCTGAAAGTATATTAGAGAATGCGACCTTGCAAAATGGCTTTCCTGCCCACTTGTTCTGTGGTCTGATGCTGGCTACCATTAAGGCACTGACACCGGGTCTGACTGAATAATTCAATTCAAGAAATACTTACTGAAGGCCCATGACGTGCCAGATAAAATACACAGGATCCCTGCCTTCATGAAACTTACATTCTTGTGTAGGCATTCTCTGTGGGAGTGATATCATGCCTAGAAGGTTAGGGGTGGTGGCAGCAAGTTGCTCAGTGTTGTTAGAACGATAAAGAGAGTGCTGGGAGGTGAGGCCTGGGGGTAAGGGGTGGATAGGTGAGAGATTGTATAAGGCCACGTAGGTCCTTGTAAAGATCTCGGTCTTACACAGGAGCCTTCAGATTCTAGAAAGAGAAAGCAGTTTCCATGGAAATACATAAATATGATATTACTTTATTGTTAAATTATGTTTTTAGTCTTCACCCCAAAAATGACATTTGGGAACCTAAGAACATAACATCTAAGTTGCTGCACACACATTTCCCCTTAGTTTGTTTTTATGTATAACTTACTCCTATTGCTAAATCTGCATTAAAGATTATTTGAAAGATTTATCTTGGTCTTTTGGATGCTACAAACCTGTGGATCACAGAAAAAAGAATTTTAATTAATTTATTATTGTTCTATTACAGTTGTCCCATTTTTGCCCCATTGCTCTCCCCTGCCCCACTCACCCCATCCCTTCTCCCACAGTCAGTCCCCACCCTGTTGTTCATATCCATGGGTCATTTATACTAGTTCCTTGACTAAATAGAATGAGGTGCAAGCTTCCAAATATTTAGCCAGTGGTATTAGCAATGTCCTAAGAGAAACAATGAAGTTTGGTTGTTTAATTCAATACTTATTGAACACCTAATACGTGCTAGGCAAGGCAGAGGTAACAAAAATAAATGAAATTCAAAGAAACATCTCAAAAACTTAATTGTCCAGTGGAGTGGGAGTACCTAACTGGAATACAAAACCACAATAAGAACTTTATCCACCACTTACAGAATGCTTACCATATGCCAAGCCCTGGGCTTCCAGTCTAGCCTGATTGGATCTGCAGAGCATCCCTTTAGACAGGAGTTACCATCCCAATGGGAAAGCTGCAGACATTCAGACTCAAAGAGTTAAGTAACATGCCCAAAATCACAGAGCCAGTAAGACTTGAGAGTGTGACCCTTAAGTACTAATACAATACTTACTTTATATTGCTAATCATGGCCTCTTCATACTCTGCAAATATTTAGGGTTTTAACAGATAACTAAATCTGACTGCTGGTTTGCTTCTCAGGTCCCTGATAGGACCCCACCAGTTCTGAAGGGCATGTTATTGGAGAGAATGAGAGGCAAGCATCCAGGCTCAAAGAGGAAAGGAGAGCTATGGAAAGCTTCACGGAAGAAGCCTGTGGCTGGTTAATCTTTGACCATCTTTGGGCTCCTTGGTTCGACTCCTCTGCTCAACTCCTCTGTTTCTAAACTAAAACATGCATACTTTTCCTTGAACCTTATATACTGGCCTTTGTTCTACTCATTTGGGAACATAAAGAACAAAAAGGATCCATTTCTCCCAGGATGATAGCTTCCTGCTCAGAAGTCTTCCTTACTGAAGAGTCATTATTCTATCTACTACGTCTTATACGGCACAATGTTGGGTGCTCTCAGAAACTTCCTGGTCCTTCAGCCTATGCCACTAGTCTCATCTGTTCTTGGAAGCTAAGCAAGCTGGGGCCAGATTAGTACTAGGATAAGAGAGTGCCTGAGAAAAATGGATGCTACAGGCTTTTAGTGGAACCAAGAACCACAGATAATTATCTCCAGGTCTTGAAACCTAGTGGAGTTTTGCCCAGCTGGATTTCAAAACTTCATTGGACCTGTGACTCCAAATCTCCCACTTCTCCCCCATTTGAACTGGAATGTCTGTAACAGTGTATACCTGTCCCATCATTGGCTATTGGGAGGAAATAACTTGTTTCACAGGCCCACTGATGGAGAGGAATTGCACCCCAGCAATTGTACTTCATAGATTATACTCAGAGCTTCACCAATACATACGTTAAATAATTTAGATGTTTGGACTTTGAACTGATGATATTTGGGGCTTTGAGTTGATGCTATAATGAGACCTTTGGAGACCTTCGGATGGAGTAAATGTATTTTTATTTGGCAGTGATTTGCATATTTGTGGTCAGCAGAATAGCAGCACCTACCAAAGATGTCTACTCCTATTTCCAAAACTTGTGACTATGTTACATTACATGAAAAAATAGACCTTGCTGATGTAACTGAGGTTATAGAGGCTAGGACAGGAAGATTATCCCGGATACCTGAGTCAGCCAACTAATCACATGAGCTCTAAAAGCTCAGGACTTCCTCTGCCTGGAGTCAGAAGAGAGATGCAGCAGATGCGGAAGTCAGAGAGATCCTGAGCATGAGAAGGATCAGATGTGCCATTGTTGGTTCTGCGATGTAGGGGTCACATGCAAGGACCAGAGGAGTACTTTAGTAATGGGGATCTCAGTCCTACAAATGCAAGAAACTAGATTCAGCCAACAACCTAAATGAGCTTTGAAGCAGACTGATCTCAAGAGTCTCTAGAGAGGAACACAGCCTTAACAACACCTTGATTTTGACCTCATGAGACTCAAAGCAAAGTATTCAATTAGCTATGCTATACCAGGACTTCTGACCTATGAGCTAATAAATCTATGTTGTTCAAAGCTGCTAAGTGTATGATAATTTGTTACGGCAGTAATAGAAAACTGTTATAGGTTCGTTAATCTTTCACTAATCTTTGGACTATGCTATTAGACAGTTCTTTCTATACTGAAGTGAAATACATGTCCCTGAAGCTTCTATAGACTGAGCTTTGTTCTACTCATTCAAGGGCAAAAGAACAAATAAGGTTTCTCTCCCATGATGGTAACTTCCTGGTCCAAAATCTTTCTTAGTATTGTGGCCACTGTTTTTATGTGGTATGGTGCCAGGTACTCTCAGCGGTACCCAGGTCCCTTACTTTAGTTCACTTCTATGTCTTGGGTCAGATTCCTGAGAAGCAGAGCCTGAGATAGGGACTTTTATGCAGAGAAATTAAGCAATAATGTTGTTGTATAGAAAACTGAGCCTGAGCCTGAGCCTGAGCCTGCAGGCAGCTCTAAGAAGTAAACTGTGCTGCAGAATCTGTCCCTCTTGCATCAAGGGAGCCAGACTTCTTTACCCTGGCTCTAGTTAGTCATTGCCTGGGGTTGGCCTTGGCATTTCTGGGCAGGAGGAAATTTGGCAACTACCACTACCATAGACACACCTCCAGTAAATGTCACATGTATGAGTCATTGGCAACAGCACTCACAGCAACTAGAAGATGGGCTTACTGGCCCAGTAATGGGATGCCAAGGGGTCTGAGCCAGGCAAAATTAGCATCTGCTAGAGTCATGATTCAGAGGTTTTATCCAGAACTCCAGGTGTGGTCTAAACAATCATAGAATGGGTAGGGTTGGATTGCATTTCTCCTATTCTAGGTAAATGGCTATAAAACTTTTATTTTAGCAGTATAAGTTTGTCTTGTTCCCAAACAAAATTCTATAGCATACACAGGCGCACGTGCACACACACACACACACACACGATAAAATTAACTGAACGTCTACAGTTTCCAACAGAGTGATAGGTCCTTTAGACAGGGAGGAAATAGGACAGACTGATCCTGCCATTACAAGACTGTCTGGTAGGGAAAGCATCAGAAATATGTAAAGAAGGAAAGTAAAACCAAAATGTATACAGATGATAAATACTGTACAAACAACAGCAACAAATGGATGCTGAATACTGAGATGAAGATAATGAGGGTGGGATAAGGTCAGCCTACTGAACATGTGGTCAAATTTATAATTCTCTACTTCTGAAATATAATATCAATCAAGATACTTTGTTTTTCCTGTTATCAACCCCTTTAACTTTATTTTCTATTAAAGTATATTTGATATACAATATATTAGTTTCAGATGTAAAGCATAGTGATTTGACATTTATATTCCTTAAAATGTGATCACCCCATTAAGACTGGTAACCATATGTTACCATACAAAGTTATTACAAAAATATTGACTATTTATCTTTTAATAACTAGAGGTTTGTACCTCTTATTCCCCTTCAGATAGAGAGGAAATTTTCAGCATCCTCTCATTCTCCTCCCCTCTGACAACCATCAGTTTGTTCCCTGTATCTATGAGTCTGTTTCAATTTATTTGTTCATTTGCTTTTTTTGTTTGTTTGTTTGTTTGTTTGGTTTTTGTTGTTGTTGTTGTTGTTGCTTTTTACATTCCATGTATAAGTGAAATCATACAGTATTTGTCTCTCTCTGACGTAGGTCACTTAGCCTCTTAACTCTATTCTAGTGGTTAGGGTAGGCCTCCCAGAGAGTATGACATTCAACCAAGACCTGAATAATGAGTAGGAACTGGCCATCCAGATACCTGTGGTGAGAGTGGTCCAGGTAGATGTAACAAAGATTTGGAAAAAAGTGGATCTGCTAAGATTTAACAGGTGAAAGGGGAGGTAAAGCCTGGAGACCAACCATTTAGTCCCTTGCAAAGACCCCAGGGGTACCTTCTGGGAATTCCAGGGTCCTCAGAACGCCATTTAAGAACCATCTTTCTGGGGATCCTATTCTAGTTGCAGATTCTGAAACTAGATTGAAGAAAGTCACTGGTTTGCTATCCAGTTGCCCTTAGGAGTCACTCAACCATCATTCTATGTCCCTGGATCTTTACACACTTTTCCTCATGGTCCTTTCTCTCTCGAAGACTTGGAGAAAGTGTGGGCAAGAAAGGGCCTGGTAGCTCCGTAGCTCCAGCCAGAGGGCCCACTTGAGCAAGGCCAGCAGGGGGTGGCGTATGAATCAGCAGCGTGTTTCCTGCACACCCCCACGGCCCAGATGGCTGCACAGCACAGGAGCAGAGGGCGGCTCCCACGCAGACAACTTCACTGGCTAAAGACATGCCACACATTAGGCTGTGAGGGAACAAACACACTGGTAGTGGTGGTGACATTTTTACAGAAAAGGCACAGTCTTTCTTTCACCATCTACAGTAAAACTTTAGAGTATAAAAAATGAGGGCTCACAGAAGTGTAAAGCACCATAGGAACTAGCTGGCGCAGTGTCTCACTCACAGCAGAAAGTCTTTCCCGTCACTGATGTGGGTCGCTGAGCTTAAGTGTGATTAGTTCAGACCTGGAGGGTCGCACCTCCACGAAGCAACTCTGATAGTTGGACGGTTCTCTTCTTGACTCCAAATCTGCTCCATCTAACTCTCCTCCATGTGGTCTGCTTTTTCATCACACAGGATTTAATAACAACATGTTGGCCATTCATCGAAGCCTTGCCATTGTTCTAAACATTGCGCTAAGTACTTGACATGAAATATCTCATCTAAGCCTCACCCAACACTTGGGAGGCAAGCACAAATCTTATCTCCACTTGTCATTAGGAAACCTAAACCCCAGTTTAGGAGCAATAGTAGTAGAATCTGAAGCCAGGACAGCTCTGAATTGCTATACAGCCCCCCAGCACATGGCTGAAACAAGAGCACTTAATATCTATTGCCAAGTGCCTTCTCTATTCCTGAGCCATTTCAGGTCCTTCACATGAAATCTCTCACACAACCCTCATTCACAACTTCCTGCAGTCTTAGAATTATCCTCATTTTGCAAATGAGGGCACTAAGGCCCAGTGAGGTGAAATGATTAGGAGAAATGGTAATAAAATAGCTGGGTCAAGGGCAATTCCACACCTATGGTTTTATTTGATCTTCATAATTTTCTTATGAATTAGACAAAGCTATGACCTTTATGCTGATTATGTAAACAACAAACTGAGACTCAGAGAGCTTAATTAGCTTGAGAAGATCACCCAACAAGGTAGCCATAAGTTCTGGTCAAACTATTCATTGCCTAGGGCCCACAAGGCCCATAAGATACCTAAAAGCAAGCGAAGTATCTGTCACAGTCATTGCTGTCTTGGTCATTCTAGCACCTAGCAAGTACCCAACAAATCATAGGAACTCAATAAAAGATTTGTTTGAAGAATAAAATAAATTTCAAAAAATATATCATGTAGTAGGTTAATGGTACCCATACTCCCAAAAATGTATGTCTCCCTTAAGTTGCAAATGTTACCTCACATGGACAAGGGGTCCTTGCAGATGTAATTAAGGATCTTGAGATGACATCATCCTGGATTATTCAGCTGAACCCTAAATCCAATGTAAAATGTTCTTATAAAAGAAAGGCAATTTGAGATGGACAAAAGGGGGAAGACACAGACACACAAAGCAGGTGATGTGGAGGTGCTGGAAGACACTGCAGGGAGTATCATCATAGCCAAGGAATGCCTGGAGCCGCCAGAAGCTGAAAGAAGCAAAGAACAAATTCTCCCCTAAGGCCTCCAGAGGGACTATGGTCCTCCTGATACCTTTAGTTCAGACTTCTGACCTCCAGAAGTGTGAGAAGATATGTTTCTGTTGTTTTAAGCCCCCAAGTCTGTGACAACAGCCCTAGGAGACGAACACACAGCACTACTAACAGCAACACAGGTGTGGATTGCACTTTATAGTTTATAGCACTTTCATAGACATTGCTTTACCAGACCTTAACAGAAGCCCCAGGGGAATGCAAGGTTATTTGATCCATTTCTTCAGATCAGCGCAATTAACAAGTAATTAGATTTACCCTGCTCAGAGATAATGTCAGTGTGCAGTGGAGGTAAAGGGCAGCCAATTCTCATAAGCTTTAAGTACTGGACTGAGTCGCTCAAGCTTAGTTTACAGGCTTTGGGAACCAAGAGGTCAGAAATATGCTCAGTGAAGATGAATCAGGCAGCAACCTGGAGGCTGGGGAGTTCGCGGAAAGCAGAGCAGTGGGAGGAAATGGGGACCAGCAGAGAAGGGAGGCCATGAGCATCGGGAGGAGAGGGACCACTTAAAGGATGATCAGGCCACACTGACGTGTCAAGAAAAATAACTATAGCTGCTGTTTATTGAATCCCTACACTAGGCCAGGCCCCGTGCCAACTGCTGAAAGGCATTACTAAGCTGTATTTCTAATCCTCACATCATTCCTATTTTAAAATGTGAATATGGATATTAAGGAGCTCACCTGAGGCCACCCAGCTTGGAGCAGAGGAGGCAGGCCTTGAACTGACACCTGACGTGGGCACCCTCATATCCCACTACGAGGTGTGGCTACAGAGATGATAGTTGGTAAGCAGCTTTGGGTGGAAGGGAAATATTTTTTTTTTAAATGCTGATTGTAGGAGCCACCACTGAAAATGGTGGGGTTTTTTTTTCTTGTCTTTTTTTCAAATAGTACTTGGAAGATAGTGAAATTTACCTACAATCCCTCTATCAGAGATAACTGCTGTCAACAGTCTGACATAAACATGCTTTCCAGGTCTTTCCTCCATGAATGTGTGCTCATGTATATATGTATGGGTGGGGGTGGGGAGGCATATATGAGTATGTGTGTGTTCTCTTTAATCAAAATAAGACAATATTGCTTACTATACATGTTGTGGGGAAGTCTGCTGTATGCACTTAACATGAAATAATTATACAATAATAACCTGGCCCATCATATGAACTTGATCAGCAGGGGGAGCAGTAAGAGCAGTCCATCCCATGGGGAGGAGAATTTATCGCTGGAATCATTTAGAAACACAAGAGCATTGTGAATAAAAGCACACTAATTTTTATTCAGCTTATTGTTCCTAAATTCTCCACAGATAATCCACACTGCTATCACCTGTGCCTGGAGAGGGCCACTTGTCCTGCCCCTCTAGGCAAGCCACTGCATTAAGAAAGTGGTCAGTTGGGTGGGAGGGGTCAGAAGACAGGGGTGGGTCTCAGAGACAGGGATGGCTCCTTGGATGGCCACACAATGGAAGTTACACACCATGATCTTATTAGACAAGTAAGAAAACTGTCCCCACTCTCTCCTCACAGAAATCCTAAGAAAACATATGAGGCAATATCCACCTTGTCTTTTGTGATCTTGAAAGAAAAAATACCAGAAAAGGCACATTTTAAGTGTATTAAAAATACACATCATCTTCAATGAAGTCCAGACAACAACATCCATAATCAGGCAGTTCCCCTCTAAACTCACTGCCAAGTAACAACAGGAAAAATGACTTTCTTTCTTTCTTTTCCTCCCTTCCTTCCTCCCTTCCTTCCTTCCTTCCTCCCTGCTTCCCTCTTTTCTTTCTTTCTCTTTCTTTCTTTCTTTCTTTCTTTCTCTCTCTCTCTCTCTCTGTCTCTCTGTCTGTCTCTCTGTCTGTCTCTCTCTCTCTCTCTCTCTCTCTTTCTTTCTTCCCATATCAAAGACCAAAACTTCTTGAGATGAGTTATTGAGAAGATATAGGGGAAATTGAATAAATTGTTCTAAAAACAATCAAGCTGTCCACAAAGACATGACTGGAGTTTAGATTCTAGAAACTATAATGGTATAATTTTCCTATTGGCCATTCCCTTGAAATAATAATTGAACTGGCAAGTCCATTCCTCATAAACACTATCATCATCTTGGGCTTGACAAGGCCTAGCTGCTGAGCCACAGATAAAAGTTTCTTCTAGATAGTAAATCACAAGCCATATGTCAGAAATTACCCTGACTCCCCTATAACTGGGACTATACCCCTCTTTGTCCTTCCCAAAATAGTGGAAGGGTTCTTGGAAGCCAGATTCACATTAGAATCCCTGGGAATGACACTGCTGATCCCCAACATGATACTTTGAAGAGTTCAGAAATCATGTTTTAAACAGTATTTTCACAGTGTTTGTAGAGACCATGTTTATAAAAACAGATTCATGACAATTTTTAAAAAGCTAACTGAAAGCTGAGCTGCACCCACCTCAGGTTGGGGAAAGTGCTCGGTGTTGGCTACGCCTGTGCCTGTGACAGGTTTCATCATGAGAAGTAGTAAAATGTCATCAGAGAAAGCATGGCTCTGCAGACCAATGTCCTGCAATCAGATCTTGGCTCCATTAATTTCTAGCTCTGTGACCTTGAGCAAGGAATGTAACCTTTCTGTGCCTCAGCTTCAGTATTTATAAAATGGGAATGGTAATAATACTTGCTTCACAGGGTTACAAGAATTAAATACAAAAGCTTCTACACTTTTTGACTGACATTTTCTGAAATATGCCTTACAACAGACTTCCTACTACAGCAAACAATTTAAGTGACAAGTTGAGGCAAGGTTTTTAGAGGCCATGCCTGAAAGTAGAATATTCAGTTTTGCTCATATTCCATTGACCAGAACTTAGTCATATGGCCAAATATGCAAGGGCATCAGGGTAATGCAATCCAGCTGTGCACCCATGAAGAACAGGAGAATGGGGTACTGGTGGCAACAGCAGTCTGTAAAACATGGATGTAACAGAAATCAATCCAGCTACTTACTAAGTAAACATAATAAACTCTGATATTTCTCTTTCACACCACTATATGCTAGTCTTTTTCATTTAAAACATATTGGTCATGACCCAATCAACTAATTTTTCACAATCCACTAATACTCTGAAATTTACCATTTGCTCAGAAAGTGTTTGTTGCTGTTATTGACAACGTTGGTGGCAGCAACAGTGAGCAAAAGCACAAACTTCAGGAAATTCTGGCATTTGGGTTCACCAGACTACAGGAAAGACATGCTTGGGTTCTGACTTCAGGTATTAGAAATTTCATGAAACATGCTAAAAACTCTGATCAATTCCTAGAGCCCAGGCTGCCTTTGAAACACATACCTAATTATAATCATATACTTTATATGTCGCTGGTTCGATCTTCTAGTCAGGGCACATCAGAGAAGGAAAACTCTGATTCCAAAAAACCTCCGCTGCCTTGCGGCATACCTCTTCAGGGGAAAGGCTAAGGGAGTAAACCCCGACAGAAAATCCGGAGCCAGAGTCCCTAAGGCGGTTTGATGTTGTAGTCAACACCGGCAACTCCTGCGGCGCACCTGAAGCCAAGCTGTATTGACTCGTCTTTCCCTTGGATCCTTCAGCTGCGAAGAGAGGGGGGGTCTGCTGCATGGGCAACAGCAGACCCTCCATATCACCCTGCCCAGGCTCTGTAGCTTCAGCTTCACTGGAGAGGACACTCCAGCGTCATCGCAAGATGTCGATTCAACACGGGAGGAGACAGATACTGTGTCACTCCCGAGTCGGACTGCACAGCCATTCTCGGCGGTGCAGATAGACTCTTAAGAAGCTACACCATCATCTCTCCAGACGGACGGCTGCCGCCGCCGACGACTTTATAAACTGATAGCAATAAACATACACATGCACACACAAACACACAAGTGTGCGCATAAAAATATATTAAATGACTACTAAAGAGAGACCAGAGAAGACATAAAGAAGAAAGAAACATGACAAGAAACAGGGAGATTTACCCTCTTTGAATACACAGCAGCAAGCACAGAGCTCAGAGGAAGCACAGGTACCAATTTAACACTGAGTACACAGCAATGCATCAGGTCTTGCTCTTCATATCCTTGGCCTACAAATTCCTCACACTTGTTCATAAGTTTATACAGTGTTCTTCCCTGGTATTCTTAATGTGCTAAGGGATTTGAACTTCCTCTCAATAGTCATGGAGAGGCTACGTAAGGATTCAAGAAGGTTATGACGTGGTCAGATGTGCATTCTGGATAGATAGCTTGGGATAGGCTGGAGCTGACTTGACCTGAAGCAGGGAGACCAGTAAGGAGGCTGCTGCAGTAAGAGGTCAGAAAAGACAGTGGCCTAAACTAAGGCAGAGATGGTAGGCAGAGAAAGAAGAGCCCTGAGTCAGAGGGGACACAAAGGTTCAAACTCATAGGTCTTGGTGACTCACCTGGAAATAGGAAAAATCCCCCAAGAAGGATGCACAGGCTTCTGACTTGAACAACCAAGTGGATGAAAATACCATTTGTTGAGATGAGAAGCACAGAAAGGGAAACAGGGAATTAGATGAATTCTGTTTTGTACAAGTTATGGTTGAAGCCCCTGACACTCAGTCAAAAGATGCCCAGTTAGCATTAGAAATGTGGAATAGAGGTAAGAGTGCTGTGGAGACCCAGATTTGGGAATTATCAGTAAGTTGATGGTGGTTAAAATCAGGGGTCACCCTGGGACTAGATCTACACTCTAAAGACACCAAAGGCCAACTCCTACCCCCAATGCCACCAGCCCACTATACAACAGAGGGTGAGGGGTGGAAAAGAAAATGGGGATGTGCTTAAGTGCTCACTAGATAGAAAAGGCAAGAGCATAATACCCAAGTGACTTTGGACTATTACTCAGTTTCTTTATTCATTCAATATGACAGGCACTGTGCCAGAGACTGAAGAAGACAGACATAGTACCCACCCATGCTCTGTAGTCAAAGCAACTGAAGATAAGGAAGCAAAAACAAAATATGGAATCCTACGAAGGAAATGGAGTGCTAAAACAGAATATCAGGGAAGGGGAAGGACCAGCTTAGATTCTAAGATCAGAGAAGCCTTCTCTTAATAAGTGGCAGACCTCAAGAATGAGAAAGAATCCAATGGGGAGGGGAAGCAGAGAAAACTGGATTTTAGACAATGGTGAAGGAAAGATATTGGATGTTTGGAAAACTGACAGGTCAGTGTTCTGTAACTTTGAAAGCAAGGTGGGATGGTAAGTTAGAGTTAGATCAGGAGAAGGAGTTTGGCTATCACTCCAAACATGAGAGTCATTGAAGGTGTTTTAAGCAGGAGAATAACATGATAAGAGCACCACTCTGGCTGTTTAGTATAGGGGATGCATGAAGGGGGAACTGTGGACTCAAGGCCACCAGATAAGAAGCCCACGATGATGGGGTACTCGACCAGAGGATTAGCCAGGGACATGGAGAGGAGGCAAATGGCTTTGAAATATAACTGGAGGTATAATCACCTCTATTTGATTATAAATAGGATGCAGTAGGTGAGAGGAATGATTAAGGATGATTCCTAGGTTTCCAGCTTGAGCAGCTGAGTAGATTTGAGTACCTATCTCTCAAGGTTATTGTTAGGGATGAAGAACATAATGTGTGTATGTCACTCAGCACCAAGGCCAGCACTTGAAGTGAGCATCTATAAACAGGGGGCTTCCTCAACATTATCACTCTTTCCCTACAAGACCCCAATGAAAGTAGGCTTAGAGACTGCTCTATCCTCATTTTCTACTCTCCTCCAACACACAGAATCCTGGACTGTTCTCTGAACTTTAAAATTTTTTTTGCCTACTCAAACCCTCATCAGGGGGGAAAAAAACTCAAAAATACTTAGTATCATTTTGCTAACAAAAATATCTTTCCTCCCAACTCAAACAAGTAACTCACATTAGTCAGTTCCTCCCACCAGGACCACCCTCACCCAGCAACTCAAAAAGTTCCAGCCCCCATGTCTACAACTCCAAGTGGCTCTTGTCCAAAGATGTGAGTCTAGAAATGCACCCAAGCAAAATTCGTGTCCCAGAGCCTAGCAATTATTTGCAATAATATACCTCACATTAACACCATTTGTGTTTAGTAACTAAGTTAACATTCCACTCCTTTGGCCAGGGTGATACAAGGAGAATACCCCACAGATATTACAGAGGGCTGTTACAAAGACCTCAAGCATTACAACTAGAGGGAAGCAGTCAGTGTAACCAGCTTGTACTGGTTTGGGAGAACCTATTGCTCATTCTTCCCAACACAATTCAAAGATATCCCATTGGTAGCTTGAAACCAACCACAGTAGGAGTAATTACACCACAGAAATCTTCAAAAGCTACAAATCAGGGGTTTCCCTTTCTTCTAAGAGCCACTTGTCAAACATTTACCAGCACACTACTGGAAGGAAGCAGCTTTTGTTTTTAAGATACCATTGAATGGGCACTTACAATGTACCAGGCGCTGTGCTAAGTGCATTGCTCACATTATCCCACTCTGTTAAAGCAAGCCTCAGACAGGACACGAAGCTTGTCAGGGCATCCGTCACTCATCTTGCTGTCCCATTCCTGCTCGCCCAACCTATCCTCAGTCCCTGTGTCTAGTTTTCTCTTCTTGCCTCACCCCACCTTCACTACCTCCTCCCTAACATCCTGCTCAGTTCTCCTTATGAAGTCTCTGCTGGATCCCTCAAGAATTAATGCAGCCAACTACCTCCTGTGTACCAAGCAAAAAAATTACCACTCCTCCAGTGTCCCTTTTCTGCCATGCACAGGCTTCTCTCATGCAAGTTTATTGTCTGGAAGCTTAGCATTATTTATTATTTGATCTATATGAAAATACTCACATTCACTTTCATTTTTTAACTTATAAAACATGAGATGGAATCAATTTGGGTCAGTTTACCCTTCTTGCAAAAATTGTAAACCAAAACTATTCCAGGAGTATGAGAAATCTGCATGGCTCAAACCCTTTTTCCTGAATTTTCTTTTCCTTTTTAAGGAACTAGGAGTAGAGTTAGAAGGGAAAAAAGAACTTGAAGCAATTCTAAGCAACTCATTAAAACACAAGCCTAGCAAAGTATACATTCCCAACACTCCATCATCCCCCGCCTACACATATAAGTCCAGCCACCAGGGCGGGACTGATCAAAGCCATGTGCATCAGTGGGTACAATAGGCTGCACCCTCATTAGAAACCCAGATTGTTAAGTGGCCTCTTTAAAAAAAGAAAACACTAAAACAATATTTAACAAAAATACATACATTTTGCTATCAGCAAAGAATAAATGTTTAAGAATATGCTCTATTAACATTATATTAGTTCTCATAGAACAAATTCTTCTTTACAACGCTAGGAGCCCAAAGTCGTATATGTTTCTACAGAATCCCTCCTTTCTTCTGGAAGCCTTTCAGAAAGGATGCTTTATTAACATGCTTGGCCACACGAGGAGCAAATGTTGCCATTAACTAAAGAGTCAAATTGCAAAAACATAACTTCTCCCAATGCCTTGATCAAAACAGGCATCAGAACTTTGGTTTGGCCAGCTTTGTATTCCACTATTAGGCCGAGTACCACAGGCCATTAGAGTGAAGCAGAGGGTTTTGGCCTGCTGGCAATATCCACAGTCTGTAGTCACTGTTCCTAATAAGTGCTTGTAATGAAGAATGTCCTCAGGTGAAAACCCCACTTTTAATTTGAAAACCTCCAGTTGTCCTCTCCATGAATTGCAGTACATGTTAGAGGCATAAAAATGACTCATATTGAGGATGAAAATTAGTTTCTCATAATTACCCAAAACACATTAAATACCCTTACAAATAGAAATAAAGGTAAATTTAAATTACAAAATCTAATTATGACTTTGTGTCTGTATAAAGCCTCCAAAATGTCCAGAGGAACTTGCATGAAATTGCACCATAATCTAAAGCAAAGGACAGCTGACCACCATCATACAGACTTCTGAAAGTCTCCAAACTTGAGCTCTTAAGAGACAACCAAGCCTGTGCTATTAGTTGCTTTAGAAAAATAAATTGCATTCCACAACCACTGACATTGAAATCACATATGTCTTAGATCCAAAGAATCTTGGGCCTTCCAGCTTAGACAGCTCTTGGGCAAAAGACAAATTGGTATTGCACCTGGGTTCATATTTCCTGAAAAACAGTGCAGAAGTTTCTTTGTACAGCTGAAACCTAAACCTTTTAGGAAAAACATTTCTACCCATTACCAGCTTATCAGGGTCCATCAAGGATGGGATCATCCAGCATCTCTATCTTGACTTAATTAAACTATAATTAAGTACCTGAGAGGACAGAGGCCTGACAGCCTCTGACCTTAAAGTAACTCTAAGAGCTATTTGTGGAAGCTGGAGGAAACCAGATTTTTCTGGTCACTTTTGTGGGTCTTGACCTCTGGCATAAAAGGAGTTCAATTAAGTTCTACCCACCTTAATAAAGACAAAAGAAAGAATTACTTCTTACTTGAGAAAAACCCAATTATTAAGCTATGGTATACTGTCTAATTGTATATAATTTTACACTATTTTCTTTAAAATCTGTATTAAGCCTTTTTTTTTAATGACTTCATAAAGTATCAACTGCAACTGCTCCAGATATAACGGAAAGGCACATTACCCTATCTATGTTGTGCTTATGAGAGATCAGGGATTGAGTATCTCCTGAATCAGCCCAATTACTTGACTATTCTCCCAAAAAGAAGTAATATATTAAAACCACAAAACACAAAGGACAAACAGAAATCTTGGGAACAGGAGTTATAATACTTATTTACAATGAGCTTGGGAAGTGCTAAGTAAATGCCATCTCATAATAAGGTCACAGACTACCCAAAGAACAATCTTGTGTAAATGACTTGATGGGAGATATTGTCTATTGCCTTGGGGAAACACAATACAACCTTGAGTGTACTAATCAGATTGCTCTGAGTACTATGAGGACAGGGGTGGTTTGCTTGCTCTCATCACAGTAAGTGTACCCCATCTCTCAACATGGGCATGGCACAAAGTAGGCATTCAAAGCATATCTGTGAACTGGATGCATTTTTTATTTTACTTTTACCCTGATAACTCTATTTAACTTCTCATTTTTATTAAGATACACACACAAACATTTGAAATTAGTTCCCCTGAAGTTTTTAATGAGATATATACATTTAATTTGATGCATTTCTAGAAAGCATTGAGAAATCTTTCTGACACATCAATAAAGACATAACATTGCCCCCAACAGAGTCACTTATACTCAGTATGAAAAATTTTAGGTTTTTCTTGAAGAATGTGCGTGCGTGCGTGTGTGTGTGTCTATCTGTCTAATTATGAAGCCACAAAGCTGGATTAAGGTTGACTTGGAATTTTGTTTCTTCAAACGTATTTTCACATAAACTCTTCTAACACTCCACAAAACTCTGCCCTTTCCTCTTTTTTAAAGTATATTTTCTTGATTATGTTGTTACGGTAGTCCCAATTTCTTTTCTCTTTGCTCCCCTCTTCTCAGTACCCCCACCTCCAGCTATCCCACCCCCCCTTAGTTCATGTATGTGGGTGGTGCATGTAAGTTTTTTGGCTTCACCCTTTCCTATATTATTCTTAACATCCCCCTGTCTATTTTGTACCAACCAATTATGCTTCTTAATCCCTGCACCATTTCCCCATTTCTCCCCCTTCACACTCCCAGTTGATAACCCTGCCAATGATCCCCACACCTATGATTCTGTTCTTGTTCTGGTTGTGTACTTAGATTGTTTTTGTTTTTATTTTTTAGATTCAGTTATTGATAGTTGTAAGTTTGTTGTCATTTTAATGTTCATAGTGTTGATCTTTTTCTTAAATAAGTCCCTTTAACATTTCATATAATTATAGGTTGGTGATGATTAACTCCTTTAGCTTTACCTTGTCTGGGAAGCACTTTATCTGCCCTTCCATTCTAAATGATAGCTTTGCTGGACAGAGTAATCTTGGTTGTAGGTCCTTGCTTTTCATCACATTGAATATTTCTTGCCAGTCCCTTCTTGCCTACAAAGTTTATTTTGAGAAATCAGCTGATAGTCTAATAGGCACCCCTTTGCAGGTAACTCTCTGCTTTCCTCTTGTTGCTTTTAAGATTCTCTCTTTATTTTTAACCTTTGGCATTTTAATTATGATGTGTCTTGGTGTGGCCCTCTTTGGGTCTAGCTTCAGTGGGACTCTTTGTGCTTCCTGGACTTGTATGTCTATTTCCTTTGTCAAATTTGGGAAGTTTTCCTTCATTATTTTTTAACAAAAGTTTTTTTATTTCTTGCTCTTCCTCTTCTCCTTCTGGCAGCCCCATGATTTGGATGTTGGCACGTTTAAAGTTGTCCCAGAGGTTCCTAAGCCTTTCCTCATTTTTTTCAATTCTTGTTTCCTCATTTTGTACTGGTTGACTGTTGTTTTCTTCCTTATATTCCAAATCATTGATTTGAACCCTGGTTTCCTTCTCTTCATCATTAGTTTTGTGTGGATTTTCCTTTGTTTCATTTATCATAGCCTTCACTTCTTCCCTTATGCATTTGTCATACTTATGTATATCTGTCAAATCTGTGAGCATCTTTATCACCAGTGTTTTGAACTCTACATCTGTTAGGTTGGCTATCTTGTTCGGTTGGCTATCTTCTCATCACTTAGTTCTCCCACTGGAACCTTGATCCGTTCCCTCTTTTGGGCCATACTTCTCTGTCTCCTTGTCATGACAGGCCCCTGTTTGTTTGCCTCTGTGTCTTAGGTAGAGATGTTGCACCTGTTACATTATAAAGGGCAGAGCCTTAGGTATTTGTCAGTACAGGGCAACCAGTTTCACCACATTGTGTTGCTGTGTATAGGGGAGGGGTTTGAGAGGAAACAATGCCACTTGCTCAACACTAGCCTCTTTTCCAGGCACTTCTCCCACTTCCTTATGGCCCTGCTGCCTCTCTAGCTGTTGCCCTGGTCACTGTTCCCTGAGTGGGTGGATCTGCGGATGTTCCAGGACTGTGAGGGACCTTTAAACAAGAAGACTCTGCTGAGAGACTGGCAATTTCTGCCTCCACCCCAACCCCCACTGGTTTGCACAGTCAGAAGCAATGAGGCATTATTGTCCCCTCTGCTGGAACCATGACCTTGCGGTCTGGTCTGGTGCTGGGAGCGCTCCCCAGGTGTCCCTCTTGACTTTTTAAAATGTTTAACTGTGCTTTCCGCAGGCCTGCCACTGTTGCAGCTGCTGCTGCCGCCACACCAAGTCCTCTCTGCCCTGGCGCTGACCCTCCTGCCTGTCTGGATGAGTATTTCTTCTTTATACCTTTGTTTGTTGGGCTTCCATGCAGCTTGATTTTCTGGAACTTCTGGTTGTCTCCAGTCTTGAGGAGTTGTATTCCTTCTTAGTTGTGGAGGGAGACACAGTGTGTCTGTCTAGGCCTCCATCTTGGCCGGAAGGAAAACTCTTCCTTTTCTTAATGTAACTGCTTGCCCCATGTACAATCCCCTTTTCTTTGAACAAATAAACAAAACTCCCAGATCTAATTCTTAGTATATGCCACCGACACATCAACATCTCTTTTATCAAAGGAATTAACAGAAAATATGGTAACAAGGTTTTATCTTCCCTCAGATTTTATTTTTCAGACCATAGACAACTAAATATTTGATTAGAGCAAGCAGGAGTCCATGTTCAATAACTGTGTGTGACAATACTTAAGATTGCTACAGGAATTTTCCTCATTAATCCCATCTCTACATTGTTGTCCCAAGTCCAGGGTGCTCTCTTAGAAAAATGGAGCATCTTTTCATGATTTGAGTCACTGGCGTACACTGCATTCTGAGTAGGACCCCAATTACTCCAGCATCTGATTATTGTCAGTCCAAACTCTTGCCCAGTAGCAAGACCTTCCATAACTCAGCTAACCACCTAACAACCCACATCATCAAGGCCTATTATTTTTTATAATGTTGATTCTTGGTATCCAAGGGCTGTGGTTCAGACAGACTATTTAAAGGTATTAAAAGAACAACAGCCTTGCCAGCGGTGGGGATGACAATGAAAACTACAATCGGGTCACAAGGCCAGATACAGCAGATGCCAGGAACCAGACCAAGACAGAGGAACACCCACTTAAGAAAAAAGATCCATTTGTTTCCCAAACGAGAGCACTGAGCAGCAAATTCCATGGGTATGAAGAATCTATACTCCAAGTTCTTTGTCTAACTTAATTAGTTCATCTCTTAAATTTTATCTCCTTTTTTGTCATATTTTATCTTGAAAAGGTTTAAAATTTTTAAATCTTAGGCAAACGTGATCTCTTTTTCTCTGGCCATTACACTCAACTCTACAAAAATCACATATAGAGTTTCTTACAGCAACGGACACTCACCACTGTTCTTTAAACTTAACCTGTGACTATAAGCTCATTCTGGAATAAGTATTATTGTTGAGCGCTCTCTAGTCAGGCACTGTGAAGGATTTTGCCTGTATTATTTAATCTTGTAACAACGGTTTCTGTTTCTCAAAGTCACACAGCCAGAAACAGGGAGATCAGGGTTGGAACCCAAGTCTTTCTGATACCAGAGTTCAGATTTTTAACCATGACATTATACTGTTTCCAGATGTTCTCAGCTAGAAGTTCCTAATTTTTTAAAGATGAAGAGACCTTTCCAAAAACAAAGCAACATTTCGTCAGTTCACAAATAATGAAGAGTTTAGCACAGAATCTGATACATCCTAAATACCCAAGAAATATTAGATGTGTTATCATCAGTAGCATTATTATGAAGAATCTCAGGATAGTAACTATATTTTAGGATGTACCAATGATGATGCTAATAAGTGAATTAACTTCATATCCATTATAACAGCATCCATATTCATTTGAAAAAAAGTACTGTGCACACACACACATATACACATATATGATTTGATAAATACAAAAAAATACTTATAGACATACAGGGTGGGGCAACAGTAGGTTTACAGTTGTTCACATGGAAAATAATACATTAATAAATAATAACACAAGAGTAAACTGTTTTTGCACACTCACAACAGTAAACCTACTGTTGCCCCACCTTGTATATATATGCAGACCTTGTAACACAAGAGGACATGTATATTTGCACACACAACAAACAAACAACAAATACACCAGACTCACCAACAAACACCCCAGACTTGGAGCTCCTCTTGAGGTCCAGACTTTTCACTGAGTTACAGTATGCCTGAGTCCTCTAGCAGCCCCATTCCTCCCACTCATGAATAGTGTTCTATACCCCCAAAGACACCCCAAATAGATTTTCATATCATGCATATCTTTACTTAATTTTACCACTTTTCACATCTCTAAGTGTTTGCCTAGGCTGGGATGCCAGTAGATGCAACACAGCTAGATAAGTCAGCCTAGAATTGAAATATAATAATTTCACCCATATACCAATGATAATTCAATTACATAACCAGAAAAACTGGATGGAGATAAGCAAAATGAAGGGCAGCTCTAAGGGAAGCAAAGCGTTTAGAAGAAGAGAAATAGCAGATAGAATTATCATCAGCTGCTGTTCTCCTGGTTACAAAAAAACCTCAAGATGTTTGGTGCAGGTATCTTATGACAATAATGTCTATTTTATGGGGACTCAAGACTAGGGATTATTTTTAATAGTATTTTCCTTGATTATAAAAGTAATACATGTTATTTCTGAAAATAGAAACAGTACAGAGTAGTTTAGGAATAAAAGGTAATCACATTAACATTTTCCTGTACTTCCACCCAGCCTGTTATGTATGTGTTTATTGATTTTTCACATTATTTACAGATCTGTTTATAGCTCTGTAGTTAGTCATAAAATAAAACTGGATCATATACTAATATTATATGCTCCCTTTTTCATTTAGCATTATATCCTGGGGTATCCCCCATTGACTATTCTTCAAAAACATTACATAATATGGCCTAAGAATGTTCCATCTCTTAAGCTTAAAAGGATTTTAAAGATCACAACTACCCTTTACTTACATTTAGAAATTTGAACATAGGGTTGGGAGAATGGAAATTTTATCAAAGAATAAAAGGCTTGAAAAAAAATTTTTATGAGATTCAGTTACCTCGTAAACAGCAAACAAAAGGATACATCACAACCTGGGCACTATGAGATTAGGGACATATATCTGTCTTTCCACACCATGACATCTTCAGGACCTAAAAGAGACCCTGGCACAATAAGCATTATTTCAAGGGAAGGAAAAAATGGGGTGGCTGGTCATTTGAGTTTGGGGGTTCTAGAAAACTCAGCTCCTCAGCCACTGTGAGCCTCTGCCAGATTACACGGAGATGAAGACATAAAGGGCTTGCACACACAATTGTATTTTACAGTTTCATAGACGATATTTTTCTAAGTGTAAACTGCTTCCATTTTGCAAGCATGCAAACTAGCTGGCAACGCAGCGAAGTCAACTGTGGTAATTTCATCCCCAGTATGCGTAAGGGTTTATCAGATCCAGACGACATGGGAATAAACTGATGCATCTTCGAGCAGATTTTCCAATCAATCTCTTCTGGGACATCACTTCGAGCAGTGTAGAATTTCCATGATTCATCCTATCAAATCATAAAGATGTCAGAGGGACTGCCACATATGGATCATTAATTGTTGCCAGTAATACTAAGTTCGTTGTTTCTGAGTGAAAAGATGGAAGTTCCAAAATTCATTGAGAGATTCTGAACAAATATTTTAAATTAAGATTTTTGCTCACAATTTAAACAAAGTTAATTCTACCAAGTTTTGTTTCAGTCAACAGGTCGAGAATTCAGGATGCCTCCTTGTTTTACCTATAACTTGTCTTAAATTGTAGTTTTAAAGCACTGTTGTACTATATTATATCATTTTTCAGAAGCAACAACAAAACATGCTAAGATGTTATAAATCCCCAGTGCTCAGAGCGGCTAACAAGAAAAAGCAACCAACACCTGAGGAAAGAGATATCTGTGCTGTTCTTAATGCTTTATATCTTTCTCGTCCATAGGCTGTAGCCAGTAACTGATAACTTTTCAGAAGTTGACTCAATGACAAAGGACATGTTAGGTGCCTCATTAGAAAGAGCAAATGGCAGTAGATTCTAAGCTCTCCAACAGGAAAGAAAATACGAGGATAAGAAAGTATAGCCCAGCTACTGGATACGGAGTGAGGGGTGGCTCTACAGTTAAGGGGCACACCCATTGGATAAAACAAAGAACTTAGATGTTGAGAAAACAATGGGGCCCCTCTGCAAAACTGAATTTTCCTGGGGAGGCAGTGGTCAGAATATGCAGGCTGGAAAATGGTAGGATGCCCACAGCCACGGTTCCCTTAGGAACTTGGGCTTGGAAAATGGGGTGCATGATGATGGAGCTGAGCCCCACAGTCCACTCTTAATCTCCATCCAGTTTCCATAGAGCAGCCATAGAGTCAAATTTGATCACTCCTTTGCTCTATTAAACCCTTCAAAGGCTCCCCACTGCATAAAGGGTCAAATTCAAGCACCTTAAAGTGGCATTCAAGGCCTTTAGCCTTTCTGCCCAGCCTCCATTCACACCACTCCCCTCCCTCTCTCACTAGTTTCAGAATTCAACTGATTTCAACTCTAGAAGAACATTATTACACACCTCCCTGTATCAAATCTTCACCTTTTCTCTGTATCCCTCCTGTGCAGGTCTTTCTGCCTGGCCTGCTTCTGGTCTCCACCTAAGTCTCCAAGATGCCTTGCTTCACCTCCCAGACTACGGTGTGGTCTCCTCATATACAGTGTACTTCTCCCTGGTTTCACTCCTCATTCTGGAAATTTCCTTTGAGGTACCATTTAGATGGTAAATTCCATGAAGGCATATAACACTTCTGCCTATTCACTGCCCTATTTCCAGTTCTTAGCAGAGTGAGCAGCACATAACCAGAACTCAGTAAATATTGGTTAAGAAGGTGAACAAATAAACTTTCAAAGGACTCAGAAGAAAGACCATTGGGTCTTCCCTGGTGCTAGTAGCCCCCAAATCCTCTCACAGGTAGGGACAAAATGAGGGTTTGTCTGGGGACCCGGGACCACCTTGGCTGCTGACTCTCAGTGTAACTGAATGGTGTAAATAATCCTATGTATTATCCTCCTCATTTTTAACCTATACCTAACTGCCACTTCGAGGCTTCAGAGAATTCTCTAGCAAGTTGACCATGAAAATACAATTGACATTTCCATAAAGTAATGACATTATGTCCATTTAGACAGAGCAGTTCTGAGTTGAGAGGGAGTATATTTCCCTTTCTTACTTCACTCTTGACAACATACTATAGCATTAAAAATATATACTTTAAACACAAATAAATCCCAAGCACCACCTTCGAGTACTTTTACAATCTACATTTTCCCAGTATTATCAGTGGGGCACATGTAAACACATACCATAACATATTATATTACAAGTTCCTGGTCTTGTTTCTTTCTCCTAATTAACCGACAATAGTTTTCTTCTGTGCAAGAGTGAATTACCTGGGGGCTGATAAATCAGAACTAAAAAGAGAACTTGGCAAGATATTCTAGTCAGTTGCCATGGAGATGTGCATTTGTGGTGTTTCCTTCAGAAAAAGTTATTATCCATGGGAAAAATAATTTGTAGAGCCTATCTAACTGAAAAGAAAAAAATGTCAAAAATGGCATATTTTAATATTCATGACTCAAAATCTTTTCTTAAGGCCAGAGAATGCATATACACATATAGGAAAGCTAAACTGTTTTTATATAATTTAATTACTGCCTAATGGCACATACTTGAAGGAATCTATATAGGTGTGTTCCATACTAAATATTATGTTCTATGCTCTAAAATGAATAATGTATCCACACTAGGTGTGGGCCTTTACTTTGAGCTTAAGTTACACTATCAGGAATTCCTTAGGAAATTCCACAACTGAAGAGTCAAGATTGAATTAGGCTAAGTAAACTGTCAAGGCAAGAGATCTCCATTAATGAAGAAATCTTGGATAAATTTCTTTGCCTTTGCAGTAAATGGTATTTTGTTTATATTTCATCTTTAAGATTTGCCTGTTATAAAAACTGTACCATCAATATGAAAATTACTTGACCAACTGAAGTCATCTTTGATATTGAATTACCATTTAATAGAGGACACCTTGTACCCATATTTGAATATCTACAATACAAGAACTTTGTGTACTGATGCATTAATCTCACAGCAACCCTACAAACTAAACATTCCTAGCTCCATTTTATAGAAGTTGAAACTGAAAAACCAAAAGTGTAACCTATGCACTCTCAACAGGGATAATATCACCATCAAGGGGGGTAAATGGAATGAGAAAAGCTTAGATACTATAATGGTTAGTGGTCCTTCAAAGCCCAGCCCCATCCCTATGAAATATTATTGCCTATTAATTAATTTCTCTCATTAGGGAGAACTTAAATTTTTCTTCTCAGGTGGGACAATGATTTTTTTAAAAAGGTTGAAAAACACTGACCTAACCTCTAGTAAGTGACAGACCCATTTATTTATTAACTGACATTTAGGGAATGTCTGTGAGCTAGGCACTGTGTGCGGTGAGGTATACAGTGGGGAACAAAGCAGACATGGATCCTGAGGTTCCCAAACCATGGAGGGCTCCAATAGAAAAATAGGGTGCTGTGAACACGAAACGTCAGAAACTGGCTTTATAGAAGGGACTTTGGGCAAGAAAGTTCAAGTGCAGCAAAGAACAGCGTTGGGCTTAGAGAACCAGCCAGAAAGACCATGATACCTTGAAAACAAGGAGGTAAAAGAGTTTGTACTCCCTGATCTGAGACACTTAAATAGCTTAGTGGTCAAAGAGTGTGGGCTCCAGGTTCAAAACACAGCTTTACTGCTGGTAATCTTGGGCATTTTTAAAAATCACTTTGTACCTCCATTTTGGCAACTGAAAAGTAAGGATAACATTGCCCACACATAGTTGCTATGTGGATTAAAATAGAAAGTGCCTGACATATGGTAAAAGCATAAAAATTGGTTGTCTATTATGACTGTTTATTACTAATATATCAAATAAAAGCAGACTCCTCTGGATGGCACAAAGAACAAAACTGCATATGGCCTCAATTTGCAGGTACTAATCATTGCTTTCTTACTTACCTCCTACAATACCTTAACTGTGATTATGAAACTTTCTGCAAATAAGACTAGCTGCAGACACATACAGGGACATTCTAATGATAGTCATTTCCATAATTTGGCACTCTCATCAGGTTTTGCTATATCATGTTATTCTGCATTTCCCAACATAGTAATTCCATGAAATGTGACATGAAAAACAGCTTGCATAGACAAACGGTTTTGGAAACACTGCCTACAACGCAGGTAAGTGGGGTTTGAGTGGCAAGCCAAACACTGGCTGATTGAGGTGGAAATGTATAGAAAACTTAGGGTTCAGATCACTGGATCACTGGGAGGGATGAAGAACCAGGCTGAGATGACTCACAGCTAAGATCACAAGCCAAAGCTCTATCACTGCATCTGGCATAGCTGTACCAACCATCACCATTGCACACTGATTACTGCGATTGCCCCCGGAGCCTGGATGCTTCAGACTTCACTGCCACAGAACATGTCACTAGCTCCCATTCAAATTCCAGAACTAATGCATCTGATTGGCCAAGTCAAGGTCACTTGCTGAAGAGATGGTTGCATGAGAACTTGGAAAGTAAGCGGCTAATATTTTCCATTTCTTTGAGGGAGTCAAGTTCTGCTTCCCATCAAGAATCCTAAGGTAAAGAATTTCCTCCACTTATTATAGAATGGATGTTACCATGCTAAGAGCAAGGGAAAAAATGATGAATGTCTATAACAATGTGCTCTAAAAACACTTTTTTTTTTCATGCAACGCTTCACGAATTTGTGTGTCATCCTTGCGCAGGGGCCATGTTAATCTTCTCTGTATTGTTCCAATTTTTTTTTTTTTTAGTATATGTGCTGCCAAAGCGAGCACTAAAAACATTTTTTATCAGAACTCTTATCAATAAAAATAATTGAGCATGCACTCTTAATATATCTACATGTATTTATAATTTAAGTATATGTAATATTCTAATACTAAGTTAGATGAAGCAACCTGCTGGAAGTCATACACATAACCAAATACCTGTTAGAGACACACAGCGATAAAGAAAAGAACTTCAAATTCCATGATTTATTTTGACAATTTGGCAGCTTTCACTGATTCTCTTTTTTTCTCTCACTTTTGACTAACATTAGGTGCTGACTAAGTACTAGCAAGTATGTGTCACAGAAGCCACCCACTTCTGCAAAACTGGAAAGTGAATTTAAACAATGTTATTCTACTGGCTTTGGTTACAGAAATCAAGGGATGTCATTTCAGAGCACGACAAAAAGGTTATCAGGTCAAAAAAAAATGATGACTCTTGTTTATTGAGGACCTACTATGCAGCATACTCAGGAGAACAGTAAGTGCTTTACATGAGTCCTGCTCAGCTGCTTGGCAACCTCCTCAAGAGGAGAAAACCACACTCAATTCCAAGGCATGCTACCTACCTCCATGGAAATATCCTGCCATTTTTGCACAAAATCTAAGAGCATTTCAAAATTCCTAAAACAATCTGTTCAACAATACAATGAGAAGCTCTGGCATATTCTGATTAAAAAATAAAACTGAGGATACAAAAAGTTACGATGAATTGTGGAGGAAGCTTAGATAATTCAGTCACTGGTGCAAGAAGAGATGCCATTTTACTGCCACTTACTGTCAAGAGCATATTAAAATGTTTTTAGGAATCAAAGATAATGTTACTAACAACCCATCATGGGACTCCAGAGGCTAAAAGATATTGAGGGTGCTGCATAAAAATTTTCTGTGCTGAGAATGGCAGATAACACAAAAGATAACCTGGTTTAATGAAAGGTCGTAGCAGGTTATGGTCATAGATTATATCCTCTGTTTTCATATTTGTGGGAAATGTCCAGAATGTATAGTTTGAACCCAGGGACCTGAGTTACCTTAGCACCAGCCATATCACTTTTCTCTCTTCCCCTGATTTTTGCAGACAATGCCACTGTGCATGGTACACCATGGCCCTGAGCGTACCACCACCAGCAGCACGACCTGATCCCCCTACCACCCATAAGCCAACACGTCCACCCCCATCAGTTCCCAGCTGCAACATCACTTGCTTGGGAAGGCCTTGCCTGTTTAAAATAACGTTAGGTGCTTTTTCATAACACTCCCCATATGCTCTCTCTCTCCCTTTTCTGACCCATCACAACACTTTCAACTACTTATCTTTTTGGCTTCCCTAGAATGAAAGGTCGGAGAACAGGCACCATGCTGATCTTCTTCAGTAATTAATTCTCTACACCTCCCCCATAGTAAAGATTCAACAAACGTTAAATAGATGATTGGATGAATGAATGAATGAAGAGCTGCTATAGCTAGATGCAAAATACATCACAGTCACATTATTTCTATGGTTCAAATAACCTACAAAATCCCTTTGGTCATGACATGTCAAATGGGGAAAAAATAAAAATGAAAGACCTACATACAGACTCATTCAAGCCTGACCAAGCTTCAGGCAATGCCCAAACCTTTCCTCTGTCTTTGAATCAACCACTTCCCAAAACATCATACTTTTCTTCTCTCTCAGATCTTTGAAATGAGCAACCATCTCCCAGCCAGGTGCCTTTTGCCATGCCAGGAATGAAGACACATACTGCATCACCACAGACCGAGCTCAGCAAACAGAATTTACCCAGCTCCCTCCAAACACAAGGCAGCCATCCATGTCTGTCGACAAATGCATTTCTGTGGGATTCGGATTGTCCTCACCTCTTTATTTCTCAATAAAGTTTTAAAAGGAATCTGTGTGCCTAAAATGAACCTTTTGGACACCAGAAACAGAGCATCCAAGCAGGTCAATATGAACAATCCCATTTGAGGAGATTCCTTGGCTGGGAAGGCAAGGCTTGTCAGCACTGTGGCGGGACCCCTGTTGTCCCCATTTCACACAACACCAACTGAATTATGCCTCTTAGTGGGAAAAATCAAGATAGCACACAAATCAAAGGCAATATATGCTAGGAAATGGCAACCATGTTTGTCAAATAGAGAGGAGACAAATTAATAGAGGGGCAATAAACTCAGGGGTTACCAAAAAAAAGCTGAAAAATGACAATTAATAGTTGACTTGGCAGGATAACTACATTATTTCTGCTGACACTTTAGCCTTGCAATTTATGTAACCTTCCCTTTTTCAATTCACTGCTTCTTGGCACCTACACCTTAGCTACTGAAGCTCTCTTTGGCATCTTTCTGCAGTAACTAACCCAGCCCTGGTGGTCAACCAGAGGGTGGACATTTTACCAGAGGATCATGATCCTCAAGTGACCATTTCTATGTTAAAATCTATTCGGTTTCCTCTCCACCAAACACATTTTTAAAAATATCCTACAACATATTATCTCTGATGGTTAAAAACTGCCAGATATATATATAATTTCACCCACAACTTTCTGCTAAACTTTTAGATAACTTAACATCAATAATATGTAAAGAGATATCTATACTGATTTAGAATATGAAGAACAGAAAGTGATAGATTTAAACTTCTTATATGTTCACTGTGTAAATTAGTTTTATCAAGTAATATATGCGTATGTACATACAGAGTTGCAATATAAACCTATTTTTAGATTCAGATCAGCAAACATGCTCAGGTTTAGCCAAGGCTGGCCAGAGTGTGGAAAAACAAGCCTTCTCAAATGTTATCAGTGAGTGTCTAAACAGCATAATCGTTAATAAAGTCACGTGGCAAAACGTTACTTGACTGGCCCTCCAATCCTACTGCTTGGAATTCACCCAATGAATTTATTTACATTAGGACTTCAGCATTATGTCAAAGGATGCTAAGGCAGCACTATTTATGACCAAAAAGAAAAAAACAGCACCAAATGTCCAAATATGGAATAAAGGGGAGACAAGAAAGATAAAAAAAGTATTAGAAATTCTTAGATGTTTGGCTTGGGTGGGAGTGAAGGGTGCTCGATGGCAGTGGAATAGGGATGGCGGGGTAAGAAAAACATAAGGCAGGTGAGGAGTGTACTTGTTTATTATTACAAAAAAGTATTGCCATGGTCAACATATCCTTCTTCATGGTTTTTGAGAAATTTAATACAGACCTTTCAGCTATTTTGAAATTATTGTTGTGGTTGCTAGACAGAGACACAATGTAAAGACTGGACCAGGTGGGTGCAGGCTCTCTCAAAATACATACGTAGACACAACCACACACATATGTATGTATACCCAGGGTTAAAAGCCCTTTTTCACTCCACAAACACCCATGTATTCTACATGTAAACAATGTAGAACACCCTCTAGCCCCTGGGAGACCCAGAGATCCAAATAAAAATATGAGAGGCTCTGTGCACCCACTAGAAGCCAAGCACATGCCAAGGGCTTTACATGGCCACCAATACAATGGCCGGCAGGTTACCCAGAGAATTAACTCCTCTTAACTTGCTCCCTAATTAACTCCTCTTAACTTGCTCCCTCAGCATGTATTTCCTATAATCCCCCTCACTTCTTGGTCTTTGATGGAGAAGATCTGCTCCCCCTCCTTTTGTTTTCTCTGCTGTCACCTCCTGTTACCCTCCCCGAAGGCAACCCCTTTCTCATGAACAACAGTCTTTCACATGCTTCCACCCTCACTTCACCTTCCACCCTCCACCTGGCCTCTTTAGTAAATCTCTCTCTCTAAAAAATTTCTCTCTTAAAATTTGGTCCCCTCTTTCTTCATGCCTCCTCTTTTCTCCCATTTGTTCACTTCTCCAAGAGGAAGCTGAAACCGTCAGCATACTAATTATGAAAAAAACAAAACAATATTTTCTTACACCCAGAAGCTGTCCTGGCACTCACAACCAGACCACATTAATATGTTGGACATAAATGAACTCACAGTGTACCAAATTTAAACAAGGTTACTCTGAGACCATGATAAAGTGAGACAAACAAGACCACATCATAATTTCATCTAAGCACAGACAATAATAAAGTCACTGTGTCACCAACGAAATACCAAACAACCCCTTTTCTTGGCTCAAATGAGTGACTGCTGCTTATTTATCAATGATGATTTTATCCTTGCTTTAGTCTGCCCTCCCTATATAGATAAGATTTTTGAGCTATTCAATCATAGAATTGCACTCACTTTCTCATGACACCCAGGCTAGAGCAAAACTCTTCTCTGAATCAGCCAACCCAAGTCCAAATCCTATAATAGGTTTTTTTCTAACATCTTCTTACTGAGACACTTCAAATTTCTCCACATTGCGTGTTCCCCCTAACTGCAACAAGCAGTAAATACAACATGTACAAGTGTGTTCCTGGTGGTCACTGGATGGACAACATTGACACTAATATCAAGGGAAATGAAGCTTTAGTTTCCGAAGGAAAACAGGATGTCACCCTAGTGATGCTCTCAGCCCATCAATAACCAGGCAGACAGATCCTCACCCCCAACTCACAGGGCTCTGCCAGATCTCACCTCCAGTAATCTGCATCCCCCAGCATGAGCATCTATGAAAAATGACAACTATACCTCATGCAATCATATCATCTTTCTGTTTATTGAAGTACTAGTGCAATTGAGATGTTTTCTACTATTTTCCAATGAAAATATAGAATATTTCAGCTATATTAATAGTTAGTAGTGAAAGGGCTTGGGACCTTAATCAAGAGATATTATTTGTAATTTGCTCCAAGATACAAATTACCTACCTAAAAAATATTTCATTACCTGTACTGATTGCTCCCATGAGCAATTAAGTTGCACATGGTGAGTTAGAAAATACTTCTAGCCCATATGCAAGAAGACTGGGTTTTTTTTGTTGTTGTTGTTTGTTCTATTGTGCTTTTTTTTTTTTTTTTAAGTTAATCTTCTGCAGATTCTGTAGGTCAGGAATTGTATTTTGTTTGCCGTCATCTCCCCAGCACCTAGCACTATACTTAGAATATAAAAGAAGCTCAAAATATTTGCTAACATTTGGAATTGGTATAAAAGTTGAAGTACATGCAAAGGGGTTATTTTTTAAAAAAACAGGAAAGAGATGTGAAAAGGTGAAAGTTTACAGAAATGAAGAGATAGCCTGAGGCACTCAGGGAATGAAAAGATCCCACTCCCAGGCTCCTCTTCCAGCTGGAGGTCACAGAGAAAGAGCACACACCACTGTCCCATCTGGAAGTCCTAAGCTCACAGGCTCTCTTACACACCCCAACTCCAAGCATTCTTATTGGTACCCTCCACCTTCTTGTGGAGGACTCATCCAGACTCCCTGGCTCTTGTTTTCACTTCCTCAGCTACAACAATTATTTTGTTTGCTCTATTGCAATATGCCTGCAAATACTCTCAAGACCTTGTCAACACCAAAAACTACCTCCTGTTTGAAATCCTTATGCTAGCTAGCATCCTGGTCTTAGCCTCACCTTCCATCTCCATCTTCCTTGCTCCACTACCTCCACCTCATCCTGATCTACAGGCCCTGGACCCCACCACTTCATCAACAGCCCTCGCTGGTCATTTCACCACTTACCTTGCTTAGATTCCAAATCAATCATCATATTATTGGTGAATAGATGAATAAATTCAGTATAATGTGGAAGCTGTGTTGTCACATAAGCAATTTTTCTGAGGTAATAGGAAGTAAAATCATAGCAATAGATCTATAGCCTCCAACAGGAAAGAAAGGAAATAGCTCTCAAGCTGACTGAAAAATCTGCATGTGACCCTCCCTAGCATCATGTTCCAGTCTTACCTGATTCTCAGGTTGTAGCAAGTTGCACATCTTCCCATGCCCTCCTTAAAAAGCCAACTCAGCTCTATTTTCATCTGTACTGCTTCAGCCCCCTAAACTAGCTTTTCCAAGTGACTCTTTTTATATGCTTTTTTTTTTTTTTTTACTATTACCCGAGACCCCAACAACACCAAGAGTTAGTGATGAGATAGCTCAACCAGAACACTCACACAATGATAGTGTAAGTGTAAACCAGTACAACCATTTGGAAAACTACTTGGCAACATCTACTAAACTACCTTGTGTCACTGAAATTTCAATCAAGTGAAATGAGCAAAGATGTCCACCAAAGATATACACAAGAATGTCCACAGCAGCTTTATAATACACAGAAGCTAAAAACAACCTAATGTCATGAACAACAGAGAAGATAAACAAGTATATTCATACAATGTAATATTACATAGTAATAAAATATAACTGCTATTATGCATAGCAACCTGCGAGAATTTCATAAACATGATGATGAGAAAAGAAGCCAAACACAAGAGTACATATAATATAAGCCCATTCATATGAACTTTAAACACTGGCAGAATCGTTGTCACCTCAGGGGGCAGTACTAATAGGGAGGGGCATAAGGGATTTGCTGGGGACAGGAAGTGCCCTATTATCTTGATTTAAGTAGTGATTATATGAGTATAAACATTTCTTTTTCTCTGAATTTTTTTGCTTGTGGCAAATATACATAACATAAAATTTACAAATTCCAAACTCATTAAACATATCCTTACTCTCATATCCCTAGCCCATAGCAGCTACCATTCCTGTCGGTGTGAATTGGACTACTCTAGGTACCTCACATAACAGAATCGTATGGTATTTGTCCTTTTGTGACTGGCTTACTTCATTTAGTATAATGTTTCCAAGGTCCATTGATGTGGTAGTCTGTGTCATATCTTCCTTATTTTTAAGGCTTAATAATATTCCATTAAGTAAATACACCACATTTCCTTGTTCATTCATTTGTAGATGCACACTTGCTTTGTTTCACCTTTTGGCTATTACGAATAATACTGTTACAAACATAGTATTTAAAAGTCTTTTTGATATTCTACCTGCTTTAAATTCATTTGGGTGTATACACAAATGATCAAAACATTATAAAAATTAATCAAGTTGTGTGTTTAAGATGTGTAAACTTTACTGATGGCGCACTATACAGTAATAAAAATGTAAAAATATTAAATAACAAAAAAATAAACAACATTCCCTGAAACAGGCTTCAGATCAATTTAGATGCCTGCTTGAGCTCTCTATGTTTTTCTTGGGGAGATGCAATGTCAATTTTTTGGGGGGAGTTATCTTTTTTAATTTAAATTACTAATATATTTTACTGTTTATGCTATTACAGTTGTCCCAATTTTTCCCCCTTTTCCCCATCCACGAAGACCCTTCTACTCCCTCAGGCAATCCCAACACAGTTGTCCATGTCCAAGGACTATGCATATAAATCCTTTGGCTACTACATTCCCTGTGCTGTACTTTATAACCCCATGACTACTCTGTAAAACTCAATCTGTACTTCTTAATGCCTTCACCTTTTTCATGCATCGCCTGGCCATCTGGCAACCATCAAAACGTTCTCTCTATCTTCAATTCTGTTTCTGTTCTGTTTGTTTGCTTTTTATATTCAATTATTGATTGATATGTATTTATTGCCATTTTATTGTTTATATTTTTTATCTTCTTCTTCTTAAAGAAGTCCCTTTAACATTTCTTGTAGTACTAGTTTGGTGGTGATGAACTCCTTTAGCTTTTTCTTGTGCAGGAAGCTTTGTATCTCTCCTTCAATTTTAAATGATAGCTTTTCTGGGTAGAGTAGTTTTGGTTGCAGATCCTAGCTTTTCATCACTTTGAATATTTCGTGCGAATTTTTTTCTGGCCTGCAAAGTTTCTGTTGAGAAATCAGCTGAAAGTCTTACGGGAGCTCCCTTGTAGGCAACTAAGTGTCATTCTTGCTACTTTTAAGATTCTCTCTTTGTCTTTAATCTTGCCATTTTAATTATGATGTGTCTTGTTGTGGGCCTCTTTGGGTTTATCTTATTTGGGAATCTCTGTGCTTCCTGGACCTGCATGTCTATTCCCTTCACTAAGCTAGGGAAGTTTTCTGTCATTATTTTTTCAACTAGGTTTTCAATTTCTTGCTCTCTCTCTTCTCCTTCTGGTACCCCTGTGATGTGAATGTTTGTATGCTTGAAATTGTCCCAGAAGCTCCTTATACTATCCTCATTTTTTGAAATCATTTTTTTTTTCCTTCTTGATGTCCTGACTGGGTATTTTTAGTGCTTTGATAACAAATGTGCATAGGTACTGAATGATCTACACCAATCCTATGTTTCCCAAAGTCCCAATACTTTTAATACATGCTTTTTACAGAATGCAATTTTTAACACTGCATGTATTTTGTTATACTTAACAATATATAATATATTTATTTAACATATATTTAGCATTGTTTGTGTTTAGTGAAGATATAGCAATAAAGAAGAAAGACAAAGAAAAGTCTCTGCCTGACCTCTGGAACAACAACAAGTATACCAACATTTGCAACAATGGGGTACCAGAAGGAGATAAGAGAGAACAAGAGGTTGAGAACCTATTTTGAAAAATAATAATGAAAAGCTTCCCTAACCCGGAGAAGAAAATGGACATGCAAGTCTAGGAAGCACAGAGAGTCCAAAATAAGATGAAACCAAAGAGGCCCACACCAAGACATATCATAACTAAAATGGCAAGATTAAGACAAAGAGAGAATCTTAAAAGTAGCAAGAATGACATTTAGTTGCCTACAAGGGAGCTCCCATAAGACTTTCAGCTGATTTCTCAACAGAAACTTTGCAGGCCAGAAAAAAAATTGGCATTAAATATTCAAAGTGATGAAAAGCAAGGACCTACAACCAAGATTACTCTATCCAGCAACAATATCATTCGGAATGGGAAGGCAGAGAAAGTGCTTCCCAGATAAGGTAAAGCTGAAGGAGTTCATCATCACAAAATCATTATTATATGAAATGTTAAAGGGGCTTATTTAAGAAAAAGATCAAAACTATGAACATTAAAATGAAAACAGTATCACAACTATCAACAACAGAAGCTAGGGAATGGAAACAAAGGCAAACTAAGCAGACAACCAGAGCGGGAACAGAATCATAGGTTTGGGGAGCAAGTAGGGGAGGTCAGCTGGGAGGGGGAAGCAGGGAGAGGGAGGGAAATGGTGCAGGAATTAAGAAGCATAGTAGGAGGGTGCAGAATGGACAGGGGGATATTGAGAAGAATTTTATGCATGACCCATGGACATGGACTAAGGGAGGGGAACAACTGGAGGGAGAGGGGTTTCTGGGTGGAGTGGAGCAAAGGGAAAAGAAATAGAAACAACTGTAACAGCGTAATCAATAAAACATAGAAAAAGAAAATTATAGGCCAATATCCCTGATAAACATAGATGCAAAAACCCTCAACAAAACATTAGCAAACCCAATTCAGTAATACTTTAAAAAGATCATACACTATGATCAAGTAGAATTTACTCTTGGGATGCAAGTTTGGTTCAATATCCACAAATCAATTAACATCACAAAATGAAGGATAAAAATCATATGACCATATTAATAAATGCAAAAAAAGAACCTGACAAAACTACAGAATCCATTTTTGATAAAAATGCATTATGTTGAGGTATTTTCTGTCTATTCCCACTTTATAAATTATTTTAGCCATAATCATGTATGTCAGAGAATATTATCTTTATACAATTAAATACAATTAAAATATTTGTGTTTTTAAATATTTTATTTTAAAGTATGAAAAAGGCAAACTAAAGAGTGTGTCATAAAATTAAAATAGTACAATGGCATTCAAATGTTCTTTGCCACTTCTCCCAGAATCTCCAGGACATATACTACTATTTCTCACATAGACTACTGCAATAGTTTTTATTTCAGCCAAGTGATAATAATAAAATTAAGATAACAAATGTGTCAGATGCTAGGCGCAAAGCATCGTGATATGTACTTTGTTTACTTCTCTTAATCCTCACCACAACGCTATTATTACTCCCATTTTAGAAATGTAGAAAATGAGACTGAAGCATATTTAACTTACTTGGAATTCAAAGTAGGACGGTCTGATTCCAGGGCTTGTGCCTTTACACATAGTATTATATACATATCTCAGCTTCTATTCTGAATTCAAATTAAGCTCTGTAAAGCATAGTGCTCCAATACCTTGAGTGACTCCTTCTATATCAAGAAAAAATTATTTCACTCAGTGTTCAATGTTTTTCTTGCCCTGACTTTCAAGATCTGCCCCTCACACTTCAATCACTGAACTGAGCATTCTTTCTTCAATACACAACAGACTTCCCAAGCCCTTTTCTCATATGCACACTCCCACAAATTCATCTCTTCCAGTCAAAGACCAACCCACTATGTGAGACCTAACCCCCAAAGCCGCAATTTTGTAGCATTCCCTCAACCAGTTGTGCACTTGATACAGCATCTCCAGTTGGTTGCCTTGTACTTGAACATTCCAATCAGAACTTCATGGGAGCCTGTGACTTAACTGCCAATACATTTTAAAGTGGTTGATTATGCAGGGGTTACAGTGTGACACATTTATCTGCACTAAACATATCTCTATCTCTTCTTTGAGCCACAGAGAAACAGATCAGGCCTGACAGGCTGAATTTTAGCAGTCAATCATTACCATTAGCTGTTCTCTTCAAGAACAATATTATTCAAATTGTCAACAGTGACTTCAGTAACAGACACATGGTCTACTTACTGCCTATCATACTGTCTCCCTCATAGAATGTTTAAATAAGAAAAGAAAATTATTCTAAAGAAAGCATGTCTTCAGCTGCCTCCAGAAAATACGCTTTGGCCACACAAAATAAACATGAAACAATTTACACTAGAAAAAATTATTTATAAAATATAAGATCTGGGCATATTTCTTAATTGTAAAGCAAAACAACACAAAATAAGAAACAAAACTTCTCTGACCTAAATACATAAAATTAAACATGCTAGTTTTGGGATAGTCTCCCAAACCAAACAGGGTCTCTCTCAGAGGGCTCTCTCCTAACAATCTCAAATGTCCTTCCTTTTAAATCTTTCAGAAAACATCCTCCCATGCTCCAGTGGTCTCCATTCCAGAAGAGCCACAGGCAGTTATCGGCTGTATCGATGTTTGTGACTTTGCCCTTGTGCAACAGTCACAGTCTCAGTGGGGCACAAGTAGAGATAACATGCTCAGTCAGCAACCCAAACAGAAAGCTGAAAGTGAAGTGGCCGGGCCGTGATGCGATTCTGCTATTTTTATCACACATCACCACAAGGCGGGCCCCTAACTATCAGCAGTGAGTGGTGCCTGCAACCAACATCTACATGGGGGAATCTGAAAGCACGTGGACATACACTTGCAAAATGAGAATGGTGAGGAAGCATTTAGGGATAAAATTTACACTGAAGAGTAAAACTGCAGTTTATTGAACAAAAAACAGAAAGAAAGGAAAGAAACAAACATATCTTGGCAACACTGCTGCCTTACAATGAGAGATGGTTATCCAAAGACACCCCAAAATGGAGTAATCCCTCATGGCTGTGAATGTTGCTTCTCCAAAATTCAATGTTTACAGGCCTCGTGCTGGCAGCGGTCTTGAGTTTGAAACCTGGCTTACTAGCTATGTGGACTTGGAAAATTTACTCTCCTTGATCTCCAATTCCAAAAATTAAAAAATAATAATAGTACCTCTCTCAGGGACCCGGGGATTGAGAGAACATTTAGAAAGCAGACAGCACAGTGCCTGCCATGAAGTAAATGCCAATAAATTATAGTTGCTGCTATTGTCATTTGATTTTTATTATCTGAAGGCATTAAAACAAAAACTTGTCATCTAAACCGTGCTGCCAATACATTTTGTGATGATGGAATGTTCTATATGGTGGTTACCAGGCACATGTGGCTATTAAGCACAAGAAATATGGCTAGCCCAATGGAAGAACTATTTTTTATTTTACTTTAATTAATTTAAATGTAAACAGTCATGTGTGGATAGTGGCTACTATATTGGATTGCATAAGTTTAAAATAACTAAAATACCACTTTCCTTTGAAGGAAAACTGGCCTAGCCCAACGGCTCTAAAATCCATTCGTAAACCAGTGTCAATCTGCCATCAAGTTTTCATGAGTCCACAGTAAAACAAACCAAAATGCTCCATTTTATGAATTTTGCATAAAGCTAAAAGCAAAGGACTAGTGTTCCTTCTGAGATGAGATGTTCACTCTAAATTTTTATGAGATTTATTCATTCATTCAGCAAATGTCTGTTATTCTCAGCATTATTCTGTGGAAATGGAATAAATAAAACATTTTCCTGCTTCATAGACCTTACATTTTAGTGGAAGAAGAAACACAATAAAAAAATACACATACATCTACCAAAAAAAAAAAAAAAAATTAAGCAAGATAAGGTAATAGAGGGAAAGGGAAAGGGCTAAGGGAGCCCTTCCCCATACAGAGGCATTCCAGCAAATATCTGAAGGAGGTGGAGTCAGTGAAAGAGCTAGCCACGCACTGAAGAAGGAGCACTTCAGGCAGAAGGCACAGCAAGTACAAAGGCCCAGAAACAAAAACACACCTGGCATATCCAAGAAAGAGTTTAATGTGGCTGAAGCAAGTGAATTATAGTAGATAAATCAGAGCATTTATCAGAACCAGGTCACATAGTACCTGGTAAGCCACTGTAAAAACTTTGTTTTTTTTTTTAAGATAAAATTATTTTTTTGCAATAATTTTAGATTTGTAGAATAGTTACAAAGCTAGCTCAGCGAGTGGCTCTCTCAGCCAGTTTCCCTAGTTTTTAAAGCATCTTAGATAACTGGTGCACTTGTCAAAACTAAAAAAATAGCATCAATGCAATAGTATTAATTAAACTCCAGACTTTATTCAAATTTCACCAGTTTTCCCACTGTCTTTTTCAGTTCCAGGATCCCATCCAGGATACCAGGTACTAAGACATGTCTTCTTAGTCTCTTCCGCTCTGTGACAGTTTCTCAGTCCTTCCTTATTTGTCATACCCTTGCAGTTTTAAAAAGTACTGACCAGGTATTTTGTAGACTGTCCTTCAACATGGGTTCTCTGATATTTCCCTCACATTTAGCCTAGGGTTGTGGATTTTGGGAAGAATACCTCAGAGGTGAATACCCTGTCATCACATTCTATCAGGTAATGATATTCACATGATTTATTACTGGTGAAGGGCTCTGGCTTTCATTCCAAAAGAGATTGGAGCCATGGGAGAATTTTGAAAAGAGGAGACACATGGCCTCAGTTTTTAAAAAGGATCATTCAGAAACAGGCTGTATGAGGCAAGAAGCATGGAGAGCAATCGGGAGGTTATTAAATGATTCGGGTGAGAGATGATCATGGGGGTTTAGGTTAAAATAATGGTAGCTGAGGTGGTAAGAAGGGGATGAATTCCAGGTAAATGCTGAAAATAGAACCAACAAGATTTGCTCACGGATTGGATGTGAGATGTGAGAGAAAGAGAGGCCAGAAGATAATGGTAAGATTTTTGTCCTGAGCATCAGACGGGAAACACTGAAAAAAAGACCAAGGGAATGGGGGGAATTAAGAACCTAGATTGGATTCATTGTGTTTGCAATGTCTATTAGACATACAAGCAGAGAGGTGGAATAGCGATTGAACAGATGATTCTAAAAATTGAAAGGTGAGGTTTAGGCCAAAGATATAAATTTAAGAATCATCAATAAACAGATGGTATCTGAGGCCATAAAATGGATGAGATCACCCAGAGACTGAGTGTTGAGAAGAGAAAAAGTCTGAGATTGAAAATGATGAAGGGAGTTGATGATAGCTCTGTTTGTTTGTTTTTTTTCAATTTCCTAATTTGGAAAAATTTAAAGCTGGCACCCCTACAGCAATCTTTGAAGGTTTGGTGGTATACATATAAATAAATATACATACACTTACTATTTTACTGTATCTTGTTTTGCTTTTTTTTTTACTGCAAAGTCTGAGAACCATAAATAATATCTCCAGCTCCCTTTGCTATCTTTAGTAATTTTTCAAAGGTTTTTCTGGAAGGCATTCTTTTCTTGGACTGGAAGTTTATACTTTGGAGAAGAAAAGGAGGTTCAACTTTAAGGGCTTTGAGAGCATGAATCCTCTGACTGCAAAGAGCCCCGGAGAGCAGCAATTACTTAGTGCTGTCTCATGGCCCGTGGACACTGTCAAGGTGGCATGCAGTGGTGGCGAAGAGCAGGGACCTTGGGGGGTGGGGTGCGGGTGTGGATGTGCCCCAACTCAGCCCTGATTAGCTACAGGACCCGACCGTGAGTGAGCGACTTTCCTCCCTGAGCCTCTGCTTGCTTCTCAGCACAACAGGGTTCTTCTAATGCACCGAAGCCCTAAACACAGTGTTCATGCCCAAAATTTTTGACCAGCTGCAATTTTGCTGCACTGTTGTCCCAAGACAGAACAAAAAATGAATCTTCCTACAAGCAAACCTCTTTCAATTAGGGATGGAGCATGAAAGAACTAGTTAATTACAAACAATCATTTATAGTAATGTCTTCAAATGCCTGTGCCTCTACCAGCTGCCTTCCCAATAAAGAATAAAATCTTTCTTTCAGATGTAGCACTGAGGTTTGCAACTTTCATATTCAAAATAAGTAAGTTAACAAAATCCCAGGATGATGAGATTCTTAGAGCAAGCTCAGTAAAGGAGCTAAAGAGAAAACCAAGGTTTATTCCGGATCTTATGTATCACATTTATGCATGGGACAGGGCAATTTTAAGTAGTATATCCCCCCACCCACCCACCCCTACATTCTGAAGCAGTGGTTATCAAGCTTTAGTATGACTCAGAATCACCTGGAGGACTTGTTGTAACATATTGCTGGGCCCAACCTCAGGGTTTCTGATTCAGTAATTACGGGATGGGCCCTGAAACTTTTCATTTCTAAAAAGTTCTCAAGTGATGCTGATGCTGCTTGGCCAAGGACCACACTTCAATAACTACTGCTCTAAGAAGTGCCCAATATGCCAGAGCCATAGCTGAGAAGATTTGAGTGGACACTAATCTCTTTTATTTACTTCCAGCAGGGTGATGATTGATGGACAACAATGCCTGCAAGATTTTACCATATGATTTGCAAATCCGGCCTAGATAGTTACTGTATGAATCATTTTCCAGCCATGAAGAACTTCCACGAATTCATGGACACCAAACCACACACTTTTGAAAGCCTTCCCTAAAAGGAAAGCTTAGAGAGGCCCAGAGGATATGAAGTAAAGAAACTAAAAAATAAATTCAACAATTACTTCATAGCAACATTGTCAAATTTTGGCATAACCAAAGGCCATATGAAATATAGTAGAAATTGACTGCACAGCAAAACCTAAGTAATTCAAAAAAAAGTAAGACAGCCTAGCCAAACTGTGGGGAAAATATTAAAAAATAAATAAATCTTAGTACTTCTTTTAAAAACTATACCACAGTTGAGGACAAATGAGAAAAAGGAGGAGAATTCAGCTACAATTGCTGTACATTATAAAATGCAAATAAAAATTCAGAATTACACCACATACTCAACAAGATTTGCATTCCTACTTCAATGAAGTAAATATTTATTAAAAGCACACTCTGGGCAAAGCTCCTGGAATGCAGTGTACCCTGTCCCTCATCCCCTGACTCAAAGATGTCCATGGCATGAGCTGACGAATGTCATAACAGGCAAACAAATATAGTGAACACAGAGGAAACAGCCCATTATGCCCTGTATGAAAGGGAAGGGCATCCCAGGTGGGTGCACAGCAAACACCAAGTTCTAAAAGCAGGAGCAGTTGAGAGCATATTGGAGAAAGGCTGCACAATGTGACAAAAGTGGAAAATGCTATTTAAGTGGGATCATGTGAGACCCCCAAAGACAGTCCATCAGAGTTTGGCCTTGCATCACATTTAACAGGAAGTCAATGAATAAAAGTGTACGCTGTCGAGGAACAAGAGTGTCCCAGTGAGAATGCAGAATTTAGGCATAAATATGCTAGCAATACCAGATGCCAAGTATGAAAATTTTCTTAAGGTCCACACAAAATGATAGAAAAGGAAGGGACAGAGACTTCGTGTTTGATTGCATATATTCTCACCCTTTCCCGTAATTATGTGCTAGTCAGGAGCCCTATGAGCTGTCCAACAAGGGATTCCAATACAGCACCCTATATTAGAAATCACTTCTAAAAACCAGCAATGAAAGCTTAAGCAGAGGCTGGAGAAATCACAGCTCAAACCCAGACACACTAGGATGCAGAGTTCGAGGACATGTACCTTTGTTGCCACTTGTGAAAACTGATTATGCAAGAAATGTCTTCAGAGGTAAGACCCATGAATTCTGTGGCAGCAGGAAAAAGGAGACAGGTGTGATGAAAACCATCAAGCCATCTTGCAGAGTCCAATGTACAAAGTAACTGGTCTGTTTGAAATTATTTATCTACAGATTTTATTCTAGTATTAAAATAAATATAAAGAGGCAAGGGGGGAAAAGTGTACTCTTACGAAGTGCTGAAAGGGCCATCTTCATGGCCACCTCACAGCCCAGGCTACTCCTATTTATTCTTGCTCAATGTGGGATTACAGTAAACTCCTAGTGTCCAGTTTGCTTGGGACAGTCCCAATTAATGTTCTCCCAGTAAATAGTAACAGTACCCTCTTTCATTCTGAGAAATGCCCCACTATGGATGATACATAGTCACTCTTCTCATTTTTTCTCACCTCACTTCAATTCTTCCTCCACATCATAGAAAAATTATTACTACAGTCTCTGATTCCTTCCCAGCTTAAAACCTTTCCTTGGCTTCCACTGTGTTGACACCAAAAGCCTACCCTGCTAGGCTCATTCTTGCATCTTCCTTCCTATCCATACCAGCATTCTTTAACGCCTCGAGGACAACAGAGATTTCTGCCTTAGGTCCTCACATATGCTGTTCCTGCTGCCAGGAATGCTCTTCCCCATCATCTCCCTTTTCCTGCTAATTCTAAAAAATCACTTCCTCGGGAAGGCCCTCCTTGAGCACCTCTTCAGACTTCACATATACACTTCTATTTATAATACCACATGTGTGACTAAATGCTGTGTGTCTAGTTGTTTAATACCTGTGTCCATGGAACACAGCTCTCTGAGGACAGGTTTATTCACCATTGAGTCCTCAGGGTCTAGTACAATGTCCTCCACATAGTAGGTGCTCAATTAATATTATTGAATAAATTAGTTTCCTTAGATTATGTGTTATTATTTTTGGTGTAAAAAATAGTCACTATGTGTAAAAAAACTTCATTTCATTCATCAGTGTAGTAATTTCCTATCGCTGCTGTTACAAATTACCACAAGCTTAATGCTTAAAATAACACAAATTTTCTGTATTTTACTGCTAGAGGCAAAAAGTCCAAAATGAATCTCTCAGATTATAACCAAGGTGTCAGCAGGACCTTGTTCTGAAGGCTCTAGGGAGAATCCCTTTCTTTGCTTCTTCCAGCTTCTATAGGCTGCCTGAGTTCCTTGGCTTATAGGCACATTCCATCTACAAAGCCAGCAATTTCGTTGCTCTGATTCTGACTCTTTCACTTACAAGAGTCCTTGTGATTACATTCAGCTCACCCAGCTAATCCAGAATAATCACCCCTTCTCAAAGTCCTTAATTTAATCACATCTGCAAGATCTTTTGCCATGAAATTTAACATAGTCAAAGGTTTCAGGGATTAGGATATACACATCATTGTGGGGAAGGGCATTATTCTGCCTAAAATTTGTTTTTAATGCACTTCTCCCTTTACATGAATACTAATAACAACAATAACAGGAAGAAGAATATATTATGGTTCTATATCTTAGAGAATCACTATGAAAACTCCTTTTAGAGAAGACAAAGAGTAGCAGCATGATAATAAACACAATTCACTCTTTTCTTGGAACAGTTTCTCATGTACCAGACATCTCAGATGATTTGCTCAATTCAAAGCAATTGCCTTGATAGCCAATAAGGAATGCAGTAAAATGGCATATATAACTGGAGAGAATGCCTTTTCTTTTGAATGAGCTTTTTTTTTTTCCTATAAGCTCAACTAGATATTTGGAGAGCAAAGAATTTAATTCCATTAAAATTCATGTTTTATATCAACACACCCAAAATGCAATTCCATGAGCTAGACTATTACTAATGTTAAAAGTTTCGGGAGATCCAAGATGGCGGAGGAGTAAGTGGAAGCTACACTAACCTCCTCCAAGGACCAGTCTGGATTTACAACTTAATTTTGGAGAAATCATCTGGAATAACCAACTGAACACTAGCTGGAAAGAAGTCTTATAACCACGGAGAGACAGAAAAGGCCGCTACATCACAACTTGACCGGTAGGGAGTGCGGAGAGGCGGAAGGGCTGGCTGGGCTCACATGGGTGGCAGCTGAAGGGACTGAGAAACAGCTCAGCAGCCGGGGATTCCCCCTGAGAAGGGCAGGGTCTAAACCCCCAGCTGGGCTGCCCAGCCTACAGCAACAGAGTGGAAAGTAAAATACTATCAGCTGTGAAAAGCGAAAAGCCACAGGGTTTCTTGCTAGCCAGAGAGAAACAGCAGGAGAAAAAGAGCTCTTAAGTGGATCACATACGAAAATATTTTGGCCACAACTTACCCTGGGCTCAAGCAGAGGGAAGGCAGAGAGGACTGGAGACACTTGGGGAGAGTTTGGCACGGTGGCTTTGAGGGGAGAACTGGAGGAGCAGCCGACAGGGTCCCAGTGCTGACTCATCCTCAGTACTGCGGGCAGACCATTCCCCTCCAAGTGGCGTCAGCCTGAGGGGAAGCAAAAGCCCTGCCTACAGGAATTAAGCTGCCACACCCACAGTCCTTAAGCCTGACAGCTAATCACAGATTGAGTAGATTAACAATCAAAGAAGACAGACAACAGCAGTAGATCCCTGGAAGTCTCCAACAGGCTGCCTAGGGCCAGACTGGTACATGATCTGACGCCACCAGAGGCAGATCCAGGAAGTGCAGATCATTCTAAGAAGCACCAACAAACAATAGGAGTCACAAAAATGGGGAGACAGAGAAACAACCCCCCATCAAAAGGAAAGGTAGAATCCCCAGAAAGAGTGCTAAATGAAATAGAGGGGAGCCAACTATCAGATATGGAATTCAAAACATAGATTATGGAGAAGCTGAATGAGCTCAGCGGAAACTACAAAGAACTCCAGAAAAACTACAAGGAACTCACAGAAAATTACGTGAACATGAAAAAGGACATAGAAGCTATCAATAAGAGCCAGGAGGAAATGAAGAATACGATCTCTGAATTGAAGAACACAGTAGAAGGAATTAAAAGCAGGCTAGAGGAAGCAGAAGATCGGATCAGCGAGCTGGAGGACAACCTACACAAAAACTCCCAGACAATGCAACAAAATGAAAAAAGACTGAACAAGACTGAAGAGGTTCTAAGACAGCTGCAGGACAACATGAAACGTAATAATATCCGTATCATAGGAATTCCAGAAGGAGAAGAAGAAGAGCAAGGGATAGAAAACCTCTTTGAAAAACTAATGACAGAAAACTTCCCTAACATGACGAGAGAAAGAGTCACACAAGTCCAGGAAGTACAGAGGGTCCCAATGAAGATGAACCCCAACAGGCCCACCTCAAGACACATCATAATTAAAATGGCAACATTCAAAGACAAAGAGAGGATCCTAAAAGCAGCAAGAGAAAAACAACTAATAACATACAAGGGTACTCCAATAAGACTATCATCAGATTTCTCAGCAGAAACACTACAAGCCAGAAGGGAATGGCAAAAAATATTCCAAGCAATGAAAAACAAAGGCCTACAACCTAGAATACTATACCCAGCAAAGCTCTCATTCAAAATGGAGGGTGAAATAAGGAGCTTCCAAGACAAAAGAAGGCTAAAAGAATACATCTCCACCAAACCAGCAATGCAAGAGATGCTAACGGGTCTGCTCTAAGAAGATAAAGAAACAGAGAGAGACAGAGAAGAACACGAGTACAAAGGGGAAAAATGACAATGAATAAGTACTTATCGGTAATAACCTTAAATGTAAATGGATTAAACGCTCCAATTAAAAGACATAGGGTAGCTGAATGGATTAGAAAGAATGACCCACATATATGCTGTCTACAAGAGACCCACCTTAGAACAAAAGATCTACACAGACTGAAAGTAAAGGGATGGAAAAAAGTATTTCAAGCAAATGGGCATGAAAAAAAAGCCGGGGTAGCAATACTTATATCAGACAAAACAGATTTCACAGCAAAGTCCATAAAAAGAGACAAAGAAGGGCATTTCATAATACTTAAGGGAAAAATCCATCAAGAAGATATAACCCTTATAAATATATATGCACCCAACTTAGGAGCACCCAAATATATAAGGAAACTTTTGAAAGACTCCAAGAAAGATATAGACAACAACACACTCATAGTAGGGGACTTTAACACCCCATTGTCAACAATGGACAGATCTTCGAAGCAAAGAAACACCAAAGATATTGAGGCACTGAACAACACTCTAGATCAAATGGACTTAGTCGATATATATAGAAGTTTTCACCCCAAAGAAGCAAAATATACATACTTCTCAAGTGCACATGGAACATTTTCAAAGATAGACCACATGGTAGGACACAAAACAAGCCTTAACAAATTCAAGAAAATTGAAGTTATATCAAGCATCTTCTCAGATCACAATGGCTTAAAATTGGAAATCAACCTCAAGGAAAAAACTCAAAAACATTCAAACTCATGGAGAATGAATAACATGCTATTAAATAATGAACGGGTTAACAATGACATCAAGGAAGAAATCAAAAAGTTTCTGGAAACTAATGATAATGAACACACAACAACCCAAAACATATGGGATACAGCGAAAGCAGTCCTAAGAGGAAAGTTCATAGCAATACAGGCCTACCTAAAAAAGCTAGAGGAATATCTAATAAAAAATTTAACCCTACAGCTACAAGATCTAGAGGAAGAACAACAAGCAAAGCCCAGATCAAGTAAAAGGAAGGAAATCATCAAGATCAGAGCAGAATTAAATGACATAGAGTCTAAACTAACAATTCAAAAGATCAACAAAAGTAGGAGCTGGTTCTTTGAAAAAATAAACAAAATTGACAAGCCTTTAACCAGGCTCATCAAGAAAAAAAGAGAGAGGACCCAAATAAATAAAATCAGAAACGAAAGAGGAGAAATCACAACTGATACCACAGAAATACAAAGGATTATAAGAAATTATTATGAACAACTGTATGGCAAGAAATTTGACAACCTAGAGGAAATGGACAAATTCCTGGAAACCTATAGTCTTCCCAAACTGAATCAAGAAGAAGCAGAAAGTCTGAATAGACCAATAACAGCTAGTGAAATTGAAGCAGTAATCAAAAAACTCCCAGCACACAAAAGCCCTGGACCGGATGGCTTCACAAGTGAATTCTACAAAACATTTAGGAAAGAACTAACTCCTATCCTTCTCAGACTATTCCAAAAGATACAAGAAGAGGGAAGACTGCCAAACTCATTCTATGAAGCCAGTATAACCCTAATTCCAAAACCAGGTCAAGACACAACAAAGAAAGAAAACTACAGGCCAATATCACTGATGAGCATAGATGCTAAAATCCTCAACAAAATATTGGCAAACCGGATCCAGCAACACATTAGAAAGATCATACACCACAATCAAGTAGGATTCATCCCAGGGATGCAAGGATGGTTTAACATTCGCAAATCAATAAACGTAATACATCACATAAACAAAATGAAAGACAAAAACCACATGATAATATCAATAGACGCAGAAAAAGCATTTGATAAAGTACAACACCCATTTATGATAAAAACTCTCAGCAAAATGGGAATAGAGGGAGCATACCTCAACATAATAAAGGCCATATATGAGAAACCTGAAGCCAACATCATACTCAATGGGCAAAAACTGAGAGCATTCCCCCTGAGATCAGGAACAAGACAAGGATGTCCGCTCTCCCCACTCCTATTCAACATAGTCTTGGAAGTTCTAGCCACCCCAATCAGACAAGAAAGAGAAATAAAAGGCATCCAAATTGGAAAAGAGGAAGTAAAACTGTCATTATTTGCAGATGACATGATAGTGTACATAGAAAACCCTATAGACTCCACAAAAAAACTACTCGACCTAATAAGTGAATTCGGCAAAATAGCAGGATACAAAGTCAATATTAAGAAATCAAAGGCATTTTTATACACCAACAATAAAAACTCAGAGATAGAAACTGAAAGAAAAATTCAATTTACCATAGCAACAAGAAAAATAAAATACCTAGGAATAAACTTAACTAAGGAGGTAAAAGACCTGTACTCAGAAAACTACATAACACTGAAGAAAGAAATTAAAGAAGATACAAATAAATGGAAGCATATACCATGCTCATGGATGGGAAGAATCAACATCATTAAAATGTCCATACTACCCAAAGCAATTTATAGATTCAATGCAATCCCTATTAAAATACAAGCAACATATTTCACAGACCTAGAACAAATACTTCAAAAATTTATATGGAACCAAAAAAGAGCCCGAATAGCCACAGCAATTTTGAGGCAGAACACAGTAGGAGGAATCACAATACCTGATATCAAACTATACTACAAGGCCATGGTAATCAAAAGAGTCTGGTACTGGCATAAAAACAGACATATAGATCAATGAAACAGAATAGAGAGCCCAGAAATAAACCCAGGTTCATATGGTCAACTAATATTTGACAAAGGGGGAAAGAACATCAAATGGAGTGAAAAGAGCCTCTTCAACAAATGGTGTTGGGAGAACTGGACAGGGACATGCAAAAAAATGAAACTAGACCACAAACTTACACCATACACCAGAATAAACTCAAAATGGATCAAAGACTTAAATGTAAGCCATGATACCATAAAAGTCCTAGAGGAAAAAATAGGCAGGAAAATTTCAGATATCCCACATAGCAACATTTTCACTGATATATCTCCTAAGGCAAGGGAAATAAAGGAAAGAATAAACAAATGGGACTACATCAAACTAAAGAGTTTCTGCTCAGCTAAAGAAAACATCAGCAAGATGAAAAGGAAACCAACCATATGGGAAAATATATTCGCCAATGACATCTCAGACAAGGGATTGATCTCCAAAATATATAAAGAACTCATACGACTCAACACCAAGAAGACAGACAACCCAATTAAAAAATGGGCAAAGGACCTGAACAAACACTTCTCCAAAGAAGACATACAGAGGGCCCATAGACATATGAAAATATGCTCAACATCACTAGCCATCAGAGAGATGCAAATAAGAACCACAATGAGATACCACCTCACACCAGTCAGAATGGCCATCATCAACAAATCAACAAACAACTGGTGCTGGAGAGGATGCGGAGAAATGGGAACCCTGGTGCATTGCTGGTGGGAATGCAGACTGGTGCAGCCACTATGGAAAACAGTTTGGAATTTCCTCAAAAAACTAAAAATGGAACTGCCTTTTGAACCAGCAATTCCATTACTGGGATTATATCCGAAAAATCCTGAAACACCAATTCAAAAGAACCTATGCACTCCAATGTTCATAGCAGCACTATTTACAATAGCCAAGTGCTGGAAACAACCTAAACGCCCATCTGTAGATGAGTGGATCAAAAAACTGTGGTACATTTACACAATGGAGTTCTATGTAGCAGAAAGAAAGAAGGAACTTCTACCATTTGCAACAACATGGATGGAACTAGAGAGAATTATGCTTAGCGAAATAAGCCAGGCAACGAAAGAAAAATACCTTATGCTGTCACCTATTACAGGAAACTAATGAACAACACAAACAAATGAGCAAAATTGAACCAGAGGTATGTAAACAAGGAGTAGACTAACAGTAACAAGGGGGGAAGTGGGAGGGAGAAAAGGGGGTAAGAAGGGGAAGTGTCAAATCAAAGAACATGTATAAATGACCCACAGACATGGGCAACTGAGTGGGGACTGAACGTGGGAGAAGGGAGGAACAGGGTGCAGGGAAGCAAGAGGGGAAAAAAAAAGTGAGACAACTGTAATGGAAAAACAAACAAAAAAATTTTTTTAGTGGGGGAAAATGAAAATATGAAGAATGGAAATGCCAGTTCAGTGAATATTAGGACAAAGATTTTCCTTCACGTTGTATATTTTTCTCCCTATTTGATCTCTCCAGAGTTTGGCATTCTAAACAAGTAAGTAATGACTTAAGTTTCTTAGCATAGAACTAATAAGACCAGTTGTTAATAGAGGTTCCTTTTTCTGACCAAGCCTTTGACTGGAATGTCAAGCCTAAAGGAGACATGCTTGGGCTTAGGTTGTTACCAAAAAGCCCTAAGGAACTGGGAATGACTTTCAAAGGTAATAAAAGCCCGCGAAATAAAAGGCCTGCTGCCATGGTTGGTTGTGCGGTCCACAGCAATCTCTCCAGGGAAGGAACGAAGGTTGTTTTCCTGAAAGATGGCTAGAAGGGACCTTAAGGCACAATGGAAAACCAGAAAGACTTGAAAAGGACAGGTGTGCACAGGCAAGGATGAATGCCAGGTATGTGGCCCAGCTTCTGTGCCCTGAAGAGCAGACTGAGGGCCACCCTAAATGTTCCTTGGGTAAGTTCCAGCAAAACATAACTAAAGATCATAAGTGATCATTTGCTGCTCTTGTTATGTTTATGCAAATGAACAGGATAAATTAAAAATGGACTTAATGTAGTCCCTTTAAAGACAAGGAGAGTAATCTTAGGGAGAAAAATCATTATTCAAGGAAAATCACAATGATCAGTGGCAGACTGTAAAGTAGGGCAGCTAACCGTCTTAAAAGTTTCTTCTCATTTAAAAAATGGTTTCACTTGAAAATTAAACCATATCTGTGATATCACCAAAGAGATTCAAGTTGCAGGCAAGTAGAATGTCAAGTACCTTGCAACTGGATGTCTTCCCAATAAGACAGTCTTACAGATTTAGAGACTTGTTTGTTGGTTATGTTACATAAATTAACATGTGTTTTCTGTTTTCAAAGGGCATAAGCCTATGACCGCATTACCTGAGTGATTGTCTGTACACATAAGCCTCACTTAATCCTCTCTGCAGCGCTGCCTCCTGAGACTCAACAGTTTGGCTGAACTAAATGGCTGGGTTGGTGAAGAATGGGGTGGTCTGTGGGCTTCACTTTAAAACTGAATTCTCTTTTCTATCCTAATGGCTTGGACAGAAAGGGCCCAGAGGTCTGAGAGGGGGGAAACATAAACTATTTCCCTCAGCCCAAACTAAATATAATGGACAAAAGGGTTTTGGACAGGCGAGATGTGCCTAGCACACCTTCCTCCAAAGAAGCCCTTTTTTTTTTCTCCTAATGTGGAACATTGAAAAATTAATCCCTGCCTTTTGTCACCTAGTAATTATGGATTGAATGATGCTTTTTAACCCTTTTTGCCAAATCTGTTGCCCCCAGAACACAACAAGGATGCCAGCCTGCTAAACCAAGCACGCCGTTGTCCGGAGACAGCCAACTGACCTGGAGTCTGCACAATCCTTCCCCATGTGGGAAGGCCACCCTCCCCTCCACACCCCCACTATTATTAGGGATTTCTGGACCCAAGGGTAGGTAGGACGACGACCATGTCCAGCTTGAAGCAGCTAGAGGAGCTTGAGACCTTCGCCCATTGTCCTTTACAAGATTACAAAGGGTCTTAATATCTGAGAGGGAGGGATAGTTATTTTTTACGAACAATGGGTATGGACTTGGGGGGGGATGCTGGGGGAGGGAGATACTGGGTGGAGGGGAGTAAAGGGGAAAAAATTGGAACTACTGTAACAACATAATCAATAAAATATACTTTAAAAAAAAATAATAAACTAAGAGCTCTGCTTTCTCAAAAAAAAAAAAAAAAAAAAGTTTCGACCCACAGTTCTTAATGATTGTGGACCATGAACCTGGAATTTCTAGGAAATTCAGATGGTTTGGGGTATTTTAACAAAATGGTTTCAGTTGGGATACAGACACCAAGACAAGTAGCAGCAGCAGCAGTGGCAGCATTTTTCCCTATAGTCTTGAAACAATTCATTCTTCCTGGTTTCCTTTAGAGTTTAGAGCAGATAAATACTTTCACAAAGAGCCTCCCCTGTCCAGAATCCCTTGGTCTAGCTCACCTCTTCCCCTTTTCAGGGAACCAGGTGTATTCAAGGCTACATTGTATTGCACATTCTTCTAAAATCTCATATCTTTCCTTAAACCCACCACCATGCAACTGAGTTCTATCCAGAAGGGTTTGTCCCATCCTGCACAAAAGCAGGATGGGTTTCATCCAAGAACCAATTTTTCTGTCTCTTATTTCTTAGGTTCGGCTTTTCTTCTCCCTCTGTTAATTTATTTTTACCTTGTGCATCCAACAATCATTCAACAAATATCACCGAATACCTGCTCAATACCAAGCTAAGTGTTGAGTTGAAATAGTGAACAAGACAGGTACGGCTCCTGTCCATATGGAGCTTACATTCTATGGGGGAAACAAAATCAAACAAATAATTATACCAACAATTATAATAATGATACTTGCCATGATAAGACATAGTAGAAATCACAAAATGGCTACATATGGGTAAAATATGACCAAGAATTTTAAATAGTTACTGATTTTTTTAAATAAAAAAATTCACAACAAAATAAGGAATTTCTGCTACTCTTTAAAAAAAAAAAAGAAAAACTGAGTAACAGCTGCCCCTTTTGGACAGGGCACGTGGTTTCTGATTCTACAGTCCTCAACTCTCCCTCCATCTCCCTGACAGTGAACCACAGTTCAACCATTGTGATCACGTTTATGCTGCTGTATTGAATAGAGTAGCCACTAGCCACATGTGACTACTTAAAAGTTCAGGCCCTTATTTGCACACATTAAGTGCTACCATAATGGACCAGGCAGATATAGAACACTACAATCACCACAGAACATTTTGCTATCAACAGCCCATTTCATTCTTTACATCATACACTTGCCTCCTATAGGCATACCGGTTTGCAAGCCCTACTATAGGACGATATGAAATTGTTTAGAGAGGAGAGCCAAACTGGATCTGGAAATCCAAGGAAGGTTCCCCTGTGGAAGTGACCGTGGAGCTGGGATCTCAAAGATATGCCAATGTTAGTTGGCTGAAGGTAGCTGGAGGAAAAATGATCTCGACAGAGAATGTAATGTATAAGGAAATACAAAGTGGGAATCTATGCTTATAGAAATATTTCTGGGTTATCTTAGCTTACCTCACATCTCCTTACTAAAACAAATTCTTGTTTAACATATATCCAAGCAGCAGAGGGCTACATATAAATTCACATCTTCAGATAATACTGCTCACATTCTTTTTCAAGTTTCACTTGAAAAACCATCTCTATTTGAGGGACACATACTCAGAAAATCAACTTTTCTTCCTCTCCAACTCAGGATGATAATTTCCAAGCCTGAGACTATCAATGCCTTAAATGTGAAGACCATCTGCTGAGCAGACCGTTACCCAGGGAACAGCAAATGCTAAATGCTCTTCTTGAGTGAATTCCACTGTAATAGTTTCCCTTTCTAAAGGACAGTGACTTCTCTGTGGAGGAAGGTATCCTCGTTTTTTTTTTGTTGTTTTTTTTTTTTTTAACAACTTGCATCTTCTGGAAAATGATGTGCTTTAGGAGTTGTTTCAGACCCCATGCTGTCAAAAGCCAAGTTTTTGCTAACAGTTTCTCAAGTGCTCGGGCCTATTTATTATTTGATGCATTTTTTTGGACCTTCAGAGGTAAAAATATGGAAGCAGTTTTGATCTTTCCACTGAGGAGACCTTGCTTTTCTGGTCTATGCAACCAAATGACAACTAATTCCATGCAACTAAATGACAACTATTTCTGAAGCTTCATTAGTTCTGTTGGAAATAGAAAAACAGATGACTAAGTACTGCTCTAAAAAGCTCACAGCCCAGGAGTAAAGCAAGACGTGTAAACAAGCACAATCCCTACAATCAATGTTACAGATGTCAGAGGACAACTAACACACGTATGGTAAAATAACATCCAGGCGAGTGAACATATGCAGTCTACAGGGAGGGGAAGCATCTTTCACACAGTTCTTCCACTGAGCTCTGAAGGAAATCCAGGGGCAGTGTTTGAGGCAAAAACGGACCCAACTTGTCACTTGCCAGCCTAAGCTTTTCTGCCCACTTTCCTCTCACAGATCTTTGAGACCAACAAGATTTAAGACTGTATTCCCATCGACAGACCCTGAAACCCACAAAATTCCTGCCTGTACCTAATGCTGCATTTTATACTTCATTAACGGGGTCCCTTGCCAGCATCAGTGGGGATCTCCATCACGCCACCAGATGACGGCATCACCCTTCCTGGCCTCCACATGTGTTTACTGCAAGAAGAAATATAAAATCCCCCACACTCAAGCCCTTCCAGTTGGCCTGTCTACTACTTGCTTGTACTTTCATCTTTACTGTGAAGCAACCTTGTTAAAAAATTTATTTTTCAGGTGCCACCACAGATAAATCAGCTTTTTGATCAGGAAAAAAGCATAGCGAAATTAAGAAAGGACACATTTTCCTTTTTCTGGGAAGGTTTTGGGGATGTCAGTCACTGTAAAAATCTTTTCTTGGGAATGTTGTCCACATCTGCAAACTGTTCCCACAAGGTCTATGCAGAAATCCATTTAAGAATATACCTTTGCTCCACGATAAGCAATCTTCCCTGGAAAATGCCAACCCTGGCCTCCTCAGCTGAACTATAAAGTCACGTTGCTTTCTTTGTTTCTATGACAGGACAGAAGGAAGTGATTCACACACCTGAATTCCCTAAGAAATGGAAAATTTCTCACAGGAGAGTGTTTTGATAGCTTTTCTGTCTTTCAAAGTCACGACATCCATGTGAGTTTTAAGGGTTCCTTACCCAGCAGAGAAAGAGAACTTAAGATGGGATAATGATAATGTGAATAATACCTTCTGTAAATGAGTTCTGCCCTTTCCTTTCCTTTTTTGCATTTTATCAGAAGTAAGAATGTTTGTAAATTATAATGTAGATGAAACAAACCTGTCGTTTCTGAAGATCTCATCATGCCTGTACTACTGGTTAGTTGTGTAATGCTGTCCAAGCCCCTAGACCTCTCTTAGACCTAGACCAGAGGGGCCCTTGTCCTGGGCCATGAACTCTGAAGGGCCCCACACATGACAAACCTCAGAATGCAATTTTTTCTTTGGTAACATCCTGAGCCAAGGGGAGGGACTCATTAGCTGAACTTGGCCATGAGGCCAGAGGATGCTGAGCTGAGAGACCTTGAGATGAAGAACCACAGTCTCTGCCCTTAGCAAGGACAAAAATGAGTATCCAGGTATCCCAATATACCCACATAACTGCTGCTGCCTCCCCACCCCCTGCTCAGAGGATGTGGTCTGAGAGGCACTTAGAACTTTCTGGAAGGTCCAGGTCAGACATTTATGGCCTGGAGGCGGAGAACCTGCCAAATCTACCTCCCTAGGGAGTTAGGCAGATCATCCCCATTTTTTATTCAGGGGCTCAGAGGTCTGGGGCCTGACCAGCTCCCAACCTGCCCTGCTCCAGCAGAACCATGCTGCCAAGCAGGCTCACAGGCCACAGGGCTGGCGCTGAAGAGACTGAGGCTCCTACAGCCTCCAGACACTGTGCTGCAGCCACAGGAGAAAAGGCAGGCAGAGCCTGATTAGACAGACCTTTATTTAGCACATTCGGAATTTGGTCTATGGATTTCCATTAGCACTTGTGCTGGCCCCACAAATGGTAGGGGCATTCTGTTTCTGGTTCCTTGTCTAAAAATAAGAGGACCTGCTCTAAAATGTCATTATACTTTTCCCTTAAGTACCTTAAGGTAAAACAAGGTAAGAATTACAATTCAAGATGTCAGAAAAAAATAAAATAAAATTTATTTTCCCAGAGTTATTCCAAGAAGAAATCTTTGAATGAATTGCAGCTTCTGGCTTGCCCTTTCCTACCTCTCAGGTTCCATGCCCTATAAAAAAAAAAAATCATTAAATAAAACTATGGTTTGAAATGCTTAGGGATACACCCACACAAAATGCCACAAATACCACACTGTAAAATTCTCCATGTGGTATAAGAATCACAGTTTATCGCTCTCTAATGATCAATTGGTAATTAATAGTTAACCACCTACTTGCACTGAAAATCTTTTCTAAAATACACAAGAGGAAAAAACTACAGAGAGATTATTTTAAGACTCAGCATTCAAATAACTTTGAAGAGAACAAATAAACAAAAGCCATACCAAAAGGAGCCCAAAACTAAAAACCACTGAGGACTATTTACTATTATCACTGAGAAGCATTAACTTAACAATATCTAGAGATGTCAGTTGTGAATTACTAATCTGAAGTTTCATTTTTCTGATTTTTATACTAATTACCAAGACAGATGTGCTTACTATTCATGATGCTTAAACCATAAGCACAGTATAAAAAACAGCTTTTCCCCTTCTGATCAGAAGCATAAATATTGTTTCTATATTATATCATATTACTATATATCATGGGACTGGTTTAAATGTATCTCTGGCTACTGTAAATTATAAATACAGTTAAGCAGAACCTCCTCCTTGAATGTAGAAAACAAGCACATAGCAATGAAATCTGGAGTTATACACAATTTGAGTGTGAGTTTCTTCATAGTCCATTTTAATTGATTTATATAGACAGGAAAAAGGGGGAACATTAAACCTTTTACAAACTTTCACAAGCTCTCCTAATTAGGCCAGCCCTGCATAAAGAACTTCATAGTTTTAGAAAATCTGAGAGCAATGAAATTAAAATGAGATAAATTGGGGGAAAACACACATATTCCAACACCTGTTCTCAAATTCTGTGTCCTAACAAAGGGAAAGTTATAGGTAATAGAAACAGAGGGCTATGACCAGGTTCCTCACTGGCCACAAAATGGTATTTCTGAAATTTCTGTCCATAATTTACCTTTATGAATAAATCTGTGAAACAAGCCAAAAGCATCAAAGAGCACAGAAAATGCTGTGCTTGACATGAGAAGTTTATTTAACAGAACATTAACTGAGACTTGTAAAGTAACTAATCTCTGTCAAGACTTAAGGTATTAGTTTCTTTTTTCTAAAGAATTTGAAACTTCATTTAAAATGTTCTCAGAATCTTTCTGTGTAGCAAGTTGCTGAGTAAATGTAAATGTAAAAATTAAAACATCTAAAGTAAATGATCCTGTTCTAGAAAATATGTAAGGGAGTACTAAAACATTTACCATATTTCTTCAGAATCTAAGCCACTATCTTAATTTATATCCACAGAGAAAGAAAAATCTTGTAATAATAACACCATCAAGTGTGTGATGCATCCCAATTTCAGAGATGCTAAAATGTGCAAAGTAAGTCATTAAAATATGAAACTATGATGGTTGAAAAAGCTAGACTGAATGTTTTGTGTATGATGACCACTTAGCAAACACCTGAAGAATAAATGGGGGGAAAAAAATGTGGAATGAATGAAATTTCTACCAAGTGATCACAGAGACAAACAGCCTCTCCCCTACTAGTCTGGCCCAGCTTTCTCTCCCACATCAGAGTTTCTACAACGTTGCAGTGAAAAGCACACACTCCAACACTAGTTTTATATACATAGCCATATACATACACACTCACCCACAGTCGAGTGTAGGAGATCAATAAACTATGACAGGCCCTAAACTCAGCTGCTAGTTGTGTAAATAAAATTTTATTTGAACAGAGTCACGCTTTATGTATTGTCTATGGCTGCTTCTATTATGCTACAATGGCAGAATTGAATAATTGCAAAAGACAAAATGGCCCAAAAGCTTGAAATACTATTGGGTTGGCCAAAAAGTCCGTGTAGTATTTTTCGTAAAATAGAAAACACAGTTTTTTTTTATTTTTACCAATAAGTTTATTGATTTGGATATTTTGAGTACATCAGCTCTCATTATTGGCTTTTAGTGGGTAGAGGTCAGGGGTGCTGCTAAACATCTTCCAATGCATAAGACAGCCCCACAGCAAAGAATTATTGGCCAAAATGTCAATAGTACCAAGAAACTTTGCAAACCACTTTTGACACATTGAATCAGTCACAGCACCTTCTCCATACACTGCACAAATCTTTTTTTTGCATTTCAGTTGCATTTTTAGCTTTCTTGAAATAATAAAGCATAATGCACTAAAAAGTTACATATTTTCTTCCATCTTCGATATTAAAGTAGATGCACAAAAATTCACCAATTTTTTTTAATGCATGCTTATATGACAGCTGTCACAATACAATCTAACAAAATTGTTTTGAATAAAGTTAAACACTAGTAAGTATTATTAGAGCCATCATACAGAGAAAACTAAATGAACTTTTTGGCCAATCCAATATTAGTTATCTGGCTCTTTAAGAAAAAGTTGGCCAAGTCACACACTAGAGCATAAGGCCCTAAATGGCAGAGGCCATATTATAAACTTAGTCTTACTCTTGCGGCAGTATCTGGCACCAAGTTAAAAGCATCTAATGAATGCTTAGTGGTAGATTTTAGTAATCTAAGAACACCACACTTCTACGTCAAGCTAAAAGGTCTTCTGACACACATACCTTTTCACACTTATATTTATTCAAGCTAATTTCCATTTTTAGAAGAATCTCTTTGCCCTCCATTTTACCTTTCTTTTAAGACTTAGTATATAAATCAGTCCCACACAAGCTGCATGAGTAATGCAGAGACTAACACCATCTTCCTGATTAAATTCATTGAATAGAAGCTTTAAAGAAAAAAGACTAACTTCATCTTTCTAATTAAGTTCATTGAACAGATGCTTTAAAGAAACATACATATTTTAATGAGTTAAATGCTGAATTCAATATTGAATTAATATGTTCAGACATTTTTTACAACATAACTCAATGAATGGATACTTGAGGACCCTCAACTGTCCTTCACACAACAAACAATAAATAACAAAGAAGCATTAGCCACCTAATAGGAATTCAAGGCATCAATCATTTCCCAGTTAGGCATGCTCTTTGTGCTACTCTAGATAAGGAGCTACCACATAGAATTAGACACAGCCCCCATCCTCAAGGAGCTAGTCCATTTAGACTTTAATCTCCTAGAGATGCATTTCAAAGTAAACAACATGATAGTCGTCGTCGGCAGCCGTCAGTCTCGAGAGACGATGGTGTAGCTTCTTAAGAGTCCATCTGCACCGCCGAGAATGGCTGTGCAGTCCAACTCAGGAGTGACACGGTATCTGTCTCCTCCCGTGTTGAATCGACATCTTGTGATGACGCTGGAGTGTCCTCTCCAGTGAAGCTGAAGCTACAGAGCCTGGGCAGGGTGATATGGAGGGTCTGCTGTTGCCCATGCAGCAGACCCCCCCTCTCTTCGCAGCTGAAGGGTCCAAGGGAAAGACGGAGTCAATACAGCTTGGCTTCAGGTGCGCCGCAGGAGTTGCCGGTGTTGACTACAACGTCAAACCGCCTTAGGGACTCTGGCTCCGGATTTTCTGTCGGGGTTTACTCCCTTAGCCTTTCCCCTGAAGAGGTATGCCGCAAGGCAGCGGAGGTTTTCTGGAGTCAGAGTTTTCCTTCTCTGAGAACAACATGATAGTAAACAGACCTCAAGCTGATGACAAGGAGAAGATTCACTAAGGTATTCAATCAGGACTTTTAGGCATTTGCTGTGTGCAAAGGCCCTGGGGCAAATAGGATGTACAGTCCTGGCTCCTTGAGCTGTATACAGTACAGGGACAAGGGTATTGTGACCAGCTCTAACAAAATGCAAACTAAAGAAAAATGCAGGCCTGTGAACTCCTAAAGAGGAAGAGATTCATTTTGAAAGGATTGGAGGTTGAAGAAGAAAAAAGAGAAGATCTTGTGAAGGAGGTTTCAAGGATGGATTTTAAAAGGGAAGAAGATAATCTTTCTGGGTGAGGGAGGAATAAAGGCACGAGTATGGGTGCATCTGTACATGCACAACAAGGAGAGCTATTATTATACAATCATCACACATACCTGTTCTGTGCCTGACAATATTTCTGGGAGCAAGAGAAGTTCTCTTTAAAGATTAAAAATTGCCTCTCAAGCTGACTTCATACTGTCCTCACTCTGGTATAGGGACAGCACTGTGTGGGTGAGGACTGTGGTAATTTTTAAAAATATCTATATGATTAGTTAAATGTGCATATATTTAATGCATTGTAAGAGCAGCTTACATTTTAGGGTACTGGAGATGATTCTAACACTAGTCTTTAAAACCAGTTGTTTTTATAGCAAAGTACAGAGCAAAATGTGAATTCAACTCATTATGAAAAGAACCACTGCTCTTTCTCAAATTCTTGAACTCGATCACTTCAAGCAATAGAGAAGGCACCCAGTGTACATTAGTATAAAAGCCCATGTACTGCTAGCTGTGGGTTAGAGGTTATTTTCAAATGACCCTAACTTAATACTCTACACAGTTTGCCAGGCCTGTATTTGTGTGTGTTAATGAACACACACCTTTAGTTTTATTTTAAAAGAAACAAATGTTCCTCCACTACCTAAATGCTTCTTATAAGGTAGCTTGAGAAGTGTCAGGAAGAACATGCCTTTTAGCAATTTAATACCCACATACTAGCAGCCCTGAGGCTTTCTCAAGCATATTCCACCAACTCTTGGGTCCTAGGTGGGTGGGCTATTTCCTAAAAGCAAGTTTCATTTGCCCTTCCTGAGTGATACTTCTTCCCTGGCCATCCCAGTAAGTCTATTCCCCAGGTGGAATACTTATCCTCATGACCAGCTTTCCCATGATATACTATAGCAATTTAATATTTAAACATTATTTAAATATTTAACAAAATAAACAAAAATATTTTCTTGGCTGATTGATCTTCACTTGCATGTGCTTATTAGGCTCTAAAGCAGGGCTTCTCAATCCTGACACATTAACACTAGAGATCAAATAATTATTTGCTGTGTGGGCCATCCTGTACATTGTATACTGTTTAGCAGCACCTGCAAGGCACAGAGCCCCCAAAATAGACATGGATATATAAAAATAGTAAGAGATGAGATCCTTGCTTGTAAGAAATTTGAAATCTCATGGGTGAGGACAAAGTACCCAGCTATAAAATGATTTAGGAAGACTTACAGCATGTCACACAGCAATAACTTCAACTAAAGGTAAGGAGAACCCAAGCTGATTGCATTAAAACTCAGAATTATAGGGTATTTTTCAGAAACAATTTTTAAAAGCAAGTAATCAAGCAGGTAAATAAAATGTATGGATTAACAGTCTTAACAAGTTATTTAACGGATTTTAAATGACCTGAAATTCACCTATCAATTTGTCTAAAATGAATACAGTTTTCTATTATGGTTGAAAGCTATTTGTGCTCTTTAATAAGACAAACATTTCCCTTATGCCCAGTGTAATCTATAATTTGCTTAGTAATCATTTGCAAAGGCAAACTTTTGCCCAGCCCGTACAAACTGATACAAATTTTAATGAGTGGGTTATGAATTAATTAAGCTTTTGCTTGAGAAATAATTGACCTCACAACTATTAAAGCTGATCGGGAATAAAGTGGGCAGAAGGCAGGGTTCTCAGCCAGCTTTCTCTGCATAGTAGAATAACCTGGGCCTCATTTCCAGTGATCTGATTTAATTGACCTGGGGTGGGACTTACTGTCTGTAGTTTGAAGCTCTTTGGATTGTTCTAATGAGCCCCAGGACTGAGAACAACTGGATTAAAGGAATGTCAGTGCAAACTGGGTATCAGGAACCCTGGGCATACACCACTGCAGACTGTAAGCTCTTGAACCCCAGAATCTATCAGCTCTCCTACCAGCTCCTATTCCGTAAACTTAAGCAGGTTATATCTCTCTGATCTTTGGCCTCTTCATCTGTAAAATGCAGATCTTCAGTGGAGTAAATGAGAAAACTAATGTAAAACTTAGCATACTGACTAAAAGTGCTCAGTATATTTTAGTAGCTACTACAGACTTTCCAGAAGAGGTGACTTTTGAGTTGAGTCTTGGTCTTGATGGTAAAAATAAACCTATGTGCCTCTGTCTAATAATTTTTCATTCCCACCAATTAATTTCTTTTAAAAAGTGTTGGGAGAGGTCACAAAATTCAATGATATGCTGTGTGGACTTCCCATATATAATTAACATGCAACTTAAAGAACAAACTGCATTTGCCAGTCAGGCATCCCAAATCTAAATGATATGTTATTCTTTGCCCATTGAATCTTTGAGGTCCCTGAACTATTTCCAAGAGCCCTCCTACCCTTTTCAACAATTACACAAACATTTGCACCAGTCCCAAGTGCTAAGGCAAAAATATGTTTCCATCTACTTGCTTCCTTACAATAACTAATCCTGCAAACACAATAAAGTAAATTCCAGGCGGAGCTGAATTTTTTACAGTATTAGTTATAAATCCCTAAAATGATTTATAATGGAAATTCTAAAATGTCCTTCACTGTGGAGGATATTGGTCTTAGGCCCAATGACAGAACATGTGTTCACGGGGGCACACAAGTGTATGTATGCAATATGCATACACAGAAAAGGGTTCCTTTCACTTAACTCAAATTTATTCAGAACAGTTTTATGTTATTTATTTTCATGAGTTTTAGACAAGATCTTTTTTAGCACATTACAGAGGCCTGGAGGGGCTTTCTGCATAAAAGACAAAGCCAAGCACTGTTAATGCAAAGCATAGTAACTCAGTGTGTTGAGAAATACAGCCAAACATATTTGAATATGAAGCCATCAGGCCAAGAAATCTTGGTGTCTAGAGCTGAGAGCAAAATTGGCAGTTTTGTTCTCTTTATCAGGAGATTTCTTGCTACCTTGTGGCCTCCCAGCCTAGCCTGACTCAATGTGACAAAGATTCACATGAATGTTCCATAAAACATTTAGGAGGGAATATTTCAAATCATTCACATGGTGGTAAAACATAAGTCATGAAAGAGTGGATCTGCAGTCTTTGCTGGTCCTCTGTATAACATTACTTAACCTTAATCCTTCTAACACTCAGTTTGCTCATCTGAAAATGCCATAGAAATAGCATCTATCACACTCTCCCTCTCAGGAGCATGCCCAGGTCTTTTCCTCCCCTCTACTCTCCCCCTTTGTCTTGAAGTTTCTCTCTTTCTCCTAAGCTCCAAGGGCCCTTCTTTCACCTTGGTAACTTATTCACTTCTCTAAATAAACTTTTGCTTATAGTTGGGGGTTGGGGGGGGTGGAGAAATAGCATCTATCCCCATCAGGTTGCTGCGAAGATTAAATGAGCTAATGTGTATAAAATGCTTGACACAGTGCCTGGAACAATAAGTGCTCAATACATATTTAACTACGATTATTATTACCTGTTTTATCTGCTATTTTCATTATAAACCACACTCACAAAATCTGCATCAGATCTCTCAAACAGATATTCTAACACAAATTGTTTTACAGTCTACCATGCTAAAAATCTAAGGCCCGAAGATGAACTGAAAACTAGGGCCCATGCAGTGCTGAACTCTGTGGAAGAAAAAGCTAAAAGAAAACACACAAGCACAAAAATTAAAGCAAGAGGTAGCAGCAGATCCAACAGTCATGACAAGAAAATCACAATTCAGGCAACCTACCTTTAGGAAGTGTGGGGTGCTATTTGAGGTTTAGAAAGGATCTTTCACTGAAATAAGATTTAAGAGGCCTTACAAAGATTTTACCTTCAAAAGATAGTACTGAAAGACCAAATTGAGACTCCAGTCACAGGGTTTGGCTTCTCTCCCCCACCCCAACGCCCCATGTGTATGTGCCACACACACACACACACACACACACACTCTCTCTCTCTCTCTCTCTCTCTCTCTCTCTCTCTCTCTCTCTCTCTCTCTCTCTCTCTCTTCAGGTAATTCAGGAAGCTGTTTAGGAAGCCTCCTCATATCTTTAAAAGCTCCCTTTCCATCATTAAAAAGGCACACATTTCTAATAGGTAAACATCCTTCAGTTGAACAAACTCGAAGTATGACTTCCTAAGTAAAGTTGCTTTTATTTTCCGAAACTCCTGGGCACACTTAAACCAACGTGTGAAATTCCACGAACTCTAGGCAGGAGGTGAGGGGGTGCCAAAGTGCTTAAGCTTACAACAGTGAGACCCAGTGAAGGACAGACTAACTGACTAACCCACAGGAACAGGAACATCTTAATGTGTAATAGCAAATTATTTTTAATAAAGAGCCAATCAAAAATTTACTAGAACATGAAAGAAACTTTAAGAGACCACTTTACACAGCCTGCTGGAAAGTGAGACCTTCTGAAGGTGCATGCCACCTAAACATAATAATATTTTAGTGATCCCTGACAAAATTATACACATGTGAAGGCTGAAGACACTGCTTACCCATCATAGAAACTAAAGAAGGTTCCCAGGTACCACCAGATTCTCTCAATGTCTCACAGTTCAACATTTCAAGTTGATCAGTAGAACAACCCAAATGTGGAATTAAATATTGTCGGGCTAAAGTCACATGTAAAACATTAAAAAATAAGATACACTGGTATTGTTCAAATAGTGTTTTGTTTTTTTTTAACTTAGCTATTGTGGGAAAAATTAATATACCATTTCAATCTTGGCTGATATTTATCCCTATCATTGACACAACTGCATTATTTTTAAATGGCTTGTAAAATGTTAACAGAATGGCCTTCAAATCAATTTAATAACTGATCTGCACTTTCCCAATGCATGGGAAAAGCAAAGTCCAAAAATGTCCAAAGAGAAGCCAATCAAAAATAAAAAGTAAATCTCATGCAAGGGTGCCATCTAGTGGGAAAATCAGGTGGCTGTAATGTTGCTAAGCAACATTTGCATAGTATGTTTAAAACCCCAGGATCTTGGAGTTTGGAAAACTTAGTTTAGTGTTTCCCAAAATACGTTCCTCGCTAACAGGATTCTGTCATCAAATACATTTATGACATACTGGCTGAAACACTGTGGAAAATACATCTTTACTGCAGAATATCTTGGAACCTAAAATATGCTCACAGACATTGGGAATTCCCAAAGGGAGATGTGGCATTTCTCTCCTGTGTTTGATCAGGGCAACTCTTTACTTGTGGATGTCTCTGAACTCCCCTCAGATCACGGGAGCTGCTCAGAACAATGTTTAGGAGATGCTCATCTAATCCAACTACTGCCTCCACATTTACCCATGAGGTCCCAGCAATATAAGTAGCTTGTCCTGGTTCCCTGCACTGCCTGTCAAGCCCCACTGGGTGCAGGTCTGGCTTTGTAACCTAAGGGGTGAGTGAAGGTGTCCTGAGGAAGACCCATCACAGGATACTCTCCTTTGTCTCTCATCTGTAGCATTAAAATTCTATTGCAACATCCTATTGCACGTAGATTAAATACTGATTTAAAACTAAAAAGCATTGCTCTTTCAGTTTCTGATGGTTATTAATTTTTTTAAATCTGGCTACAAATTGATCTTCTTGTTACATATCAACATGGGTGGCAATTCACCTCTATAAATTTTGTTAATTTTAAAGTTACATTTTTGCAGAAACACAATTTAACTGTTGGAGAGTTATTTCTGATGCCTCCCATACATGTCCCATTTGAGTGTAAGCCTAAAGGGCAACCACAATACGTACTAGCAATTATGCAAATCAAAATCAAAGAAGTATAAACTAAAATAATAAGCTTGAAGAAAGGCAGGTCTTACACACCTCTCCTACCTACCCCAATTACAGAAAGTATAACAACAGTGGAATTATTGTACAAAAGCAGCTTCTAAAGCTATTGCTACAAATCATCCTGAAAATTAAAATACACTTTCATTTGGTTGTGTTTATGAGCATCCCAAGGAACCTATGAAGCACCAGTCCCACAGTTTCTTTTGGAGAACTTTGTTCAGGTGGTGACGGCTCAGTGGCCCTGGACAGCCTGGCCACAGCCAAGCCTCCTGACATCTGATTCAGTGTTTGTCACTGCTACACCTTCTGAGCTGGTTCCACAGCCCATTCCCTTCTCTTATGACCGAAAATTGGGATAATAATAACTTCAATGAAGGTTAAAGAATAAATGCAAGTAATAACGTACCTTATTGCTTTTTAGGTTGCTTTAATGGTTATATAATATTCTGTCACAGCTAGTTTCATATTTGGAAATATTTGAGATTTATCTTATTTAAAAGTTTTCCCTTATTAAAAAGAAACTTATCAAGGACCTAGTATAAATGACCCATTGACATGGACAAGGGGGTGGGGGTAGACTGTGTGAGCAGGGGTGGGTGGGGTGGGGGGAGCAATTGGGGAATAAAGTGGGACAACTGTAATAGAAAAACAATAAATAAATCAAAAAAAATTTTTTAAGTAATTGATAGATTAAATAAATAAATATATAAAAGTGGATACTGTCTGGGAAGACAGATCCTAAGTGAGTTTTTAAAGTTCATATTATATGTATTTCCTAATATTATATTATAAACATATTACTTCTATAATAAAAATATATCAAAATACAAAAAAAATAACCCTAAGTTTTATCTTATTTAAAAAAGAAGGGAACTTGTTCTCAATATCTTTGGGCACAAAATTTTTTTTTGCAATAAGACTTATCTCCAACGGATAGATTCCAGAAGTGGTTGTACAAAATCAAAGGTTAAGACTCATTTATAGTGGCAAACTTTTTTCCTAGTATGGTTGTCCCAATTTATACCAAATATAAGATTTCTTACCCCTCAGTTATAACAGGGAGGCTTCAGAGACAACCACAGGCATGCAGACCACTCTCGCAGTGTAACCCAGGTCAAACGTGCGCAGCTACTGAAAGGCTCTGGAAGCGCTCCGATGTTTGCGCACGCATTCAGATTTTGAGGTAAAGAATCATCTCCCATATCTGAGATGCAAATTCTAAAAATTCCCAAAACTATAACTATACGTTTTCAAAAGGATTTGTGCTTCTGGTAGGTGGGAGAAAAAAACAATAACAACTCTTAATTAGGACCCAAATCCACAAAGTGTTAATAAGAGATTTAACACCTACACAGAGGATTGATGTCTTAATCAGATTATCAGAGACTCAAGTATAAAGAGGAAACCAGACAAAAGTATTGTCAGGCAGATAGGATGGGTTAGGAGAGGGCTGGTGTCCAAGTTTGAAACTGGCACTTCTTTGAACCAGAGAGTTGGCTGTGATTTCTTTAGATCTACCCTGGAAGGCTATGTGCTTACTCTGTGCATGGATTTCAGCAACATGATGGGATATTGTAAAATAACTAAGAGAAATGCACTGATTTGAAATACTTTATTGGCCCCGCCCATGTACCTCCAACCTCCCCTATACTTAGCCCAATAGTTAACTTTCCTCCGGAGTTCCTAGTCCACAGAACTTTTTTTCACTTCTAAAACTCTTTTGTTTGCTTTCTGGGTATATTCTGACAGGACCCACAAATATTTCCAAAGGCTTGGCTCTGAGTTAGAATGCACAGCACATTAGAGACAGCTAATTCACTGAGACGAGGCTGACCTCTGATTTATTTTTCTTTCCTTACCTCGCTCAGAATAGGGTTCCCAACACAGAAAGTGGTCAGCTCACACGGCCACACAATTGAACTGCCGTTCATTCAAACATTTACTGTGCTCTTATTATGTGTAGGTTCCATGCTAGGTGCTTAGAATCCAAAATGTATGTTAAATCCATTAACTCCAGCCTCACTCATTTACTAGTTGTGTGACCTTGGCCAAGTAAGCTAATTTCTCTGAGCCTTAAGTTTCCTCAACCATGAAATGTGGAATAATAATGGTACCCGCTTTCAAATATTTAATTATACATAATTCTCAAATTAAGTGAAATAATATACATGATAAACATGGTTTCTAACATCTGTTAAATATTCAAAAAGTGTATCTTACTAAATAATATGAAAAAAATTAGAAGCACAATTAACTTAGCTGATTCTCATTAAAAATTACCAAGGTAATTTTAACAGAGGATGTGAAAAATATAACCTTATATCTGATGTACAAATATATAATGTTATATTTCTATAACCAAATATCAACATAGCCTACAAATTCCTAATTCCAACCCTTAGTGGAGATTAAAGTACAGGTGACAATTCTGGCAATTAGAAGTAACTCAGTTACCACTAGTTAAACATCAGTATTTTCAGATTATTTTCTTTCCCCATCTTCTCATCCACCTCTGACTTCCTGACACTAGGAAAGCAGTCTCTGAGGCACACTTGCCACCTATAGGTAGTGTCAGAATAGCTGGTGCCACCTGGATTTGGATGTTGACTTCTGTCACCAACTACTGGTGGACTCCTGCAAGGTCTACTGCCCACCCAGGTCTCCCCAGTCCTGCAATCCTCTGAGCATCTGTCATGGCACCCCTTGAGGACTCAAGGCCTCTCAGCTGCTTTTCCCATACCACACTGGACCTTGGGACCTATGTGGCTGTCCTCAGTCACCACCCTCACTCAAGAGGCCAGCTGAATGTGCATCACCTAGTCTCCCAGTGCTGCTCTGGAAAGCGAGCTCAGCTGTCCTACTGCTCCAAATTCCTCCAGAATCATCTTTGGAGATTTCTGGATCTGAGAGGACTATATCTAATTCTCTCTACCCTTGCATGAAATTGGGGAGGGCGCAGAGGGTCTCTTTCCAGGTATCCCCAGGCTTTCCAACTCCAACCACATCCCCTTTGAAAAAATGGACCAATATGCTTAAGTACTTAATGAGTGTGACCTTTTGAAGTGCGTAATTAACCAGTTTCCATGGCTGTAGGATAAGGATAATAAGTATTCTTCTCAGAGGGACACTATGAGAATTAAATGAGATAATATATGTAAAACCTCTAGAATGAAGCAAGTAGTACCTACTTCCACCCCTTCTAGATTTTCCCTTCTAGATGACCTTCTGCCCACTGTATTCCTGTATATAAATTGTGCTTGTTCCAGTAATAAGTTCCATCCTCCCTGATCTAACACCCTGAAAACTCATTTGCAAGTATGTGCCCCAAGTTTCTGCTCACAAAAATTGGCAAAACCTTGCAGTTCTTTTGGCATATAATATACCTTAATGCATTATGTTTTAAAGTCTTCGTCAAGCATGGCAAGCTTGATATTCACCTGCAGTTCAGGTGACTTAACCTAATGTAAATTAGGTAGCCTCATCCTTGCTGCTGCTCCATCCCAAGGCTTTATTTCCCACACTGAGTTACTCTTACAACTCACATTTAGATTTTCACTTAGTTACAAAAATCAAAACACTTGAAGAAATTAGGTAAGTAAGAGGCCATTTTCCATGGCATCGAGTTTAAGGCCAAATTAATGTGTTGCTGCTTTAAGAATTAAACCAAAACATGGCACATTTTACTTTTCGGCCATTACCTTGTGAGTATAAACTTCACCCTTTCAGCAATTCTAGTCATATCTTCCTTTTTAAATCTGATGGCACCACAGAAAGAAATTTAGCCTCCGAAAAGAGAAAATGGGCTGCCAGAGACGTAAAAGAAATTTCCAACAAGTCAGTAATTACAGCGGTCCATCTCAGCTTTCAAGTTCCCATCAAGGATTTTTTTTTTTTAAATGGAGACATGGTGTCAAGGTAACAGCCACTTCAGCTCACAATGAAGATGCGTAATCAGACATCCTCAGAGAGACCCTCTCTGTTCTGAATGCCTCCCTGTACTTTCAGATGAGTAGCTCTGACAGCACTTTTTAAATAGCACAATCTTTCTTTCTTCTTCTCAAGTCTTATACAAAAGTCCACCAGAGCAAACAGGGCAGTCAAATTGCTCTGGACAAAACAGGACCAGGGCGCAGATGCCTTGACTTGCTTTCTAGGTCTCACCCCATAGCCCAGCTCACAGGGCTCTGGGTTCCCTCACTGCTGCCTCAAAGGATCTAAACCAGGGGTCGGCAAATGTGTTCTGGAAAAAGCCAGATAATAAGCATTTTCAGCTTTGCAGGCCATGTGGTCTCTGTTGCCCCTACTCAGCTCTGCTGTTCTAACGTGAAAGCAGCCAGAGACAGCATGGAAACAAATGTTTGAGCCAGCCCTCCAATAAAACTTTACCTAATGAAACACGTAACTGGCTAGATTTAGCCCAGGGGCTGCAGTTTGCTGACCCTGAATTAACTAGTGACATATCTTTTTATTGTCTCTTGGTTTGCATCATACTCAAGATGGAGAAGCAGAAAATTACAGAAAGCACCAGAAACTCTACTTTGCACATCCTGAACTTTTATTTATTTTCATTTTACCCACAATATTTACTGATGTCATTAAAACATGAAAATTGCATCTCATTCATACACCAGGTGGCTGTTTAGGACCTTAAAACTATATTTTACTCTATAAATCATGATGATGTCAAATGCAATCTTTTACACACAGTGAATTTTAATTCTAGGTAGATGCATGGTCACTGCAATCCTACAACTTGGTCCCCCCCTCTTCTAAAAACCTATATTTTATAAGTATCACATAAAATTATGTTTTGTCTCTTCTCTTTCATGTGCAAATAGCTGATACTATGAAACACTGGGCAGAGTCAAAAGAGGTTCATTATAATAAGCATTATATCAAAGTAGCTGGGGATGCAACAGATACAGGGGGAAAAACCTGGATTATAGAGTAATCTTTTATATAATATCCTGTACACCGCTTAGTATGTTATATTCTATTTATATATTAACTTTATGCATTTATGATTGATATGGTATGATATAATGTGATATGATATGATATGATATGGTATAATACTATATGAAACATCATTTTCACAACAATCAGGCAGAACGCTTGCCTTACAGAGTCATGAACCAGGGGGCCCAGAAGCTATACTTGTTCCATGTGGCCATTCCCAGCAAACCAGGCCTGACTGAAGCAAGGATGAAAACTGACCCAAGCAAGGACCTCCCAGGTTACAGATGGATGTATCAAAGGTAAATTCAATAGCTTTGGGTTGGCTGATTTTACCACATGAACTGAGATGCCCCACAGGTAAAGCCTGTGCTCAGAGGAACTGGAACATTCTCGCAGCCTTGGGGTTCCAAGGCTAGCAGTGTCCAGCAATTGGGTTCTACAAGCTGTCCTCTCAGTAAAGACTCCTTTTCTAATTGCGCTAGCTAGGGTTTCTGCAACCAGAGTCTTAACTTCCACATACACTGCTTGCTCCAGTTCTCACTTCCCCTTCCTAGTCATACCACTCAGTCTTCTCCAGAGAGAAAGCAAATGTGCTCCATCCGTCTGTTTGGTCTGCAACTGGGGAAACGAGCTCTACGAGAATGCTGTGGGGGACCCTCAGGAAATCACTGCTCTCCCATAAGCCCTGGGACTCTGCCACTGCCAAGCACTTTCTTATGGGAAGCAGATGAGAATAACAGATTTTCCATAAAAGTTTAGTGAGAAGCTTACCAAATAAGGTAAAAGAAGATTGAATGAGATGTCACCAAGGGCCCTTCACTCCTGCACCAAGTGAAACAAAAACAGATCATCGCCCCATGCCCCACCCCCAGAATGAAAACCTGCATGGCTCCCAGAGGGTTGGCTGCAACCTCAAGCAACCTCCTGTTATCGCCCTGTAACTGTGTGAGCCAGGCCAGCTCCATCTGGGGCAAGGCACTGCTCGCAGTCTTGAAGCATCCTCCCTCTAGGCAAACTGAAGATGGCAGACCCAGAACTTGGCTCTGGCCATCAGACTACGTATGGAGCCTGCATTACTAATCACGATGCTCTACCTCTTCCCCCTCTGATCAGTTCACCTTCCCCCATCCCTGTCCAGTACATCCCACACCCGGCTCCAGATCAATGTTCCTTAGGGACAGCTTTATCACTAACACTTTCTTGTTCAAAGTCAACAGAAGCATCCTGTTCCAAGGCCAGCTAAACAATGTCATTTTGATTATATCCCACTCCCTCATGAAACCCTTTAGTGGCTTCCCAAAGCTCTAGAGTAAAGTCTGGGCTGCTCACCAAGGTCTACCATCTCTCATAAAATCTCTCCAATGCATCTCTTTGACCTCATGAAAACCTCTCTCACTGTTGTCCACTCTGTCATAGGTATACTAGTCCTGTGCTCTCTGGTATGTTAATCATCAGCCAGATGTAACTAATTAATCCAGTCCCTTGTTTGCACCAGCCACATTTAAGTTCTCAAAGTCACATGTGACTACGGCTACCATACTGGAGGGCATAGCTCTAGACTCTCCTCACTCCTCACTGTGAACCCAGCCCTCTATTGCCTCCAACCTCTACAAAGCCACTCCCTCTGCCCCCACTAGTCCCCACCCTCCCTTTCCCAACCCTCTCCTTGAATTTCTTTTGATTTTTTAAATCTCAGCTTACATACCACTGAGCCAGGAAGCTGCCTTTGCTCCCTATGACTAAGTTAAGTAACTCTGTTAAACACTCCAAGGCATATTTAATAATTAAAATGATTTAACTATATACAAATCTGTTGTTTCCCATAAGGAATGGCCCTATCTTATGAACAGCTTTATCTGCAGTGCCTGGTGAGTGGTTGATAAAGACTTCTTGAAATCAGCCCCCTTTCAGATGCCACTTCCTACCGGGCTTCCCAACACAATGGAAACTGTTCATTCTTTGCACCTTTCACAGGCTTTGTTGGACAGCACTGCTCTCCAAGCGTCTCTTCCTCCTGCTCCCTGTTGTATGACTGGAAAGGCAGGACCACAACATCCAACTCCTCATACCGTGTCTGCCACACATTTTGCACTGAGTGACGGTGAGTTGGTGGGGAACCTTTGAATCTCAGACAGAGAACCTCAGACAGAGCCATCAATAATTGACTATCTATTGAGTTGGGATGAATAACAAGGATGATGACAGGATAGGAACTTCAAAAGAAAATTAGCCGAATAACAACAGATTAAAGCAGCTGCTAGGAAACTTGAAGAAGCTCTCCAGCATATTTTTGGCAAATGACACTTTTTTAAAAATGGTAGTGCAAAGGTCAAGCATTAAGTGGCATACTAGCTGTCAATTTTATTAGAAACATTTTGCCCAGATGAAATTGATATTGGAATTACTTATCCTTTTTAAAAATTAGCAAGTAGGTATAGGTCTCACCTACATTTTGTTAAATGTTAAGATTTAAAAACTTAGTTCATACCATATAATTTCATTTGCAATATTAACATCCAATCTAAACTTACAACATTTACTCTCAGTATTTACACAAATTTTGGTCCTCAATTTTGTTCTCAATTTGAGCCCAATATGAATACCCTCACTTAAGGAAGACTTTCTTCATGGGCATATGGTCTAATTACCTGCAACAAATAGACATTCCAAATATTGTCAATTCTTTGGTCTTGCATTTGTGCTACAGAAATTATAACCTTGGCTGTCTCATAGCCACAACTTAATTCTCTTAAAAAGAATTACCCTCTTTCTACCCACATGGAGACTGACCAGAGAAGACATTTTCAGAAAGGGAAGATACACAGTAGCAACAAGAGAAATACAGCAATATAGCTTTATTTCCATTCATTGCATGCCCTTTTAGGTAGAAGAGGCTGAAAGAACATGAAGGGTCTTCATCCTCAGATTACATAATTTTCAAGATACTAACACATTCAAAGTGATTTTTAATTTTAGTCTACTCAGTCCGCTTTGGATTGACTCACAAATGCAATATAAGAGCTTTCTAATATACATATTTGTTTTAGCCCCTACACAGTCATATAAAGTTTGAAAACCTTTCAGTAAGCCAGAAAAATATAAAATTTTTAGTTTGTAATGTACAAGCCTTTAATTGGTCTTATTAATCCTAACTAGTATAAATAAGTTAATTTTCCCACTTAATCAAAGTGAAGTCTAGACTTCCGACCAAGATGGAGGCCTAGACAGACATGCTGCGTCTCCCTCCAAAACTAAGAAGGAATACAATTACCTCAAAACTAGAGACAAACAGAAGTTCCAGAATATCGACCTGCATGGAAGTACAACAAACAAAAATATAATGAACAAATAATCATCCAGACAGGTAGGAGAGGCGGAGTCGGGGTGGAGAGGACGCGGTTTGGTGGTGGCAGCAGCAGGCTGCCAAAAAGCGCAGTCACGCATTTTAAAAAGTCATGAGGGACACTTGGAGGGCATTCCCAGCTCCAGACCACACTACTCAACCCATGGTCCCAGCGCCAGGAGAAATCAAGCCTCATTGCTTCTGACTGTGCAAACCAGTGGGGGTTGGAGCAGAGGAAAAAACTGCCAGTCTCTCAGCAGTCAGCTTGTTTAAAGGGCCCCCATGGTCCTAGAACGTCTGCAAACCCACCCATTCAGGGAACGACAGCTAGGGAAACAATTAGAGAGGTGCCAGGCCCATAGAAAGTGGGAGAACTACCTGGAAAAGGGGCATGTGCTCAGCAAGCGACATTGTTCCCTCTCAGACCCCTCCCCCACATACAGCGCCACAACGTGGTGAAACAGGTTGCCCTGTACTGATGAGAATACCTAAGGCTCTGCCCTTTACAACATAACAGGAGCAACAATTCTACCTACGACACAGAGGCAAGCAAACACAGGAGCCTGTCAAGATGAGGAGACAGAGAAGTATGGCCCAAAAGGGGGAACAGATCAAGGTTCCAGTGGGAGAACTAAGTGACGAGGAGATAGCCAACCTAACAAACAAGGAGATAGCAGACCTAACAGATGCAGAGTTCAAAACACTGATGATAAAGATGCTCACAGGCTTGACAGATATGGCAAACACATAAGGGAAGAAGTGAAGGCTATGCTAAATGAAACAATGGAAAATCCATACAAAATCAATGGTGAAGGGAAGAAAACTGTGGTTCAAATCAGTGATTTGGAACATAAGGAGGAAAACAACAGTCACCCAATACAGAATGAGGAAACAAGAATTGAAAAAAATGAGAAGAGGCTTAGGAACCTCTGGGACAACTTTAAACATGCCAACATCCAAATCATAGGGGTGCCAAAAGGAGAAGAGGACGAGCAAGAAATTGAAAACTTACATAGAAAATGGAGGAAAACTCCCCATATTTGGCAAAGGAAATAGACATACAGGTCCAGGAAGCACAAAGAGTTCCACACAAGCCAGACCCAAAAAAAACCACACCAAGACACATCATAATTAAAACGCCAACAGTTAAAGATAAAGAGAGAATCTTAAAAGCAACAAGAGAAAAGCAGAGAGTTACCTGCAAAGGGGTGCCTATTAGACTATCAGCTGATTTCTCAAAAGAAACTTTGCAGGCAAGAAGGGACTGACAAGAAGTATTCAAGGTGATGAAAAGCAACCTACAATCAAGATTACTCTATCCAGCAAAGCTATTATTTAGAATGAAAGGGCAGTTGAAGTGCTTCCCAGACAAGGTTAAAGCTACAGGATCTCATCATCAGCAAGCTATTATTATATGAAATGTCAAAGGGACTTACTTAAGAAAAAGAAGATCAAAATTATGAACATTAAAATGGCGACAAATTCACAACTATCAACAACTGAATCTAAAAAGTAAGAACAAAATCCAAATAAGCAAACCAGAATAGGAACAGATTCATAGGTATGGGGATCATTCAGAGGGTTATCAGCTGGAAGAGGGACGGGGGAGAAATGGGAAAATGGTGCAGAGATTAAGAAGCATAATTGGTAAATTCAACCTAGACAGGAGGAAGTTGAGAATAATATAGGAAAGGGTGAAGCCAAAGACCTTAAACGCATGACCCATGGACATGAACTAAGGGGGTTGGGATTGTTGGAGGGAAGGGAGGTACTGGGCAGAGGGAACAAAGGGGGAAATATTGAAACTACTGTAACAACATAATCAATAAAATATACTTTAAAAAAGTGAAGTCTACTTATTTTTAAATTTTTGTATTAAATATTTTATTTATTTATTTTTAAAGAGGGGGAAAAAAGGGGGAAAGAGAGGGAGAGAAACATCAATGAGTGGTTGCCTCTTGTGTGACCCCAACTGGAGACCTTGGCCCGCAACCCAGGTATGTGCCCTGTCTGGGGATCGAACCACTGACCCTTTGGTTCACAGATTGGTGCTCAATCTACTGAGCAACACCTAATTATTTTAAAATGTCAATCAAATGTTGAAAGACTGAAACAGACAGGCTGGCAATTTGGTAAACTTTACTCTCATGGTCTAATTTAACCTGCTGTGTGGCTTCTCTAGCTTTGGTTACTTTAATGTCATGCTATTCCTGTTTTCTAGTTACATCTGGCTTGGTTGAGGTTAACAACAGATTACAGGAGGCTAAAGAATAGAACATATTTTTAAATACCTGAATCCACCACTAGGAAAAAACAAAGGAAATATCACAAATACTAGTACTTTGGCTAACATTATAAACATACAAGAACCAAACAGCTTGAATAAAATTCTGTTATATGTTCAGATATTAGAAAGGGTATCTGAAAAGAATTGAGAGTTCCCATAACCATTTTGACTAAAAAGAAGTGAAGACAAGTTAACATTCTGAAGCATGAGATCCTTCCTGGTACTGATCTCTAATTCTTCACAAGCTTTATTTCCATAGTTTCAAAACCCAAAGGAGATATCTGGACATACTACAATCATCTAGAAGTCCTACCTTCGATGATCCAAGTTCTACACAAAGATACACTCAATTTACTCACAGAGGAATCTGCTCAGACCCTAGTTACTTTACACAATTCTAACAAGTTTGGCTATCTGATTCCCAGTCTGTAGCAAATTAGCAGTAAAAGGTTGAAATGTGAGAAAACTACTAGAAACATCAATATTGTCAACAGTGATAGGTGATCTCTAGCATCATAAGACAAAACAACAACGACGACAACAGACACCAAAGTAGATATTAAAGGACATAATCTGAACCCACTTAGGAGAGAGGGCAACAAACCTTGTTTTCCCAAGACTATCCAAAAGCACCCACCCCATTGCTGGAAAGAATAACAGACACTTCTATTCTTGAACCTGAGCTATGAAGAAACTATTCCAGCCTGCTGAGGACACAATCTGTGTAAGAAAGCCAGTAAGTATTCAAAAAGCTGTAATTTATAAAGGTTTTCCTCAAAGTGGTTAATCATTTTTGAAAGTGTTGACATGTAAAGAGCAAGGCTCCGGTCACTTGGGGAGTTGTCTTAGAAGGAAAGTTCTTTTCTCCCACACCATCGGTTGATGAAGCACTGAATATGGACACTCCACATTGGAAGCCGTTCCAAGGACAGCATTCCAAAGTCCGCTATAACAACAAACAGCAGATGTTCTGAAGAGGCACAGATATCTCCTCTCCACACCCAAACTGTTTGAAAAGGAAAAAATAGACAAAATAAAAGAAAAAAAGGGTGACCAGATAGGCAAATGATTTTTTTTTTTATATCTAAGTTTCCAATGAGTACACCAGAGCCCCTAAAGAAAATTTTTAAAGACAAATCTTTCTCATTTTTACAAAAAAGTATTCAAATAAAATTCCGTTGTACAACTGCCAGGCCCACAGGCAGATGTTCCAATATGAGATAATGAAACCTAAAGCATTTCCTCGAAGGAGTAGACACTTCCAAGTAGCAAATTTCCATTTTAAAATGAACATATTTGTTGCTGTTTAGCACTATAGTGTGGATGGTTGTTAAATATTAAACTCTAGTTTCTAAGCTCCTGTAAGGGAAGAAGACAGTTCACATTCAGGGTGGGTTCATGTGAGGGTATGATCCCACTATCCCCCTATCCCCCTATTCCACCGGCACCAAATTACTAAAATCCCTCTACTTAGAGAAAGACAGAACTGAGACATCTGGCTGAAATGCAACCATCATGGCCAAGTGTGTTCCCACCATCATGGCAGGCTCTTTATACATTTATTTATAACTTCTTCACCTGCTTCTAGAGAGACCTTGAGGATCCTGCCTGATGGGCTGCCTAGAAGACCCGCCCTATACTTTCTTCACACATTTTCTTTATGACAGGAAAAGGTTTAATGGAAAAAACACAAACTCATTCAAACTGTCCAGAATATACATAACAATAGCATCCTTACCTTGTCCCCACCACAGCATGCAGCAGTAAGGTGACCAGCTCCTCCGAATTTGCCTAGCACTTCTCCAGTTTTTAAACTGAAACTCCTATGTCCTAGGTCTCCCTTACCACCAAGCAGCTGGGACAGTTGGTCATCCTATACAGAACAGTGACATTCACACATCCCTGAAGACAGTGCCCAGAGATGAGGTTATGTACAACCCCTTGTCTTTTTAGCTTATGGAATCATAACTGTGAGTAAAAATCTGTTAGTCAGACTTGGGTTCAAATCCCATTTCCTCCACTTCCCATCAATATAAAGTTTACCTCTCTAAGCCTCAATTCCTCAATTTCTACATCTATAAGATAAAGATAACAAAAGAAACTTTCTTGGAAAATTATATGAGAATTAGGTGAGACTGTGGACCCAAACTAAGCTTTTCTATTATATAATCTATCTAACCTTGCACTTATTATTTCTATCATCATTATATTATAATCATATAATTAATTCAGTTTTAACACATTATTTGCAAATTTTGTGACCACTGTTAAGAACAAATTGTTTCTTCCACATCTCATAACTTGTGCTCATAGCTGAGAATGCTAGCACTAACAGCCAAGAAAATGACATCACCACCAAAAAATCTAGGTGAGACCCTTCTTTGCAAACCAGTCAAAATGACCAATTTGGGTACATCCAAACCCAAGAGAAACAACCCAAAAGTTTACCACCTGAAAAACAAAGTAGATTTCCCTGTCTGGTTCCCTGTCAATAATTGCATTCTCTCCTCCCTGCTCTGCCCATCTAGAAGAGCATGTTATCTGTATCACCAGTGCTGCTGCATCAAGGTAGGCTGAGTAGAAACAGACATTTCCCTCTCCTTGGTGACTGTTCAGATGCAATTCCATGTAAAACTGCAGACTATCTCTAGATAGGAATGGAGATAAAGTGGAATAACTACAAGAACATGCGTGAAATGCTAAGTTATGTGAACAGCCCTCCAATCCAAGAAACAAAGCACTAAAGAAAAATGTATGCAAGATGTAGTCTCATGTAGGAAAGGAGTATTGTTGCCCCCATCTCTCAGCACAACCACTGTGTTACCCACCTTCCTTCACATTGGCTGATCATCAACCAATATAAGCCAATGAGATTATAACTACCGTATGTTGGACTTAATGTTGGTAAACCTGTTCTACAAAACAGTACTTCTTCAATTAGTTCTGCTTCACTTGGGAAAGATGGCAACATACACACAACCATTAACAATAGTTTTAAGATGAAAGTGATATTTGAGGAGGATTTTTTTCATATTCATCAAATGTGGAAATTAAATAATTTGTACCTTTCTATGGCTTCTGGGCACATTCTGACTTCAGTGATAATGATTTGTAAAGTTTTGCATACCAGAGTAGAAGCTCCCAAAGAAAGGAAAGATGGTGGGGCTACAACCAGTCCACATGGTGTTCTTGTGCAAATTAGAAAAGGAAGCCTCTGTCTCAAGACACTTTATCTCCATCTGCCAGAAAATTGTTGCTATATAGTGATTTTGTCAGAACAAGGGACTATGTTGCCACCTTCTGACAAACTGTCATAACATATACGCAAATCTATTATGTCCATGATATATATGGTGCCCCCAGAGGTGTGCAGTACAACTGAACACTGGTCCTGGACAACATCCTTCATTTTTGGAGCATCACAACACTTCAGATAAATTACTTGTGATTTGCCTAAAAATTGTCATCACAAGTCATATTCATATATTGCTTGTGAGAATGTATGATTGCATGTGTGCGTGTACCTATTTTACACATTATTTTTAAATAAATTATGCAAAAAAATCACTGGCCAAAAGCAGGAGAACAGCTATTCTTGATATATCAGGATGAGAAATTTCAAAATGCATGCTTTTATAAGAAGGCAATGTCATAGTCAAAGAAAGAGAAAAAGGGGAAATTTTGGAATCCTGGAACAATTAGTTCATTCCAAGGCAGAAATATTTACCCTTATCTGGCATAACTAAAAATTCTTCTAATAGTCATAAAAATAATTGCCCCATCTTGAAATATATAGGACAGGAATAAAGTGTACCAGTGTGAACGCCTTCCTTAAATAGTTTTATGTTTACCTGCCGTCAATTTCACCTTTCCCACCTTGAGAATCTGGCTTCTCAATGAGATCATTAAGAGTTCACAAGGACTAGGATAATGGGTTTTCCAGAAATGAGATCCCAGTTTCCCAAGCAATGGGAAGGCCAGACCACAAGAGCCACAGCTCAAAGAAAGTAGATAATTCAAAAATAAAAATTCGTAAACAAGCAGATTTTTTATGGCCCTCTGTACTTGCGGAGCACTGATTCAGACACATTGTTTTTCCTCCACCTCTTATATCATCACTACAAGTAACTGTGAGTGCAGCAGGGCCAAGTAAAACAGCTTTCTAAAGAGAGGAAAGCAAACCAGCCCATTTGAGATTCTAATAAGGGCCAGGTGTCCTTTTTGCTGATTCAGATGGATTTGCCCCCTTTTAATCTCATAACACAAAAGGTCTTAGTCCCATTTTACAGAGGAAGAAGCTGAGTCTCAGAGAGGTTGAACACCTTGCCGAGGTCACACAGCTATTAGTTAAGCCAAGTTTGGCGCCAAAGCTCTTGCCCTTCTGCCACACCATACTGCCCTGGGCAGAGCTTCAGGTCAGTATTTCTCACACCTTCATGTGCTCACAGGTTTCCTGCAGATCTCGTCATAGTGCAGATTCTGATCCCAGAGGCCAGGGGCAGAGCCTGAAATGCTACATTTCTAACAAGCTCCTGGGAGATACAGATGACCTGCTGCTTGTTGGACCACACTTTGAGTAGTACGGCTTCTGGCCAGTGGTTCTCAAGTAGGGACAGGTTTCCCCTCCAAGGGACATCTGGCAACATCTGGAGGCATTTTTGATTGTCACAACTGCAGGTAGTGATGCTACTGGATGTTGTAGGTAAAGGTCTGTGATGTTGCTAAACATCCTACAATTCACAGGGTAGACTCCCACCCCCAGCAAAGAATTATCCAGCCCAGAATGTCAACAGTGGTGCAGTAAAGAAACCCTGTTTTGCAGGTCCCAAGTTCATTTAAACTTCTTCCAAAGCTGCTGTAATTTTGCAAACTTGCACTCGGGTCAAAGGTAGTCCTGTTTCCTAAGAAACCAATAAAACATTTGATGCCTTGCCACCAATGGCTAGAGTATGATAAGGTTTAATTTCCTCACAAATATTATGCCTTTATACTGAAGCAAATCAAATCGGGTGATTTACAAAGAAGGATATCACAAACTGCCCCAAGTTTCTATGAGGTCTTTGTTTCTTCACACTGGAAATCACAATTGAAAAGTCAAAGGATGAGATTATTTTTAGATGCAAATTTTATAATTTCCTGTTCTTGCAGCTCAAACATTCACCCCCTTGACAAGGATCACATGAAACCATCTTATATTATTCAGCTATTAGCTATTGCTACCCACCATCAATATCATGCTGGGATATTGCAGTGATTTGCACCCAGACCCACACAATTCCCAAAACTCAGTAAAGAAACCAGTCATTCATCTCAGTCTTTAACATTCACAGTACCAAAAAGAACTAGTTCAATCAATATTTTTCGCTGAAGTAACCATACATTACAGCATTAAGAGAATTTTCAAATGTCATATTGTTTGATTACAGCATATGCTTTAGGAAGATTACATTTGAATACAATAAGGGTGGTAAATTAAGGTTTGGTTAAAATGAGATAGCTTTTGGGAAGGTCTAAGAAAAAACTTCACCTGTGCTAATGTATCTGACTTCCAGGCTATACACATCCTTCTGTCTTTCCTACCTTATCTATCAATGGACTTCTCCTCATTACTAGGGACCCAGCCCGAAGATCCAACCTTCACAAAGCCCCATGACAAGGCCTCTTGTCATCTCGATGTCCCCCTGAAAACACAGTTGAGATTTGAAGGCTCTCCATAAAATGACTGAGTGAGTGAATAAATGAATGAACTCTCTTGCCCCTGAACACTTAGCTCTTTGGGGTCTCCCTCCTCCGTGGATATTTTCTTCTCAGTTTTTTTCACTGCTGCCCTTTCTCCTTCTTTGTCCTAAACACAGATATACCCCAGCTCTACCTCCCCTCTTTGGGGAGCTCTAAAACCTACCTCTTACAAACCTCCATCTCTAGCCCACTTTTCTGCCCTGAAATGCAAACCTGTATTTTCAAATGTTAAGTTCATCTTCCCCTCTTCAAACTCTGCTGCCCTCATAACTATCAGAGGCATTATCAATGACCCTATCACCCCAGCTGAAAACTCCAGCTTCTTCTTGGTACCTCCATCCTCCTCATGCTTTACATTCTTAGCTGCCATACAATGTAGTTCCTATTTCAAGACATCCTCTTTTATTCCTTTCGCAGTCTGTCCTTGCTGTTATTACCTCGTTCTACCTCATGAATGGTCTCCTAGACCTCAAAATTAGCTCCTATTTGATAGGCACAGAATTAAGGAGACCAGCATGGGAGCCAGTTGTGGAAAGGGTATAGGCTGTAACTACCCCATGACAAGCCCTCATGACCCCAAATGCTGCACTTTCCCATCCTCAGCTCTCCCACACACAAAGGAGGCAATGTAGCCTTATGGTCAGGAATACAGGCCCTGAGTCCACTCTGATTGTGACTTTCTGTAAGGCTCTGGGTCGAGTAATCTACTTCGGGTGACCCATTTTCTTCATCTGCAACAAGGGGAGATTAACCCACTTGATAACATTCTGAAGAAATTGGAGTGAAATAGAGAGGTAACTCTTGAGTTTGCATGACTCAGTACAAACACCTGTGCCCCAACAGTTGACCTGTAAAATGTCACCAGGTGAGGTTTGATTCTGAAGAGAGAAATCTATGATTTGTAAAGGAAACATGGATTTGCTTTACAAGGAGACCAACTGATGTGAAAGGCAACTATTGTTTATCCCTTCCTCACCTTTCTTCAGAGAAACAGAAATGATATGTGCTGAGGCAAGACCTCTGCGAAGTGCTCTGCACAGGTCATTTCATATGAGACCAGAGTATAAACTCATGCAGGTGAATGAAAAGGTTTTGTACAAGGCAAAGAAAACTTCTGGTTAAAATTATATTAGGCCAGAAGTTTCCTATAAATTTCACTAGCATTCTTAGGTCTCTTGCAAAACCTCAAAACTGCAACAAAGACAATTAACCCCATTAAACAATGCAGATGAAAACACCAGAGGAAGAAAATGATGGAGGTTCAAAATAAAAGAGAAAAGAATCAACATATTAGGAGAAAGAATAGGATTTTAAATGAAGCCATAATATAAACCAGATGAGAAACCTAAATAGAAAAGAAAAGATTCAAAAAAAAAAAAAAAAAAAAAACAAATCAGAGAGGAGAGGAACTAGGTGGAGTAAAAATGGCTAGAAGTTATTTTGGCTTTCTACAGGACAGTAGATGATAAAACGATTCTCATTTCTGAGGTCAAGTCCCCTGTGTGGTCTTAGGCAAGTTACTGAGCTGCCCTGATTAAGTAAAGGGACAATGTCAGCACCTACACCTCACACAGTTCCTCTTAGGAGTATCTGAGTCCAGCACTCAGCTCTGGGCCCACACCAGATTTATGCTAAAAACAGCACCCTGCCAGGACCTCCCAAGATGAGACTCCATGAACCTTTTTCTCTGTATGATAACCCTCAGACAGACCTTGCCACTCAGATTTCTCAGAAGGCTGCTGTGATTTCAGGAAACATTGTCATTTTGAATCATTCTCCTTGAATCCTCTGCAAGAAGTAGTACATCTGTGTCTGTAAAGCCAGAAGGAAAAAGGTCAGCATGCAAAGATAACCTCAGCTTAGAAAAGGGGGAAAAGATAATGAGTTCTTCAAAAATATTTCACGTCCCCTGGAGAATCCTGTGTCATCACATGTCAGAAGTTTCCATGCAGCGTGAGCATCCTCAAGTCCCCACTAAATTCCCATCATCCCTCTTATTTGTAAGAGTTGCTCAAGAGGCATCCTAAGGATACCTAGGGAGGTTAGCACCTGGCAGGTTTTTAAGGTGTATCAAGTTTCCAGTGTGGAACTGGCAAGGATCCAGTCATTGCACAGCATTCTATTCTGTCTTACAAAGCGACTAAAGCTTGAGTCCTTAAAATTGTCTAAATTTTGACATGCATCATAAAAGCAGTACAACAGAGACCTTTGGCAAGAGCACTGCTGGGTAAAAGGCACAGCGGAACATCTGCATTCAGTGTTACTTCTACTGTCTAAGATACAATCAGGTTTTGCCTCCTCTTTCCTATATGAACTCTGCCAGAATGACAAAGATCTCCTCTTGCCCTTTAAAAGAAAATCACCTTGCAATGCACTCCTATTTGGACAGGGATCGAAAATGCAATGCTTTAAAGACGATCATTTGTCTAAACCAGGATTATTGCCAGCACACTAAAACATGCACATAGGTGGCAAGGGAGCTCTTGATTCCAGGATCAAGTAATTAAATTGAAAGAGGTTTTGTTGTTGTTGTTGTTGTTGTTGTTTTAGCAACTATTCAGAAAAATATGTTTAAGTCTGGCCAAGAATTTTTTTTTAAGTGGCACTAATAAACCTAAAAGAAATTAAGGGTAGAGCAGCAGCTATCTCCATTAATAGGTTTCTGAGTGGGGGATATGCTGAGTATTGATAAAGCACTTCCTGGGCATAGGAGCACTGGCCCCAGGGCGTGGCCCTGGAAGAACGGAGGTACTCTGCCACGCATCTGTGGGTTTTCTGAGAGAAGAGAACTTTCCTCTGTTAATAACTTTTAAAAACATGCACTGATTCATGCTGGCAATTCAAATCTCCCCATCAAATTTCATAAGGTGATCAGGCTGAGTTCAAAGATATATGCAGGATAAAGAGAAAAACTCATGAACAAAATCCTATAGTCTGAACTTAAAGTTTTAGAGTCCAGAAAAAAGGGTAAAACTAGATAAAAATCACATAGTTTCCTTGGTTAAGTGGGTCAGAAATTAAAGGTTTCAATTGCATAAAAAGCCAAATGTGAGTTTAGATTTTAAGTGTGATATACATAAATACTTGCTGCTATTTATAAACACAAATATTTGCCTTTACTTGAGATTTAGTGGGACTCTGCCTGAAGCAAGATTTTTTAATAGTAATAATAAAAATATTTAACAGTACTTGGAGCAAAGCACGTGTGGTCATGATGTTTTAAAGGGGAGAAAGAAAAGGTAATTCTGAACATCTGTACTACATTTCCACATGATAAAACCACCATACTCCAAAATTATTCTGAAGTTTGGTAGTGCTAAGGGGTGGGGCATTGTGTAGCAATTCATGTAGAGAAATGTTTATTTAAAAAACAGAAAGGGAGACGCAAAGGCCATTTTGGGAAAGCAGAGACAACAAACTTTATTGTAAATTAAAACTGCCCATTAATAGCAAGAGTCGGATAGTCAAAAAGTGAGTTTATGTGTCTTCTCAGATCCATAATTATCTCCATAAATACTCCTGAGAGTCAAATCTATATTTTCACAAAATCTCTACTTTCCCAAGTGGTACCTCAGATCAAATCACTACCCGTCACCCCTCCCTTAGATTTCTTTTCCAGGGCTTTCTTCATTCCCGCCCTAAATTTTCTGAGAGGGGAGGAGTAAGGTAGTTGAAGGCAGTTTCTCTCTCCTTCTCTCTCATGTACACACACACACCACTTCTGTTTTCTTTTCAGGCTCAAACCCCCATTGCTCCTCAGCACATGTTTCCTAGTTCAATCCCCTGCAGCTGGTCTTTGGGTCAAGGAGTATCACGATCTGGGCTGCCCTTCCTCAGTAAAACAGTTGCAAGAAGGTGGCACTGGGGATCACTCTATTTGTCACAGCCACAAGAAGGATGTGTCAATCACTCCACACCAGCAGCTGACAACCTGGGCGATTCTGTGCTCTAGGGCAGCAGTTCCCAACCTTTTTGGCACCAGACAACAGTTTCGTGGAAGTGGGGACAGGTTGCAGAGCTCAGGCGAGCTTCACTTGCCACCTATTCCTAACAGGCTACAGACCAGTGGTTGGGGACCCCTGCCCTAGGGGATAGTATTATGCAATGTCTGGAGACATTTTGGTTTTCACTAGTTGAAGAAGGAAAAAGGTACTACTTGCTTCAAGCAGGTAGAGGCCCAGGATGCTGCTCAACATCCAACATGGCACAGGGCAGCTCCCACAACAAAGAATGATCCTGACCCAAATGTCAAGGGCTGAGATGGAGAAACCCTGGGGTACACCAAGGAAGCAAAATCCCAATAATGGGCAGGTTTTTCCCCCCAGCACTAAAAATGCATGAACGGCTGGCAACCCAGCCCACATGGCACCAGAAGAGATCTGATCGCTTTGGGGGCTGAGGGAGGGGCTCAGGGTGGTGAGAGGACTTTCTCAGTGGTCAGGCCCTGGCTTCTCTTGATTAAGAACACTTTCCACAGGAAAGCCTAGCAATTCTATGGCACACCAGTAAGGACATACAGTACATGGACAGTTTCTTTTTCAGGCCATTTCATTCAAAGCAGCCACGGATTTTTAAAACACTAATTATGCAGGCCTAAAAAGTACCAACAAACAAAGGTATTCAAAAAAAGAAAAAAAGAAAGAAAAAAGAATTGGGGGAATTGGAAGCCTGTTTCTAATTGTCAATGATTCCTAAATCTTTGGGAGTTTATTTCTCTGGCACATTATAGGTTTGTGAATACTTCACACATAGCGTCCTTTTTAATCCACATAGAGTTTTTTTGTGTGTACATTTCTATTTTTCTTATTAATTTGGAAGATTTCTTATTTCTATTGTATTTTTTCAATTACCATTTAGTCCCCTTATACCCACCCCTCCCCATAATCACCACTTTGACTTTCTCATGTGTGCAAGGTTCCCATACATATGTATGTATTAAATTTGTTATTTACTTGCTAAAAAGAAAGAGGAGAAAAGGAAAGAAAAGAAGAGAAAAGAAAAGGAAAGAAAAGAAAAGAAAAAAAAAGAAGTCCCTGGAATGAGTACAAACAGATGCCAGAGACCAGCAAATCCAAATTTGAACCCCAGAGCCATGACTACTGACTCTGAGAACCTGGATCAGACACATGTCCCCTCTGGACCTCAGCCTCCTCATCTGAAAGGCAGGAAACCACCTCCCACCACAGAGTATGGTTGGAAGGATTAAATGGTACTCCCAGGAAAATAATTAGCAATGATTTTACTGAGTTCCCAATAAATGTTACATGTCATCACTGCTTAATTTCCCTCATAGGGTTATGGGCAGCATCAGAGGAAATCATTAAAATGGAATGTGTTCTGCAAAATACAAAGCATCCTCCATTAATTAATGTTCCCACCCAGGACACCAGGATCTTGGTGTAAATGAGCCATCTCAACTTCCCGTTGCTGCAGCTTGTGAAACACACTGAAGCATCCACAGTACTGGTGCTCACAGGACTTTCTCACCCTGGAGGTTTTACCAGATGATGACGATACTAAATTAGGTCAGCTAACAAAAGGATATTTTTCAAAATGAAGTCACACCCAAGGCAGAGCAGCAGGTCAGGGCACTGAGGACAGTAATCAGAGTCTCCCAGCAGAACCTCCCAACATCCTCCCTGCCCCACCCTGCACTGCCCCTTTCTTTTTCTCAGCAGGTTCCACAATACCTTGTGCCTAATGGCTGCCTGGGGTGCCACCAGTCTCTGTTCCTATAAAAATCAACCAATTACTCTCATTAAAATCAATAAGGGGTGTAACCTGAACCATTTCAAATTAGCATAGAGTATTCCAACTTTAAAGAATGTATTAAAATTTAAAGATCAGACAAATGATGTTAAACAAAAATGAATACATTTCTTATGTCATCAGAAATGTGAGAGTAAAAGTTATGAAATCCTGCCTTTGGGTGTGTGGTTAATCAGGCTCCAGAGAGAGCACTTTTCTATTAAAATGCTTCACTTACACTCATCCTGCACAGACGGCTTGGAGAAAATAAAACTCAGTGAGAACAAAGGGAATCTGTACCAAGTTGGCATCAGTCAATGAAACTTCTATGTAATCTTAAAAGATATATCATATTCAAAATTAAATGCTTCCTCAAAAAGAGGCATGAAGAAGTATGCACTTCCTTGGGACTCCTCCTAAATGACACTTGGAATAAGTGACAAGGCAGCCTTTAGAAGGATCACACAAACTGGGGGCCTGGTGATCACAAATTGTGTGTGTGTGTATGTGTATGTATGAAAAGAACAGCAAACAAGTGACCAGTAGTCAGAAATGCTTTGTGCACTTGACCGGAACTTCATAATCATTTCCTCAGCCATCGTCTCATCCTGACTGGACAGCTCCACCAGGATTTTCATCAAACTCAACACATCCAAAGACCATCCTCAATCCCAGCACCTCCTGCTGATGACTCACCTGCCCACTGTCCTACTATCAGTCCCCATCCAGGCCCACAAAAACTATCTGCTCCTTGCAGCTCCCAGCACGCAGGTCCTGAACCACAACCCAGATTCAGACTCTTGGTCACCTAAATAACCACGGTGTCCTTCTAACTTATCTCCATGAGTTTAGTCCCTGCCTAGACAATCCACTACCAATTAACACTAACAATCTTTTCTGGTCATGCCATTCTCCAGGGAAAATTACTGCACTGGCTTCCCAGAGCCTAACTAATGAAGGCCAATCCCCTTTGTCCCATGGTCAGAACCCTCAGTGACCTGACCTCAAACCACCTGTTCATCTTTATCTCCTTTTCCTCCTGACAGGCCAAGTTTCAGCTGCCCCAAACTCACTGTGCCCCAAACCCACCACAGTCCCCCCTCTAAGGCGTGGTTCGACTATCACTTCCCAATCATACCTCTCCACCACCAGTGTGTGTACAAATTATTCCTGCCTTTCAAGACCAGCTCTGTTGTCAGTTCTCCCACTCTAAGCTACTTAGAATTTAAGTGCCATTTGAGGTCCTCTGGGTGCACCATCCCAAGAAGCAGTAGTGTGCAGTGACATCAAGCGTATTCTCTGGACACAGACTTCCCAGGTTATGATGGTAGTTCCAGCACTTGCTGTGTATGACTAGGAACAGTTAACTTACCTCTTTGTGCCTTAGTTTCTTTATCTGCGTATAAGGATGACAACAGCAATGTTTGCTTAGCACAGTAATCTGGGACAGAATAAGCCTCGAAAGGTATGAGCTGTTTCTCTTAATGCCTGAAAAGACCATAAGCTTGCCAAGGGTGCTCCCGCAGCATGGATGTTCACCATGTGCCCGATGATGTCCAACACACTTCAAAAACAATGAAAGAAAATTTCCAGTTAAGGTTACCCTCAAAGTTACTGCTCCACTCCAAACACAGAGCAATGATAGAGAAAACATAAAAGAACATGGCACTCATATAATCATTATCAACTTTCTTTTTTAATCCTCACTAGAGGACATTTTTTCATTGCTTTTAAGAGAGAGAGGGATGAAGAGAGAGAGAAACATCAATGTGAGAGAGAAACATCCATTGGTTGCCTCCCATACACATACAGACCAGGGATCCTACATGCCCAGACTGGGAATGGAACCCACACCTTCTGGTTACAGGACGATGCTCCAACCAACTGAGCCACACTGGCCAGGGCATAAAGTTCTTCAACACTTGCAAAATAAACTGCAGAGCAATACTCAGGGTATTTTTTCATTTTTTAACTATTTTTCATTCTTTCAAATATTTACTGAGCATCTGCAGGCAATATCTGAGGTCCAGGAATACTGATGAAATGTACTGATCAGGTAAGAAACTTACTTTATTAAAACAGGGAAAAACTGTTAGATTCTATAATATATAGGAAATAACTCTTGGAAAATAAAGTATGTAAAATGTCATGTTTATGTGGTCACTTGTGTTTGGGAATGTTTTCTGTGATATGCTTTGTTCATAGAAATAGAATGTATTGAATCTGTAGACTCAGAATTAGAAATGTCTGCATCAGCAAAACCATGGCTCATCCAGAAAAACTGGAGACAAGTGTGTATTAAAGAGAGAGAAGCCATATGGTTTTTGAGAGAGGGGAGACTAGAGTGGAGTTTAGAAGCTTGGACAAAAATTATATGGGGGGAATTTTGAGCCATCCATAAAAGGTTTATAAGCTCAAGAACTTCTACGTCACAAATTTTCCTTTGGTGGATCTCCCATTAGCCTGGGGACAATCTGGATAAATAAAGTAGGAGATCAAGAATTCATATTGCCCTACCCTGCTCCTCACTGCTTTCCCTTCTCCCCAACACCCATAAACCCCGCCACCATCACCACCACACACAGCATGGAAGGAAGCCCAGGCCCAGTCTCTTTGGGGTTACACTTGTGCTGGGTTAATAGCAATTGTGGCCACCATGACTTGAATGCTACTCTGCCCTTGTTACCAAAGAAAGGCAAGCTGCCCAATGAATTAGCATAGGAGATCAACAGGCATGGCAGCAGAACTTATATCTCTTCCTTTAAAACAACTTACAGTGTAGTGAGTCCAAAGACTCCTGACTCTCCTCTAAGGACCCGCCAAGAATATATTAAAGAGAGTGAATATAGGAGGATCCTGGTATATAAACTCACTTTTTCTATAATGAGATCAGTAGTGTTTTGGGTACTTGATTACTAACATCTTTACATGGAACAATATGTTCTTTGCAGAAAAAGCTAGAGAACAAGGTAAACTATTACTACATGAAACAATGTCTTATCAAATCAACCTGAATCCAAAAGCACCAGACAACACTAGTGAGTAATGCTACATTTCAGCCAACACTTCAGCTCATTTTAGCACATCAGTTATAGTTCTTGGGCAGTGCTTTTGGTCCTCCAAATAAGTTGAGATCACAATCTTTCTGTTGTTGTTTCTTGCCAGGCACAGAAGTGGTTTCACCCTCAGCCTTTTCCAGACCATCGAAACACTAGACACTAAAGCAGCTGTGCAACTCCTGCCAATTCGAAATCTCCTGAAACAACAGGCTAAATGAAGCCAGTATTCCAGGGGGTGGGGTTTACATGAGGTCCAACACCTTTGGCCATGAAAGAATCAAAAAACCACTAGTTCTCCATTCCCCAAAATTACTCCATGTAACCCCAACAGGGTCAGACCATGCAAAATGAAAAAGAAATCAGGAATACACTAAGCTTAAAACTCCAAGTATATTCTAAATCCTATTTTAGATTCATTTAAATAAACTGAGGTCAACTTCTTTGTTCAAGTTGGGTTGCTTTTATGCATTTAATATCAAAAGCAGTCAGTCACATTATTCCACTAAAAAAAAAAAAAAAAAAAAAAAAAAACTGTGACAAAAGAACTTTCTAGGACTTCGAGCCAAGATGGAGGCATAGACAGACACACTGTGTCTCCCTCCACAACTAAGAAGGAATACAACTACCTCAAAACTAGAAACAACCAGAAGTTCCAGAAAACCAAACTGCATGGAAATCCAGCAAACAAAGATAAAGAAGAAATACTCATCCAAAGAGGGAGGAGGGGCAGAGCCAGGGCAGAGAGGATGTGGTGTGATGGCAGCAGCAGCTTTGGCAGCATCTGCAGGCCAGCAGAAAGTGCAGTCACACGTTTTAACAAGTCAGGAGGGACACCTGGGGAGCGCTCCCAGCTCCTCACTGGCCCTCAAAGCTTATGGTCCCAACATCGGGGAGAATCAAGCCTCATTGCTTCTGACTGTGCAGACCACTGGGGATTGGGGCAGAAGCAGAAACTGCCAATCTCTCAGCATAGTCCTCTTATTTAAAGGGCCCCCACAGTCCTAGAACGTCTGCAGACCCACCCACACTGGGAACAATGGCCAGGGCATCAGCTAGAGGAGTGCCAGTCTGGTGCGGAAGTGGGAGACGTGCTTGGAAAAGGGGTGAGTGCTGGGCAGGCAGCATTGTTCCCTCTCGGACGCCTCCCCCACATACAGTGCCACAATGTGGTGAAACAGGTCGCCCTGTACTGATGAATCCCTAAAGCTCCACCCCTTACAACACAACAGGAGTGACAGCTCTATCTGGGACATGGAGGCAAACAAACACAGGAGCCTGTCAGAATGAGGAGACAGAAGTATGGCCCAAAAGTGGGAATGGATAAAGGTTCCAGTGGGAGAACTAGGTGATGAGGAGATAGTCAACCTCACAGATGAGGAGACAGACAACCTAACAGACACAGAATTCAAAACACTGGTGATAAAGATGCTCACAGGCTTGACAGATATGCTTGAGTATGGCAAACGCATAAGAGAAGTGAAGGCTATGCTAAATGAAACAAAGGAAAATCCACACAAAACCAATGGTGAAGGGAAGGAAACTGAGGTTCAAATCAATGATTGGGAACATAAGGAAGAAAAAACAGTCAACGAGTGCAGAAGGAGGAAGCAAGGATTGAAAAAAATGAGGAAAACTTCCCAAATTTTGTGAAGGAAATGGACATACAGATCCAGGAAGCAGAGGGTCCCGGGCAAGCTGGGACCACACCAGTATGCATCATGATTGAGATGCCAAAAGTGAAAGATAAAGAGAGAGTCCTGGGGGCAGCAACAGAGAGGCAGAGAGTTGCCTACAAGGGGGTGCCTATAGGACTATCAGCTGATTTCTCAGAGGATACTTTGCAGGCAGGAAAGGACTGGCAAGCAGTATTCAATGTGATGAAAGGCAACCTGCAACCAGGATTACTCCATCCAGCAGAGCTATCATTTGGAATGAAAGGGCAGATGAAGTGCTTCCCAGACAAGGTAAAACTAAAAGAGTTCATTATCATTAAGCCATTATTATATGAAATATCAAAAGAACTCACTTAAGAAAAAGAAGATCAAAACTATGAACACTAAAATGACAACAAACTCACAACTATCAACAACTGAATCTAAAAAAAAATAAAAACAAAATCCAACTAAGCAAAGCAGAATAGGAACAGAATCATAGGTATGGGGATCATTTGGAGGGTTATTAGCTGGGAGGGGGAAGGGGGAGAAATGGGGAAATGGTGCAGAGATTAAGAAGCATACTTGGTTGTTACAAAACAGGGGAAGTTAAGGATAATATAGGAAAGGGTGAAGTCAAAAAACTTATATGCATGACCCATGGACATGAACTAAGGGGCGGTGGGATTACTGGAGGGAAGGGGGTACTGGGCAGAGGGAAGCAAAGGGCAAAAATATTGGAACTACTGTAACAACATAATCAATAAAATGTGCTTAAAAATAAAATTACTATTAAAAAAAGAACATTCTAAAACTCAGTAGATAATAGGAAAACAGCTTACACTGAACTTTGCCTCCTAAAATAACTAATGGAGAATATTACTCAGTTATTTGACTGTGGGAAACAGCTATTTGTGTATTATTACATATTTTTTAGGTCACAAATTAAAAGCACAAATTTATTTTCTAGCATAGCATTCTGCCAAGGTATCTTACAAAGAACACTAATGCAGCAGGAGAAAAGCAAGTCAAAGAATGAGAAGCTCTGCCTTCCCCAGTCCCTTTCTTGGAAATGACTGATGCACATTTGCATTGAACTCCATAGAATCCAGCATTTCCCCAAGTTTATTTGGTCTCGCGGCCTCTTTTCTCTCATAACACGTACCAACATCCCCCAAAATGGCTGTTCAGCAGAGCACACTTTGAAAAGATTGTTTCAGAAAAGGTATATAATGGAATGATCCAATAGCTGAGACTTTGGAGTCAGCCCAATTCAAATACCACTGTCACCACTTGTTAGCTATGGGACACTGGGCAGGCTTTTTAACATCACCTGTCTCTCAGTTTCCCCAAATAAAATAGACAAAATAATAACACCTACCTCCTAGGCATGTGTCTTTCCATATGACTGCAACAGTCTTCTGAGAGCCTTACATGGCTGGTTCCTTTTCATCACTCAGATCTCAGTTCACAATGTCACCCCCTCCAAGAGGCCATCCCTGACCACTGAATATGAAGTTGGCCCCACCCAAGTCACTTGTTCTTTTTTGTTTGTTTGTTTGTTTGTTTTTATTTTGGTTTTTCAACTACAGTTGTCCCCTTTTCCCCTAATTTCTCTCCCCCACCCAACCCACCCCCTCTCCCGCAATCATATCCCTCCCCGCTGTCCATGTCCATGAGTCATTTATACAGGTTCTTTGACTAAACCCTTCCCTTATTTATCCCCCTTCTCTCCCTCCCCCCTCCCCCCTATTGACTGCTATTCTGCTCTTTGTTCCATTTAGTTCCTTTGTTTGTGTTGTTCTTTAGTTTCCTAAGTCACTTGTTCTTAATCTTCTTTTTTTCATGATTCTTCTCTGTTTCACTATTAAATAGATATTTGTATTCTAGTTCATCCCAATGGATACAAGCACCGTGAAGTCAAACTTTATCAGTTATTATTGCTCTATCCCAAAACAGATCCTCAATAAGTATTCATTCAGTGGATAGATGAATAACTGAATAAGTGAGGTGGTTGTGAGAATTAAATATGAATCACATAAACATTCTTTATAATAATCAATCCAGGCAGTGTTATGAAAACTTCTGATGAATGATGTGGTTAATTCACTCATAATTCTTACACTATTTAAATGGCCTCTTCTTTCTGTATTGTGTGTAAACATTTTATGGCATTTGTTTAGAGGTGTGTTGGTAAATGGGTTTTCGGGAATGGGGCAGGTAGGGGAGTGTGGATAGGCCCTAAGAATAGGATTTTACTGATTTCCATGGTATAACTACTCCCACCATGATCAATTTGAGGCTATCAATGGTTTAAAAGCAGGCTAACAAAATTCCTAAAAATGCAACAAATGGTTCTCACAATCTCTTGGGAAGGGTCCTTTCAGGCCTCCAAGTCCTGTTTGTTGAGTTCAAGTTTGAAATAAGATTTTTACATAGATAGACTTTTTCCACATTCTCCCTTCTTAATGAGCCAAGATGAGGGCTATCCACTGAATGGTCTGATGCTGAAGTAAACTGGCTGGATGTGTTGGACTGCATTGTCTGTACCACTCTCTGTGGGCTCTTGGACTGATGTTTAAGGCTCTAAACATGATCTATATCCACTCCATATCATTATGAGGACCAACTAATCTCATAAATCACAAATTAAGTTGTGCTTAGATTCATTTAAGTGAAGGTATCCACACAACAGAATCAAGGCACCATCTATTAAGTGCAACCAATGAGCAGAATCTAATAACAGAATTAGAGTGATTCTACCCTGACCACAAGACTCCAGCAGAAAGTAAAGGTCAGTGCTGTAGTTGGAGGTTTCTTTGGCACCATGGCCTTGCTGTACATGCAACATGACCCCAAAGCAAAGTTTCAGCTTTCTCAAGTACAGCAATCTACCAACCAGAATTTTGAGATACAACTGAAATTTTAAAATCCATAATCCACTACATGCAAGTGATGACATGCCAGTAATTATTGCTTCTCTTCTGTAAACTAAATGGAAAGTCTATGGAGTAAGGCAGGAAGAGATTAGATTCTGATTAACTGTACCAGCTATCTATTGCTTTGTAACAAACTACCCCAAAATTCAGCAGCTTAAAACAACACACATTTATTATCTCAGTTTCTGTGTGTCTGGAGCCCAGGCACAGCTTAGCTGGATGCTCTGCTTCACGGTCTCTCACAAATCAGGTGTCAGCTCAGGGCCTGTCATCTTATCAGAAGGCTCAGCTAAGGAAGAATCCACTTCCAAGCCCACTAAGCACTAAGTGGTTGTTAGCAGTCTTCAGTTCTTCATGGCTGTGTGAGTGAGGGTCTCAATTCCTCACTGGTATTGGCTGAAGGCTGCTCTCAGTTCCTTACCACATGGGCTTCTCCCACATGGCAACTTGCTTCATAAAAGCATGCAAGTTGAGAGGTCAATCAAGTCTGCTAACAAGATGGAAGTAATAGTCTTGTGTAACCTAATCATGCAGGTGTCACCAGCATCCCATTACCTTTCCCATATTCCACTGTCTAGAAGCAAGTCACTAGGTTCAACTTACACTCAAAGGGAGGGGATTATACAAGGGCATGAACTGGAAGAGGTAGAGATCATTGGGGCCATCTTAGAAGTCTGCCCACCATAGTTACCCTCTTGGAATATAAATAGGAAGACCAGGACCAACATAACACCTCTTGAAGCATCTCAATATGAAACTAAGCCATGTGATTTCCCAAGTATATTGCTAAGATCTCATGGGGAAAAAAAAAAAAAAAGGAGAATAAGCACAGAGGACATTAAGTCCAAAACATAAAATTCTGTTCAAATGTTCTAAGCAAATATAATCTACACCAGAGAAAATCCCTAGGAACATTCATATTAGTAAGTCTCAACATGGAAGGCATCTTTCTGAACAACAAAACAAGTAACTCATAAGAAGTCCTGCCCATCCAAGCAAGTATATAATGCCAGGAAATCTAGCTTGGCTTGGGAGCAAATATCTTTTATTTATTGCTGTAACATATTTTGAAAATATACTTAATGCCACTTTATTGTTTACTATTTTCTGTGGGATCTATGTCTCCCAAGGTATTTTGCTTACATGATACTTTTGAGGGCCACCATAGTGGCAAAGAAGTGCTGTAAAAATTTCAAACATGGACCACTACCCACCTTTTATCTATGCCCTATCAAACCACATATTCTCAGACACATAAAATGGTGGTGCAGGCCAGAGAGGCTGCCTCTGAAAGCCTTTGAATGGCTGAATTTACTAAGTGCAAAACACATAGAAAACCTGGAACACTCTGTCCTAGATGAATGTAAATGCAAACAAAAATTATCTTAAATCTCAACATTCAAAATTGGTCTGCACATTTTACCATACTTTCCAGAAATATCCATACACTTTACTTTCTGCAAATTCTGCCCCAATTCAGCTGTAAAAAATACTTAGGTTTATTGTTTTGCTAATCACCTATTCCTTTTCCCCCTTTACAGAAATGATACTTGATAAACATTTAAAACTTAAACGGTACTGTACTTAAAAGGCCCTGAAACAATGACCATCTGTGGGAAAGCAGTTGTAAACCACCTTATAGCTGACATGTGCTACACACACTTAGATCTTGAATACGTTTTGAAAAATAATGGAACAAATGTGTGGTGAGCAGAGAAAAAAAAACTCATGCAAATTTCCACTTTAAAGTTGATAAGCAGACAGGAAGGTTATAAAACAGGTGACAAAGGGAATTTTAAGGCTGTAGATGTTTTCCAACCTGTGGAAATAACTTGATAACATATTTTAACTTGTAAAATACGACTTCAGGGCAATAAAATGAAAGTCCTTACCTCTCTAAGATGTATGTTTTCCTTCTCTTTCTGGTCTAAAATCACCTCTAAGTGGCTAACTTGAGACTCAGCCTCTGCCACCCGCCGCGTCCGTTCATTGTCATCCTCAAGACTTTTGGATGGCAAACCTTTACTTTGTAACATCTCGAGAAGCTTTTTGATAGACTCATCTCGGGCATTGAGGGTCTGCTTCTGCGTTTCAATTCTCAGTTCCATTTCCTCCAAAGTCTTCCTCAATAGGAACAGCTCCTTAGCCTGTCTGTCATGCTCAGCTTGTAGGCGCCGGAAGTTCTCCTCAGTCAGCTCGATGGTGAAGTGCTCGGCTCCTCGGTTGCCACTCTCTTGCTGCAGGAGGTGGTTGAGGTCTCTCTGGGTTCGCAGCTCATCCTGAAGGGCCTGGATTGTCAACTGCAAGTGCTGTGATGAGAAAGACGGAGCAGGAGAAGAGAAAGAAGGGAAAAGTCAATGGAAATACCAAGGGCTATTTGCTGGTACCACACTATGAAGATGGAATGTTAATCATGAGGTCCAGAGGGCCAGCCATGAAGTCCTCCAGGGTGACTTCAGAAGTATGGGACAGTACATGAAGAGGGGGAAGTTAATTCAATGGTGCTTTCTGAATGTCTTAGGAGAAAAGAAATGTACACGTACACAGAAACAGTATATTAGTGTCAGTCACAAGGAAAATTATATATCTACAGTTATTTAGGAAGTGGAAAGGGTTAGAGGGAAACTTTCACAAACACACCTTCTTTATGCCCACAATGCTCCAGACTCAGTATTCCTTGTTTCCTGAATTCTTCTTTATTCTACTAACCATTATTTTCCATGATAAATGCATGTCCATTTAAAAATGAAAATAATAGCATCCACTACAAGTAGACACAAACAAGGACTTTATTTTTACAAATAAAGCTGTGACCAGGTTTGGTAAACAGGATTACTGCATCTGCAAGCAAAAGGGAACAAACGCAGACAGAGCCAGACACTCAGACACGCGAGGAGGTGAGGCTGTGCAGAGTAAAACAAACGAGCTGCAAAGAGTGGACAAACCTTGGTTCTTCTGGCATCCAGTAACTGAACAGCATGGGAAATGAAAAAAAAAAAAAAATGAAGCAAAAAATCAACACAAAGAAAAGTCCAGGGCAAGCAAAGGATATTTAACAGAAAGAATTTAATCAACATAAAGTACCTTCACAGATAAAAAAAGAAAAAGAAAAACAATTTCTTATTATAACAAAGACCCATAAGCTACACAGAATCTATAGCATTGATGCTTGGTAAACATGATTTCTTTTTCTTAAGTGAGGTTTATTCCACCTTTTGTTTTCCTAAATCTCCCTGACACAGTGAGTCTTGGGTGTATTACCAGGGAGAAGGGCACAATACTCCAGAAGCACCCACACAATCTTCCAGGCCACTATTTTAACTAAACTCACAGTGAAAGCACCACGGAAACGAAATAGTTACCAGTTGTGAGAAAAGAAACCATTGCATGAAGACAGTTGGTGAATTCAGCAACATGTTCCCCATGGGGCCAACCCTCAGGCTGGTCAGAACAAGCAGCCACAGACCTGAAGGCATTTTTGTCCTAGAAACAAACCAAGAGTCTACCAAAACACCAAACACTTTCAATCACTAAACACATACTCCTGGCCTGAGGATGGACCAGACACAATACTAAGCAAGAGAATCAGGATGAACATAAGGCATAGATCCTGCACATAGGGAACTCAGCATTGTGAGGGATGGATAATACCATGTCTAAGTTACATAAATATTGGAGCAGTCCACATTTTAAAATCTTTCTGAGGTCCTATGGCTAATACCCAGAGGTGCTGAGATCTTTCTGAGTGTGGCCTATACCCAGAAACTAGCACTGACTGATGCATGACCTTGGTAAAACTTTTTATGGACATCCCCTTCATCTATACATTTCCACTGAAACTCTAGAGCACAGGGAACTAGTCCTCTCTTTCTCATCCATGTGCTACGATGCCTCACAGGGCACTGACTTGCACTAAGCATCTGGTATGTATTTAATAATGGTCATTATGAATAATTTTTTAAAAATATAATGCACCCCTGTAAAGTGTAAACTTCAGTAGCATTTTTAGTATATTCACAAAGTTGTACAATCATCAACAGAATAAATTTTAGAACATTTTCATCATCCAAAAAGAAACCCTATGCACTTCAGCAGTCACTTCCCATGCCCTTCCCTATCCCCAGGCCTTAACAATCACTAATTTACTTTCTGCCTCTATGTATTTGCCCATTCTGGACATTCAATATAAATGGAATCATGCAATAAATGGTTTCTTTCACTTAGCAAATTTTCATCCATACTGTAGCATGTATCAGTATTTCATTCATTTTATAGATGAATATTATTCTGTTACAGGAACATATCACATTGTATTCATTCATCGTTGATTCATACACAAATATTAACAGTAGCATTTTTCATAGTAGCCAAAAAGTGGAAACAACCTATATCTCAATCAAGTGATGAATGAGTAAATAAAATGTGATATATCTATAGAAAGATACATTTTTTAGAGATACAAAGCAATAAGGTACTGATATACATTGCAACATGGATGAACCCTGAAACATTATGCCATATGAAAGAAGCCAGTCACAAAAGACCACATTACATGATTCCATTGATATGAAATGTTCAGAATAAGCAAATCCATATAAAGAAACTAAACTGATGATTGCCAGGGGAGTTAAAATGAGGGGAATGAAGGATACTTACTAAAAGTTACAGGGTTTCTTCTTGGGGTAATGAAAATGTTCTGGAATTATATAGTGGTGTTGGTTGCACAACTTTATGAATATACTAAAAACCACTAAATTTTACATGTTAGATGGGTGAACTGTATGGTACATAAATTATATCTCAGTGAAACTGTCACAAAGAACATGAGATGAGACTATAAAGCATTATGACCTTCCCCCACCAGATGGCCATCCCTAAACCACATCAAAACAAAGTCCACAGGAACATCAACAGCCTTCATCAGCCCAGCAATACGGCCACTGCAAAGCCTTTTGGGAGTGGAGAGTACGTCCTCAAGTCATTTAAATATTTTTTAAAGATGGCAAATCTTTATCCTTTGAAAGAGGCTTGGATTTCTGATTTGATCCAATTTTATTTGGGTTTCATATATTTTAAACAGAATGATCAGACTGGAAATCATCTTTTCTGAGAGTGAGCAAAAATAAGATTAGTTTTCTTAAGTGATTCATAGACTGACTGGAAGGGATTTCCAAAGACAAAATGCCAACATTCTTTTAGCAGAGACAGCAATATAAAGACAACTCTGTACAAACAGGCTGCCCCTTTGGATGGGCAAGTTGCTTAGTGCCCTGATCCTTTGTTTCCATACCTGCAAAACGGGAATAATCATAATGCCTACCTAATACAGTTCCTATGAAGAATAACTATGATAATGCATCAAGTCCCAGGCTTAAAAGCAAAGGGAAGGAGGAAGTTTGGTAGAAAGGAAGGTAGAAAAGGAGGAAGTAGAAAAGAAGAATGAGAGGGAGAGAGGAAGAAAGGAAGGGAGGGAGGGAGAAAAATTGGTCCATTTATCAATTCAATATATGTTTACCCAGTATCTCCCTCACATTCATGAAACATTAAAAAAATAATAATAAAGGAAAACAAATGGCCTATACTCATAGTTCATGTGAAAATATTATGTAATGAGAGTTGTGACAGAAGTCATACCTAGGTGGAGAAAATACAGAGAGCATGTAACCTAGGCTACAGGCATGTGGGAAACAATCTCAAACCAAGAGAAACCACTGAGCTGCTTCTTGAAGAGCAAACAAGAGTCAGCCCCATAAAGAACAATGGGAAGAGAACAGAAAGTACAGAAGTGCAGAGGCATTGAGCATCTTTTCATATGTCTATCGGCCATCTGTATGTGCTCTTTGGAGAAGTGCATATTCAGGTCCTTTGCCCCTTTTTAATTGGGTTGCTTGCTTTTTTTTTTTTTTTTTTTTTTTTTTTTGGTGTTGAGTTTTATAAGCTCTTTATCAGAGAAATGCAAATTAAAATCACAAGATATCACCTCATACCTGTCAGAATGGCTATCATCAGTAAATCAATAAACAAGTGCTGGTGAAGATGTGGAGAAAAGTGTACTGTTGATGGGAATGCAGACTGGTGCAGCCACTGTGGAAAGCAGTATAAAGATACCTCAAAAAATTAAAAATGGATCTGCCTTTCAACCCAGTGATCCCTCTTCTGGGAATATATCTGAAGGAACCCAAAACAGTAATTCAGAAGAATATAAGCACCCCTATGTTCATTGCAGTGTTATTTACAATTCCAAGATGTGGAAGCAGCCCAAGAGTCCATGAATAGATGAGTGGATAAAACAACTAGGGGACATCTGCACAATGGAATACAACTCGACCACAAAAAAGAAGAAAGTTTTACCTTTTGCAAAAGCATGGATGGACCTGGAGAGGATTATGCTAGGTGAAATAATCTAATGAGAGAACGACAAATACCATATGATTTCACTCATATGTGGAATCTAATGAACAAACTGAACTAACAAGGAAAACAGACAGATTTATAGATAGAGAGCAGGATGACCAGTTAAGGGAGGAGGGAAGGTTAGGGGGTGGAGGTGATGAGTAAAAAGGAAAAACAATTCATGGACAACAGTGTGGTGATCACTGAGGGGAGAGGGGTATAAGGGGACTAAATAGCAATGGAAAAAACTACAATTAAAAAATCAAGTAAAAAAAAAAGCCCAGAGGCAAAGACAAACCAGACCTATTAAGGAACAGTTATAGCAAAAATCTGGACAGTGCTTACCATATGGCACGCATAGTTCTAAACTTTTAATCCTCACAACCACTCTAAGGTAGCCACTGTTACGATCTCCATTTAATGGATGAAAAAATGGAAATGCAAAGTGGTAACGTAACTTGCTTCAAGTTTCCCAGCTAGGTAAGTGAAATAGCCAGGTGTTCATCCAGGCAGTCTGACCCCAACACCCATGCTCAAACCACTCGATACCATCTAGTTTCTGAACTGACACAAATACTTCTGGATGGCTGAAAGAAAGAGTGGGGAGGAGGCGTGCAGGAGTGGTGAGAACAGACAGGCAGGCTATTATGACAGTTACAGCAATTGCCAAAATTTAAAATTAGCCATCCTAACCAGGCAGTTCCTCATTCATAGGATGTTTCCATATTATATACTTATTAACAAGCAAAACATATTTTCCAGGTAGCTATTTTGTTTGTCATTAAATGACTTCAGTGTGACCAAATACAATCTGATAATCAACCTAAAATTTAGCGTTCAAAAGTTTCTCAAACCCATATCTCATTTAGTGTTCATATTCTTTTAAGATATTTAAAATTAAGCAGGACTCTCCTTGTCCCTAAAAAGGGACTCTTGAGCAAAATGCATGTACCTTATAGTCTTTTTTGGCTACCTTTCTGCACCACATACTAGGGGATGGGGGGGAAATTTGAAGCAATCTCTCTTCTTCCCTCATTCCTTCCCTCCCTCCCTCTCTCTCTTCCCTGAATGTTCTACTTTTAATAGATTCAATTCAGTCAAGTTTCAAAATTCATTTACCAGATAGCCATCTCTAATTAGATATTTAAGACAGGTAATTTCAATTTTAAGATATAAAAACAGGCCCCAGCCAGGTCACTCAGTTGGTTAGAGCATCATCCCAATAGGCCAAGGTTGTAGGTTTGATCCCAGGTCGGGGCACATACAAGAGTCAACCAATGGGTGCATAAATAAGTGGAACAACAAATTCTCTTTCTCTCTCTCTCTCTCTCTCTCTGTATCCCTTCCTCTTTCTAAAATAAATCAATAAAAATAAAATAAAAATACAAAAACAGCACGTTTAATAAATAATCCACTGAAAAGAATATCCTCTCTCTGTCTCAGTTTCCTCATTTGTGAAAGGGGGAGAGTAATAATTCCTATGCAGAGAGTTGTGAGAATTAAATGAGCTGATACATATTAAGCTCTAGAAAGTGTCAAGTACAGAGTAATCACTATACAGGGTGGGGCAAAAGTAGATGTGAGTATGCAAAACACAGACTTTATTCTTCTATTATTATTTATTAATTATTGCATTATTTTTATATAATAACTCTAAACCCACTTTTGCCCCATCCTCTATCAATCAGGATAGGGTAAACTATGCAGCTGTGACAAGAGCAACAAAAACCCACATTCTGAGACATAACCCACCTGACATGCTGAGGACATGGAACCAGAACACTTAGAACTCAGAAAGACCTTAAAGCTTTATATGTTGACCTTATTTTACAAATGAAAAAATCAGATCACACCGTTTAAATGTCAGGCCCAAGAGCACACAAACACTGCCCAAGCCAGAGGTCCTGGGCTCAATCCTGGCACATGTTCCAATAACACTGACAGTAGACAAAAAGGGAGCGGCTCTCCACTTCAACAACTTAGGAAATGGCAGTCGTGTTAGAAGTGGAATGAGAGATAACCAAAATCATTCCATTTGCCTGTCACTGGGTCCTACCCAGTAGTTAAGTAGCATGAGGCACAGCAAGAAAAATTTATCAAGACCTCCTTTCTAACTCCTTGGAATTAGACTGTTAGCTAATTAAAATTAGCTGTAAGAAGACAAGCTCAATAAAAACTACATCTAAAAAAACAGCATACAATACAAGCGCAATCTCTAGCTAAGCCAAAGTACCTTCTCTAAAGGTCAAAAAGTAAGAAAAACAATGCCATTTTCAATTCCCCCTTCCCAGATTATCCAATACCTTCGGACTGAATAACTTCCCCTTCTCCACTGTGAAAGCACATTTCTTTTAAGGCAGTCATCCAAACCCCACTGGATCAATAATCAAAAGCATTCATTTCAGCTTGTTATCTATATCCGGTACCAACCTACAAACTGGCAACCTGTAAGGCTGCATTCTAGGGCCATCTCTTTGGAATCTCCCACTCATCACCGTGGTCTCAACTTAAGCTATGACCACTACTTTTGTGTCTTCCATTCCACCACGCAACTGGAAAGAGAAGCCCTTCCAATGTCTACCTACATCGGGATAGTACATCCCCTCATGATCCAACCTTGCACTTGGGTCCCTGTCAAACTGCCATCAACTTAGCACTTGTGGCACAGGTGAAACAGGTGGCAAAACAGCTAATTCTCTTCAAGTAGAAAAGTGAGTCTGAGACTGAATGAGTATTCAGAAAGCTTTTTACTCCCCACCCTGATTCTGGGATCCTTATCCTGTTGCCCTTGAAGAATCAAAGCTCAGGAAGCAAACTCCTTTCTCCACAGCCTGCTACCGAGGATGCCACAGAAGGAAGCAAAGCAGGTGTAACGACAGCATCCAGGCTAGTCTTTACAGTCACTCAACTAGGTGTGCAAATATAATGCATCACATATATCTTGATACCTAGCCTTTAACCCAGGTCTTTTTAACCTTTGTTGACTTATATTTAACCTCAAACTTTGAACTCTGCCCTGGACAATAAAGAATAGTACCATCTCCAGTCCACAAAAGGGAAAAAGTTTAGAGCCCTTGGTCTGTCCTTTAAACATAGGTAAACAATATGGGAGCTGAAAAGATTAGTCTATCCAATTGATTCCAAATCTCTGGTATTATGGCAGGATACAATTTCTGGTAGGCCCACCCAGTATACAAAAGCTAGATAAAAGCAAATATATCTTTCAAAGCATTGTTATGTTTCAAAAAAAAAAAGTAATCTCCAAGAAAGAGTAAGAAAGTAAGTTTCTCAAAGGCAGGTTCTGGGTCAAAACTGGATTATACCCCTAAATCTAGCACATAATAAGTATTCAGTAATAGTGAGTAAACTATGGACAAAAAGATGGAAAGACTAAAATAAAAATTGTCTCTCCAGACAGTTGGCACAAGGGGAAAATGTGAGGGAGAATGGCTTTCCATTCCTCTTTGCTTTGCTGTAATTAGTGTGAAAGTGAGAAAATGGGGAATGGGAGAGTGTCTTTGACCACAGGTTATTCTACCCTGTCCTCTCCCGAAAATTCAAAATCTCTCATGTCCACCCACTCACTCTTCTGACAATACTGCTCTGAAGCTGTCAGCACTATGTCTACTTCACAAGAGGATCAATTGGGCTGGCTTAACAGAGCTGACTGCAATCATATCATTAGCCGATGCAGGCCACTGCCTAAAATTGAGGTCTCCTCCAGCCAATTCTAAGAACTTCATTTTGTACAACTCTTAAAAGCTCCCATAGACACTTAATGTTGAAAAAAGGTGAACAATGGAAATATAAGAAATTAAGTCACACTTGAGTTTGTATGAAAAAGGAGCAGAAATATACTTTGCCTTTGCCATCCTTTAGGAGAGTGACTTCCAATTGCTACTGGAGTCAAAATCTAATCCAGATTTCAAAATGTCTAAAACACAAAAAGGTAAATAGAATGAAAACATAACTGTATATATGTATATATAATGTACATGGAACACACAATTATTTATATAGGAACTAGCCATATGTTTAGAATCTACTGTGTCTTATCCCCAAACATGGAAAATATGAGTCCCTGGCAGATTTGAAAAAAATCTGTGACCTTAAGCTCTTTTCCACACTATGGGGAAAAAAACAAAAATATGATAAAGTTTTGTACTATAAAGCAGTTTAGGGTTTCATTGCTATGAAAACCATCTCTCAGCTATATAAAAATATGAATTGGCTTATCCCCAAAAGTCTTGAACTTTTTTTTAATAAATCCATACACCTTCTCAAGCAAGGGCTTAACATAACTCTTTCAAAGAAAACAGAATCTCTCTGCAGACAACTTGGCCTGCTCTACTTCTTCTGTGACTTTATTTTCCTATTTATCATTTTCCAGTTTGTCTCTAATCAAATTTTAAGGGCAGGTTCTCTGATCCCTTTTTCCATAATTCTGTGTGCAGGATGTACAGAACTCCTCGTGGCTCCAAACCTTCATGTGTGTGAAAAGACAAACAGCAGACGTCGGCTGAAAACATGTGGCCCCCGTGTGCCGTGGAAGAGCTGCTCTGCTGAGAACGGTATAAAAAATTAATATTTAGACATATGGTCCTAGGCATTCTCCTTCAGGATAGAATAAGGACACTAGGTGATTTTTAAAAGCACCAAAGTGCAAGGACCCTGGGTTCCTCATGCAGACATGCTGTCAGCAATAACTGCGGAACCCATTTTGGTTGATAATATGTGACATTTTGCCAAGATTCATAACACTGAGAACAGTATACATGGGAAAGCCCTCTTGGCAGCTGCTTTCATAACAAGGAGTTCTGGTTTTCATTACAGACCAATACCATGAGGTGGCACAGTGTCAGAATATTGCACTGAGCTGAGAGTTAAGGACTCAAGTTCTAATTCCTACTTCACTACTCACCAATTATGTGACCTGGGGAAAATCACTAAATTTCTCTGGGATTCCAAGAACAGTGATGAAGAAGAGCTGGGTTTTGAATCCTACATCTACCTATGACAGTCTATGGCACCTTGGACAAATTACCTAAGCACTAGGTAATTATCCACCCATAAACAGGCAATAATAATCATAACTAATTTACAGGGTTCACACAAAGACCACATGAGATGCTCACCAAGTAAGTGAACAAGGTCCCATAAAGCACAAAACACAAGGCCTGGCACATAATGACTGCTAGTAAAGGTCCACTATTATTACCACCGTTGAGACACAGGTGGTGGCTAGAAGTCCAGAATAAAAATTTCTCTCCCATTTGGCATGGAAAACAAATGTTTTGATCATCAAATAAATGTAAGGGTGGGACACTAAATGCTAAGAGCTTTAGCATTTTTTAAATAAGGGAAGACAGGAAACAGTTGTCTTAAGACCAACTCAATGATGGATAAAATTGATTTCCCATTAACTAGTCTATAAATAACTCTAAAAGGAGCTCTTGAGGATACCAAGCATTTCTGTTTTGAAGGTCAGGGTTCTTTCCCTACTATTAGTTAGTAATAAATAAACAACCAAAGGATAGTGGCATCCCCTGCTGTCAACACTACTCAACCTGGTATAGGTTAAAAAAAAAAAAAAATTAGAAGTAATGTGTTCTCAAAGAAGCAACCCAAAACATGTAATCATGTGAATTATGGTTAGAACAGGAACTTCCCCATTAATAATAATCACAGCTCCTTTATTTGAATTGCTTAGCAAATCTTTAAATGACATTTTTAAATATTTACTGCAGTTTCCTTCCCTGTCACTTTATCTTCTCTCCCTAACATGTTCACTTAAAAAAATTGCTGATAATCTAAGTATTTTTAAAATGGGTAAGAGGTTTTACCTAAACTAGTATAATTTCAAATAGCTGGATGGCAGGCACTGAACTACTGATTTTTTCCTTGCCCTGAGCTACATGGTTTCGTTAGCCAAACTCTATTCCCTGTCATTCAAAGTTTTCGAAATGAGAGTTTTCCCCTAAGTCCTCTCCTGTTTCTCTCAGCTCCTTGAGTCACTCCTCCCCTGGGAAGAGGGGATAACTGGCTTCCATTCTACTGAGAGTGTGGTCGTTGGACCAGCAGCATCAATATCACCTGGGACGTTATAAAAAGGGAGAATCTCATGTCCCACCTCAGACTGGCAGAATCAGACCCTGCATTTTAATGAGACCACCAAGTAAAGTGTAGGCACACAGGTTTGAGAAGCACTTCTCTAGACTTCAAAAATAGTTTCACTACAGATTCAGTACAATCCCTATCAAGATACCAATGGAATTTTTCAGAGCTAAAACAAATAATCCTAAAATCTGTATGAAACCACCTGAATAGCCTAAGAAATTTGAGAAAGAAATTTGGTATCCCACACCCTGGTTTCAAAATATATTACAAAGCTATCAAAACAAAAGCTATCAAATCAAAACAGCACGGTACTGGCACAAAAACAGATGCATTAATCAATGGAACAGAATAGAGAGCCTAGAAATAAACCCATTGTTATACTGTCAACTAATCTACAACAAATAAAGATGGAATATACAATGGAGGAAAGACAGTCTCTTCAATATATAGTATTGGAAAAACTGGACAGATAGAAGAAAAAAAAGTGAAAGTAGACCATTTTCTTACACCATATACAAATAAAAGACCTAAAACTATAAAACTCATAGAAGAGAACATAGGCAGTAAATTCTTGTCAAAGAGAAAACATACCCAGGACTTCTGGCCAAGATGAATGTGTAGACAGACACGCTGCATCTCCCTCCACAACTAAGAAGGAATACAACTACCTCAAAACTAGAAACAACCAGAAGTTCCAGAAAAACAAACTGCATAGAAGTCCAACAAACAAAGATATAAAGAAGAAATACTCATCCATACAGGTAAGAGAGGCAGAACTGGGGTAGAGAGGACACAGTGTGGTGGTGGCAGCAGCAGCAGCAGTAGCAGGCTGGCAGAAAGCACAGTTACACATTTTTAAAAGTCAGGAGAGACACCTAAGGAGCATTCCCAGCTCCTCACCAGACCGCGAAGCTCATGGCACCAGCAACAGGGAAAATCAAGCTTCAATGCTTCTGACTGTGCAAACCACTGGGGGTTGGGGCAGAGGCAAAAACTGCCAGTCTCTCAGCAGAGTCAGCTTGTTTAAAGGGCCCCATGGTCCTAGAATGTCTGAAGACCCATCCACTCTGGGAATGACAACCAGGGCAACAGCTAGAGAGGCACCAGGCCCATATGGAAGTGGGAGAAGTGCCTGGAAAAGGGGCGAGTGCTGCACAAATGGCATTGTTCCCTCTCAGACCCCTCCTCCACATACAGTGCCACAACATGGTGAAATTGGTCGCCCTGTACTAACAAATCCCTAAGGCTCCAGCCCTTATAATGTAACAGGAACTAAAACTCTACCTAAGACACAGAGGCAAACAAACACAGGAGCCTGTCAAGATGAGGAGACAGAGAAGTATGGTCCAAAAGAGGGAACAAATCAAGGTCCCAGTGAGAGAACTAAGTGACGAGGAGATGGCTAACCTAACAAATGAGGAAATACCCAACCTAACAGATGAAGAATTCAAAACACTGGTGATAAAGATGCTCACAGGCTTGACAGATATGCTTGACTACAGCAAATGCATAAGAGAAGAAGTGAAGGCTATGCTAAGTGAAACAAAGGAAAATCCACACAAAACCAATGGTGAAGGGAAGGAAACCGGGGTTCAATTCAATGATTTCGAATATAAGGAAGAAAAAAACAGTCAACCAGTATAGAATGAGGAAACAAGAATTGAAAAAAATGAGGAGAGGCTTGGGAACCTCTGGGACAACTTGAAACATGCCAACATCTGAATCATGGCAGTGCCAGAAGGAGAAGAGGAAGAGCAAGAATTTGAAAACTTATGTGAAAAAAATAATGGAGGAAAACTTCCCAAATTTGGTGAAGGAAATGGACATACAAATCCAGGAAGCATGGAGAGTCCAGGGCAAGCTGAACCCAGAGGGGACCACACCAAGACACAATATGGTTAAAACGCCGAAGGTGAAAGATAAAGAGAGAATCCTAAAAGCAGCAAGAGAGAAGTGAAGAGTTTCCTAAAAAGGGTTGCCTATAAGACTATCAGCTGATTTCTCAAAAGATACTTTGCAGGCAAAAAGGGACTGGTAAACAGTATTCGATGTGATGAAAAACAAGGACCTGCAACCAAGATTACTCTATCCAGCAAAACTATCATTTGGAATGGAAGGGCAGATGAAGTGCTTCCTAGACAAGGTAAAGCTAAAGGAGCTCATCATCACCAAGCCATTATTATATGAAATGTCAAAGGGACTTACTTAAGAAAAAGAAGATAAAAAAACTATGAACATAAAATCACAACAAACTCACAACTATTAACACATTGCATAAAGGTGGGGAGAATTCTCGTCGTTTCTAAAAGGCATTTAAGTACCCCAGTACACAATGTGTTAACAACTGAATCTAAAAAATTAAAACAAAATCCAACTAAAATAAATAAATAAATAAAAAGAGAGAGAGAAAACATATCCAAATATTTTATTGGATATTTCTGTTCAAAGGCAACAAAAGCAAAAATAAACAAACAGGACTACATCAAACAAAAATGCTCTTGCACAGTAAAGAAAACAATCAACAAAATAAAAAAGCAACCTACTAAATGGGAGAAAATATTCATAAATGATATATCTGATAAAGAGTTAATCGTCGTCGTCGTCGGCAGCCGTCCGTCTCGAGAGACGATGGCGTAGCTTCCCGAGAGTCTATCTGCACCGCCGAGAATGGCTGTGCAGTCCGATTCGGGAGTGACAATCCCTGCCGCACTTGGTACAGGTGAAGGCAGATGGCCGTTGTTGCTGCTGTTGACGCTGCTTCCGCCTCGATCTTTTCTGGACCGCCTCCTCGTTGCGCGCAGCCTCTGCACGTGACGTACCTTGCCTGACCGCGAGCCTCCAGGCTAGGCGGTCGTCTGCTTGAACTTCCCATGTGTTGAGATTGATGGAGCATTGTGTCATGTCCTTTTTGCAGATGTCTTTGAACCGCAGTTTTGGGCGCCCTGTCATCCTCCTGCCTTCTGCTAGCTCGCCGTAGAGGAGGTCTTTGGGGATACAGCCTGCATCCATTCTTTTGACATGGCCGAGCCACCTGAGGTGTCTCTCGCTAAGAACTGCATGCAAACTGCTCATATTGGCTCGCTTCAGCACCTCGGTGTTGGGGACCTTATCCTGCCAGGCGACATGCAGGACGCGTCGCAGGCACCTCATGTGGAAGCTGTTGAGTTTCCTTTCGTGCCTTGCGTAGGTGGTCCACGTCTCGCTGCCATAGAGGAGAGTGCTGAGTACGCAGGCTTGGTAGATGCGCAGTCTGGTTTTCTCAGTGAGGCTGGAATTGTTCCACACTCGCCGGTTCAGTCTGGCCATAACTGTGGCTGCCCTGGCGATTCTCCGGTTGACCTCCAAGTCGACTGACAGAGAGCTCGAGATGGTGGACCCGAGGTAAGTGAAGTCGTTGACAACCTCCAGGGTGTATCCGTCGATGGTGATGCATGGGGGAGTCCCCGTGCCTTGAGCCATAACATTCGTCTTCGTCAGGCTGATGGCTAGTCCGAACTCCTTGCATGCGTGGGAAAGGCAAGTGACTAGCTGCTGGAGTCCCTCTTCGGAGTGTGATGTCAAAGCTGCGTCGTCGGCGAAGAGCATCTCACGGATGAGCACCTCTTTGACTTTGGTCTTGGCTCGTAGACGGGCCAGGTTGTAGAGCTTGCCATCGGATCTGGTGTGAATGAAGACACCCTCGCTGCAGTCCTTAAAGGCGTATTGGACGAGCATGGAGAAGAAGATTCCGAATAGCGTAGGCGCGAGGACGCAGCCCTGCTTTACTCCGCTGCTGACTGGGAAGGCCTCAGAGGTTGCTCCATTGTAGGACACCGTGCTGTGCATGTTGTCGTGAAAGGACATGACCACAGCAAGCAGATGTGGTGGACAGCCAATCTTCCGTAGCAAGCTGAAGAGTCCGCTTCGACTGACCAGATCAAACGCCTTCGTGAGGTCAATAAAGGCGAGGTAGAGTGGTTTATGCTGCTCGTGACACTTCTCCTGCAGCTGGCGTAGGGAGAAGATCATGTCCACTGTTGATCGGCCAGCTCTGAAGCCACACTGGGACTCTGGGTAGACGCGGGAAGCAAGGGTCTGCAGGCGGGCAAGAGCGACCCGGGCGAATACTTTGCCGACGACGCTGAGGAGAGAGATGCCCCGGTAGTTGTTGCAGTCGCTGCGGTCTCCTTTGTTCTTGTACATGGTGATAATGTTGGCGTCTCTCATATCCTGGGGGATGTAACCCTCCTTCCAGCAGAGACAGAGTAGATGGTGGAGCGGCTGTAGCAGGACTGGTTTCCCACTCTTTAGGATTTCTGGAGGGATTCCGTCGCTTCCTGGTGCTTTCCCGCAAGCAAGGAGGTCGATGGCTTTGCCGAGCTCTGCCGCAGTAGGTGGGGTGTCTAGCTCCTCCATGACTGGTAGGTCTGGGATGGCTTTAAGAGCAGTGTCTGTTACGGTGTTCTTCGTTGCGTACAGCTCGAGGTAGTGCTCGGTCCACCGCCGCATTTGCTGTTCCTGGTCAGTGATGACCTCACCTGTCTTGGACTTAAGGGGGGCGATCTTGGAGGGGATTGGGCCTGTTGTCTTCTTGATACCCTCATACATTCCTCGTGCGTTGCCTATATCGGCGGCTTCCTGAATGCTTCTGCACAGGTTTAGCCAATAGGTGTTGGCACAGTGGCGGGCAGTCTTCTGGACTTTGTTCCTGGCAGCCCGTAGAGCTTGAAGTGTACTGGGAGTGGGCGTGACCTTGTAAGCCAGTAGGGCCTTCCTCTTAGCCTCGATCACGGGTTCCATTTCTTCCCAGTGAGCCTCGTACCAGTCAGCGTTCTTCCGCTCTTTCTTCCCGTAAGCAATAATGGCGGAGTTGTATATGGCGTCGCGGAGACGTAGCCAATTGGATTCGATAATGTCATCTGCCGCCACTCCCTCGCCGAGTGCATCTTCCATCTTGTTGATGAATTGCTGGGTCTTAACTGGGTTGCTGGCACAACTGGTGTTGATGCGTGGGCGACCCTTCATCTTGGAGTGGTGCAACCTCTTCGGCATTATGCGCACCTTGCTTACCACGAGGGCATGGTCCGTGTCGCAGTCTGCACTGTGGTAGCTGCGGGTGAGGAGGGTGCTGCCAATATCCGTTCTTCTGGTGATGACGAGGTCAAGCTGGTGCCAGTGGCGGGAGCGGGGGTGCCTCCATGACACCTGGTGGATCTCTTTGCACTTGAAGAATGTGTTTGTCACGCACAGGCCGTGGTGACACAAAAGCTCAAGCAGACGCTGACCATTCTCATTGATCTTTCCTCTTCCAAAGTTTCCAAGGCAGGTGGGCCAGGCCATGTGGTCGGCTCCTACTCTTGCGTTGAAGTCTCCAAGGAGATAGAGAGCGTTACTTCTGGGAATCTTGGATAACGCTTCGTCCAGTGCATGGTAGAACTGTTCTTTCTCTTCGGTGGTGGCGCAGAGGGTTGGGGCATACGCGCTAAGAATGCTGACTGGGCCGAAAGTTGTTGACAATCGGAGGGTAAGTAATCTCTCTGTGCCTCCTGTGGGTGGCTCTATGGAGTTAACAAGCGTGTTCTTCACAGCGAACCCAACACCGTGCTGTCTTGGTTGGTCCGGAGACTTCCCTTGCCAGTAGAAGGTGTAGTTGGTTTCTCTGATAGTTCCGTTGTCGGCCAACCGGGTCTCCTGTAGAGCCGCAATGTCGATGTTTAGTCGTGCCAGTTCCCTATCGATGACAGCGGTTTTCCTGGCACCCTTGATCCACGGAAGGTCTGCAGTAAGTCCGGGGCACATGGTCCTGATGTTCCAGCTAGCGAGGCGAAGAGCCGGAGGCTTCTTTCTTGTTGTTTGCTTGGAATTAACTGGTGCGGGTGTTTTGTGGCCCACTTTTCGAGAGGCGCCTCTCTGATCCCCACGCACCCAGTGGGGCAGGCGAGCCATGGCGAGACGGTAGCTGTCCAGTGAGGTGCGATGACCTCTCCCACCGTCAGAGGAGACCCCTGGCGCTCGTTTCCTTCGCCAATCGGATGAGCTTATAACCGGTATCTGTCTCCTCCCGTGTTGAGTCGACATCTTGCGATGACACTGGAGTGTCCTCTCCAGTGAAGCTGAAGCTACAGAGCCTGGGCAGGGTGATATGGAGGGTCTGCTGTTGCCCATGCAGCAGACCCCCCCTCTCTTCGCAGCTGAAGGGTCCAAGGGAAAGACAAAGTCAATACAGCTTGGCTTCAGGTGCGCCGCAGGAGTTGCCGGTGTTGACTACAATGTCAAACCGCCTTAGGGACTCCGGCTCCGGATTTTCTGTCAGGGTTTACTCCCTTAGCCTTTCCCTGAAGAGGTATGCCGCAAGGCAGCGGAGGTTTTTTGGAGTCAGAGTTTTCCTTCTCTGATTTTAGAGATGTCCTTCCTCTTTCCTCCTTTACAGTCTTGAGGGCAGCATTTACAGGCTAAAATAGAAAACTGGCAGTGTAACCTTCTAAGCAGATACTACCAATACCCTGCTTGGGTATACTCACCCAACAATAAACATCTCTTAAATGTCCTCCAAGTGCCATGCCTCGAATTAGTAAATGGCAGTGCAATGGCAGCCAAACATTTGGATCAGTTTCACTAAGTAAACCACCAACACAAGTAGGTTTTTAAAACAATAGAATAGTGTCTCATTTTATTAAAAATAATAACTATTTTTAAGCAACTTACCAGCAACACTGAATAAAAACCTGGCTGTGTTTCCCACTGTTTCAACTGCTCCTCAGCTGGCTTTAACACAGCAGTATCCTGACTGGTGGCCTGAGTTAAGACTTGAAGAACAACAGTGCTGGCACTATTGAGATCCATGGAAACCAATTGGCTCAGTCCGAATAGCCCAGCTCTCCAGCTTCCACTGTCCAACACGAAGTGGCGTCGGTTGGTCCCGCGCCCCACGCTTGCAAGTCCACGCGCCGCCGCCCACTGATGCCGAAAGCGGCTTCTAGTAACGCGCCATGTTCTGAGTCGCAGCTCTAAACGATGCGGACGCTAGAATATCGCGTCACAGACATCCACAGCAATAAAAAAGATCAAAATACTGATACACAAAACAGCACAAATGAATCTCAAAAAGCATTACGCTAAGTGAAAGAAGCAAAGCATAAAAGTCTACATGAAGTTCTAGAAAATGCAAAATTATAGAGACAGAAAGTAGATCACTGGTTGCCTTGGGCTATGGGGCTAGAGGAAAGGATGATACAACAAGACACAGGATAATTTTTAGGGAGATGGAAATGCTTTAATCTTGATTCAATAGTAGTTATGCTACCGAAAAGCAATTTGGGGTCCTGCTGCCTGCCGCCACCCTCTAGGCAAAATTCCAGAAGCAAAGGTTTGGTGATAAAGAAAGTCTATCCAGTCACAGCTTCAATTACTTAAGCCTATCAATTAAGGCTAAACTCTAACACCTGGGCCCTGCTATCATTTCCCCCTGTTTTAATCACCTTATTTCTATAGGGCTAGTTACAAACTAAAACAGCATAAAATACAAAAACTACACAACTTTGGAAGAATGACAGGCTTCTGCCTCATAGCCTGTTCCCTCTAGAACACCCAAAGAATAAACCAGGGACCCTCTGCCAGGCCAGCCCAATCCTTTAGAAAAATAGGAAGCCCCACACTTTGTTCTTCCACAGAGACACGAACTTAACAATATACTGTCTAAAAACGCTTTAAGAGAACTCCAGAAACCAGTTAAAAAGTCATAATATCCCAGGAAAGTGCAAAGCCAAAACCAGCTACATTAAAATGGTTAAAAAAATTATTTCACCCATGAGAGCCCCTCCCCTAAGCCAGCACAGAAACAACCTTAAAGAAATGAAGACCTAATAATTATGAGACAAAAATAAAAACGACCATCTTAAATAAGTTCAATGAACTTCGAGAGAAAACAGACAACTAAGGAAAATCAGGAAAATGATGCATGAACAAAATGAAAGTATCTTAAAAACAGAACTTCAGGAATTGAAGAATATAATAATTCAATTAAAATATTCACTAGGAGGACTTCTGGCCAAGATGGAGGCATAGACAGACATGCGGCGTCTCCCTCCACAACTAAGAAGGAATACAATTACCTCAAAACTAGAAACAACCATAAGTTCCAGAAAATCAAAGTGCATGTAAGTCCAGCAAACAAAGATATAACCTGCAACCAGGACCACCCTATTCAGCTGCACATTTACATACTACATAAAACACTTTTAACTTTGAAATAACTGTAGGCTGAGAAAAGGGAATCAAAGTTGCAAAGACACGACCTGAGTTCTGCACGTCCCCTCACAGCGTCCTTATGTGCTTTTGTATATTAACTAAAGAGTTAATATACAAAATATATAAAGAACTCATACAACTCAACATCAAAAAAAATATCCAATTTGAAAAATGGAAAGAAAACCTACGTCTGGCTGGGTGGCTAAGTTAGTTGGAGCTTTGTCCTATACACCAAAAGGCTGCAGGTTCAATTCCCGGTCAAGGCACATACCTAGGTTGTGGGTTTGAACCCCAGTCAGGGTGCATACAGGAGGTAACTGAATGATGTTTTGCTCTCACATCAATGTCCTTTGCTCTCCATCTCTCTCTCACCTCCCCCCACAAGTCTCTCTAAAATCAATAAACATATATCTTCAGGTAAGGAGGAAAGAAAGAAGGAGAAGAAAGAAAAGAAAAAAAAGAAGAAAAGAAAAGAAAGAATGAAAGAAAGAGAAAGAAAGAAAGAAAGAAAGAAAGAAAGAAAGAAAGAAAGAAGGAAGGAAGGAAGGAAGGAAGGAAGGAAGGAAGGAAGGAAGGAAGGAGGAGAAAGAAAAGAAAGAGAAAAAAGAAAGAAAGAAAGAAAAAGAGAAATGAAGGGAGAAAGAAAAATAGATATTTTTCCAAAGAAGACATACAGATGACCAACAGACACATAAAAAGATACCCAACATCACTAATCATCAGGGAACTGCAAATCAAAACCACAATGAGATATCACCCCACACCTGTCAGAATAGATATTATCAAAAAGACAACCAATAACAAGTGCTGGCGAGGATGAAAGGGAACCATAGTGCACTGTTGGTGGGACTGTAAACTAGTGCAGCCACTATGAAAAACAATATGATGATTCCTTAAAAAATTAAAAATAGAACTACCATACAACCAAGCAATTCCACGTCTAGGTATTTAACCAAAGAAAACAAAAACACTAATTCAAAAAGATATGTGCACCCCTGTGTTCACTGCAGCATTGTCTCCAATAACCAAGATATGGAAGCAACCTAGATGTCCATGGATTGATGAATGAATAAAGGAGAACTGATATATATACATAGATTTTGTGTGTGTCCATAGATAGAAGAATGGATAAAAGAGATCTGATTGATATAAATATATATATATATATATATAGTATGTGAGCATATATATATGTGTGTGTATATATATGAAATATTGAAATAATACTGTTAATTTAAAAAATGAAATCTTGTCATTTGTGACAACATGAATGGACCTGAGAGAATATTATGTTAATTGAAATAAATCAGACAGAGAATGACAAATGCCATATAATTTCACTTATATGTAGAATCTTTTTTTAAAAAAGGAAAAAACAAAATGAAACAGAAACAAACTCACATATACAGAGAATAAACTGACAGCTGCCAGAAGGGAAGGGGAGGGGTGCACAAAAAAGGAAAGTGGATTAAGAGGTACAAACTTCCAGTTATGAAATAAGTCAGGGGGATGTAATGTACAGCATAGAAAATATAGTCAATAAGATCATAATAACGATATACAATGACAGATGGTTAGTAGACTTACTGTGGTGATCACTTCATAAGGTACATAAATGAATCACTATGTTGTACACCTGAAACTAATATAATATTGTACATCAATACAATTTAAAATAATTTTTTTAAAGGTTCAACCCTGGCTGCTGTGGCTCAGTGGATTGAGCGTCGGCCTGCGAGCCAAGTGTTGCTGGTTCGATTCCCAGTCAGGGCACATGAATAGGTTGCACATCAGATCCCCAGTTGGGAGCAAGAGTGAGAGCAACCACACAGTGATGTTTCTCTCCCTCTCTTTCTCCTTTCCCCTCTCTCTAAAAATAAAAAAAATAGATAGACAAACAAATTAATTAATTTTTTTAAAAGGTTCAGACTTGTCATGCTTTAAGAAAGTATTATTTGGTAATTGAAAGGTAGGGAAAGCAAGCATCATGAAAATAGTACTGTAGTATAGTCTAAGGAGCACGCTGAAAGTCAGTTTATATGATTAATAAAATCTAAGTAGTCTATGAGCAGTACCCTTCAAAACAAGACTCCACTAGATAAAATAGACAGAGGATCATTTGTTCAATCATTACTGACCTGTGTATTATTTGACAGACATGTATACTAAGTTTCCTCTCCAAGTCAAAAAAGAAATCTTGACAAATTAAATATAAATAAATAAATTTTATTTATATTATAAATAAAACATTTGTATTATACATAAAATATTATATATATAATAATATTTGAAATTATATATCATATATGTTATATTTTTTAAGGAATATATAAGATCTAAATTTGAATTTGTAACTGTTATTGAATGTTATCATTATTTAAAAGACAGTCTGAGGGAACCCTGGCTGGGTAGCTCAGCTGGTTAGAGCATTGTCCTGATATGCCAAGGTTGGAGGTTCAATCTCTGGTCAGGCACATGCAAGAATCAACAAATGAATGCAAAAGTAAATAGAACAACAACCAATGCTTCTCTCTCCCTGCCTCTCTCTCTCTCTCAAAAATCAATAATAATAAAAAAAAAAAAAAAAGAAGACAGTCTGAGGGAATCTTTAAAAAGTCATCTGAAATGTCAGTACTAGGCTTTATAGTCAACTGTTTCATTCATTTCTACTTTTAAACACCATTTCTATAACTATGTTTGTGCTCTCAGTGAAATTTTAAGTGACTGAAAAAACCATGATTATAATCTGAGATAAAAGTTTTTTTACAAATTATAATTTGAATAATGTATAGGGAAAATGTAAATAAGTAGCCTGTTTTTCCATTTTACTAATAAACTAGAATCAAAGGCCTATACCATTATTTCTTTTTCTGGTGTAAACAATGGATACCTACCTATATCCACACAATGTTTATGGTTATACACACACACACACACACACACACACACATATATATGGAGAGAGAGAGAGACAGAGAGAGAATAATCACTAATGACTATACCATACCCTACAAACAAAAATAGGACCAACATACTATAGGAAAGTAATACAAATAAACTGAAAAAATACATTGAAATGGTCATTGCTGAGGGATGGAGGGGGTGGGAAATGACTGCTAAAGGGTGCATGTGGCTAGGAGGGGGGTAATAAAAATATTTTAGAACTATATAAATATGATGGTTGTACAACTCTGTAAATATACTAAAAGTTGCTGAATCGTACTTTTTTAAGGTGAATTTCATAGTACATGAGTTATATCTCAATAACTCTATTAAAAATGATAGGAGGTAGGAGCACTATGGATGCCTTCCTGTCTATTTCCTATTTTCATTCAGCAAATATTTTTCTCCAAAAGTAATTTTTGAATGTCTACTTCTATAGGCTGAGTATTTAAGTCCCCCTAAAATTCATATGTTGAAACTTAATCCCCAATATGATGGTATTTTGAGGTTGGGCCTTCAAGGGGTGATTAGATCACAAGAGTGGAGACCCCATGGAAAGAACTGGCCCCAGAGAGCTCCCTCACCCCTTCCACCATGCAAGGATATAAGTAACAAAGCCCTTTAACTAGGAAATAGGTCCTCACTAGACATCGAATCTGCCGGCACCTTCCTTGACTTTGAACTTCCTAGACTCCAGAACTGTGAGAAATAAATGTTCATTGTTTATAAGCCACCTAGGTGATGGTATTTTTGTTATAGCAACCTAAATGGACTTAGTCACCTGCCATACACTCATCACTGCTAGGTTAGTTAAGATTCTTTTAGCTTTGAGCAATAAAAACCAACTTGACCTAACTTAAGCCAAAGAAAGCAATGTATAGAAAATATCAGAGCATCTCCCTGAATCAAAGTAGCAACTGTGAAAACAAAACCCAGAAAAAGAAGGAAGCTGGACACAGCAGAAATCATGAGAAGCTTATGAGTTGGCTGCAATGACTCCTTGATCCAACTGAAAATACGCAGGACAGAAGATGGAATGGTCCTGGCATGGGCCAGGTGTCTACTGTGAACCAATCAGCTGACCTGCCCCTCTGGAGCTACTACAAGGAGAAGGAGATTTATTTAAATGTGTGCAGAGACTTCAAAAAGAATCTATTACAATTGCTGTTATAATTAAAGATATTTTAAATCAAAATATGGATAATATAATAGTGCTATGATTATGTTTATTCAGGGCAAGGAATTCCTAAAGGGCAACATATACAAGACACAGGTGATTTTGATGGTAGAGACACAACCATGCCAGTTCAAGCTTCTGACATCCAGCAACAGCCATGGTTAGTTCAGAGAACTAGGGAAACTTAAAAGATTTCCAGGAGGAAATAAAGGAATAATTAATTTGACAGTGAGAATCCTACAGATTTAATCAAGAAGAATACCTCCAATTAAAACCCTGTCTTTGATGCCAGACAGCCTTGGGTCAAGCTCCAACTTGGTGACTCACTAGCTACGGGATCAATATGATCACTGACTAGCTGCAGGGTCCCACAGACTTGAGTGGGCTGTGTGACACTAGCAGGTATTTCTATTCTCTGGATTTCAGTTTCCAGCTCTTTTTAAAGCTGCTAGTAATACAAACATCTCACAAAACTGTAATAAGGTCAAACAGATAATGCACATCAGATACTAAGCAAGCACCACTCCAGCCCACAAGAAAATGTCATTTTTAAAAGCTGCTGTTTTTAATATACAAACCTTCCCAGAATGCAATGGAAAAAGATGGAAGTAAAGTGGGGGGAGGGATGTAAAATTAAGTTGGGTATGTCATATACAAATAAAACCTTTAACCCAGAAGAACGTTTTGGCTTGGCCACTTCAGATGCTAATCTTTCAATAGCAAATAAAATACTTAGAAAGGATAGCCCTGGGTTTTGCTACAAACTGGTATATGCATTTTAAAGAGATGGCAAATATTTAACAACAAAATCGCTGAAGATTAGTGAAGATAGGGATCAGAAAAATAATCATCTTTGCTTCTTCTTATAAGGTAATAAACTGAAGCCCAAAGAGGGACCACTCCTCACCTGGAGTCACAGCAGAGATGGCACATTCTAGTCATAAAGCCCAGGTGCAACACTCACACGGCACTGATCTTGCCTTTCCAGACCGTGCCCTAGTCTCATTTGGTCACAGGACTGCAGGAGGATCCTGTTACTACATAATGAGTGTCAGGGCATGTGTGACAGCTGCCACAAGCCAGGTTTCCACATTGGAGTCAAGCATCTTGTGCCCAGACACACCCCTTCCACCAAGTACCACCGATGAGGCAGCTGTGGTAACCACAGTCCACAGGCCAGTGGCTGCAAGACTCCAGGAGCTCGAACAGATGCTTAACTCCAACCAGAATGAAGTAACTCCTCTCTCAAAAAGGATTTCTTAAAGAACACCTTTAGGGAATTTTGAAAGATTTAGCATTTTTCCACCTGAGAGCTTAAAGAACTTGAACAGCGTTTAGAGGAATCCCCCCTGAAAAATATGTGGGAATGATTCTTTCACAGATAATATTGCTGAAATAATATGAGAATGTGTTATATCACTGAGAAATAAAACCCCTCAATTCCAATCTCAAATAATATCAAGTTGAGGTTATTTTTATTTTATCTGGATAATTTTGTGTATATTATTAATAACAAAAGTTTTCCTTAGCAAAGACTCAGAAACCCATGTATGCATTCATGAGCATAAACATACATTTCATATGCTTTAAGATTCTTTTTCAAATCTTAAACCAGTGAGAGAATAGGATTTTCTCCAAAAGGACGGTAATAAGTATTTTTAAACAAGAGCTTGCAAAGTGCTTTCCTCATCCCTGGATATTCATTTTGTTTTATAATTCATTTGAGACTTTTTAAAGTCGGGAAAGGAGGAAAACAATGGCTTTCAAATTTGAGTCTGGAACAGAGCTAAGCTATCAAGTCCAACAGGGATATAAAGACAGTACCTAGCGGTGCAGACGCTGCCAGTGCCGGGAACAAAAGCATTATTGAATGGAAGAAGAATTTAAATTGAAGCGAGCCCTAATGTAATACCTCACTGACTCCAGGTCCTACTGCCATTTTTCTTAATAAGATGAACTATTAGCCCTGAGTTACATAAATTTCAACATACCAGGGCCCTTAGCAAGTTACAGGGAGGCAACTGGCCCTCTTGCATCCATTCATTGGTACACTATTTAAAATATGTGATTAGCCCCCTCATCATCTGTGTCCTTGACTGTAGACTAAGAGAAGTTTATAAAACCAATGCAGACAAGGGCTTGCAAATTAATTTTTTGCTGTATCTCTGAAGGTTTCATTTCTTTAATTTAAAAAATGCAAAGGGAAATAAGAGTAGAAACAATTGTAGGCTGTATGGTTTTTTAAGGTGGAAAAAAACATAGAATTAGTTTACAGTGTCTGCAAAAAGACTCCACATTTAGTTATTCAAAAAAGCTTTGAAATCACCTTTTAAAGGGACAAAGAAAACTCTATTATTATAGGAGTAACCACAATTCAGTGTGGGAAACAAGTTAGAAGCTTTTCTCTTAAGGATATGACAAAATCTCCCATCGAGCCCATTAAGCTACAGAGAGTTCTTCCTTCATTTGAGTCCATTCAGAGAGTTACAGAGTACAAGTTCATTATTCATTTCTGCCACAACCACACCCAGGCAACATTCACTCAACTCACTTTTACTGAGCATTTACTCAGTGTGCTAAGCACTATGCTAAGGTATTAAGGATACAAAGAAAGAGAAAACATGACACATTGTCCTTGGCCTGGAGATGCTTTAGCCAAGAGAAAGTGACAAACATGGAGACCAACAGTCACACCAGAAAGGAATGTGAGCACAAGGGAGCGTGTACAAAGTGCTGATGCTTTGTAGAGGAGGGAGGCATCAATTCTGGTCTAAGCACAAGGAACAACACAGAGGATGTGATCTTTGAGTGGAGCCTGAAACACAGAATTTGCCAGAAGCAAAAGGGAAGGTGTTCCAGATAGGATGACAGGTATAATCAAAGAGGTACAGGTGTGAAGAAATCAAGGCATCTTGGATGGGAAAAGAATACAAAGCTTGGTAGTCAAATATGAGCATCAACAGTGGCAGGAGGCAGCTACAAAGGTGGTACGTAATGCTCATCAGTAAAGGACCCAAATGCCATAGAAAAGATGCAAACTTTATAAAGCAGAAAGCAATATAAACGAAGCATTAACTACTGCATGTTACTGGGCTTACAAATGCATTCTCAAAGGTCTGTGAGTTTTACAAAAAGTTGAAATTTCCTTGTTTTAATTTTAATAATAAAAATAATAAATTACCTGGAAAGTAAGACATAACTTTTCTTATATTTTATTCATTTATTCAAAACATATCCATTGAACATCTACTATAAGCCAGGCACAATCTAGGTGGGAATATAATAATAAGCAAAAGAGAGAGAGTACCTGACCTTGTTGAACTTGAGTCTAATCAGGGAAGAAAACCAATGAACAAATAAAAATAGAGCATATTAAAAAACAGTGTTACATGACTAAATAAAACACAAACATGGTAAGAGGGTGCTAATTTTTTATAGGGTGGACAGGTAGTCAGTCTCAGTTATACCTCCTCATTAACACGACATTTAAGCAAATACGTGAAGGAAGTAAGATATTTGAAAGGTATTTTTAGAGAATAAAATTTTATTTCTGCCCTGGCCAGAGGCGGATTAAGGTCAGCTGAAGCCCCAGGCGTAGAACAAAATATTAGGCACCTTAAGAAAAAGAGAGAGACAGCGAAAATAAAAATACATGTTAACCATATTTTTAAATAAATAAAATATATTATGTACTATTAATTTTATTTCCAATAAAATTTGAATATAATATATGCATAATATAATTAATAATAGCATAATACATAATTAAAAGTTTTGATGTAGTTTCATTTTTCTAGCTACCAATGAAAAGAGAAATATAAAATTTAATAGTCTGAATGATTAGAATGCTAGAGAAGAGATTTTTCATTACAGTGGAATAAATTAATGATTAATTAAAATTCAAAAATTATTCATAAACTATGAAAATCCAGGTGCTGATGTAACAACAGGAATTAATTTTATCTTAATATAATTTCAATAATAGGAATTAATTTTATTTTAATACAATTTCAACTTACCTGAATATTTATTTGTACACACAGAAAACTATTTTTAAAACCGTAAATTAAACAAGTACATATCCACAAACTAATTTACATCCCTGCGTATTTCCGTATATCGTAAGTCTGAACTGCAGGAGAACCTTTGTTAAGTACAAAGTAGCAAATATGATTCTATTGCTCCCATGAGCGGTAGCGCAGCCACGCAGAGCCTATGCAGTGTAGTATATGTATAGTATGCAGCATAGTAATAAAATAATGAAAATAAGCGAATATAAACATACTATCAGGTTTTACCGCTGATTGTAAACTTGTACTTAATTAAAATTGCACATATGAAACTAAACTTGGTGTCATTATAAAAAAGTGTAAAATTGGGGTTTTGCGGGGCCATTCAGAAGTCAGGGCCCAGGGCGCGCACCCAGTGCGCCGCCCATTCAATCCACCTCTGGCCCTGGCCAGTTGGAGCCTTATTCTGTGCACCAAAAGGTTGCGGGCTTGAGTCCAGGTCAGGACACATACCTAGGTTGCAAGTTCGATCCCTGGTTGGGGCATGGACAGGAGGCAATCAGTTGATGTTTCTCACATCTCTCTCTCTCTCTCTCTCTCTCTCTCTCGCTCTCGCTCTCTCTCTCTCTTTCTCTAAGTGAGGAAAAATGACCTCAGGTAAGAATTTTTTTAAAAAGATTGTATTTCCCCACAGTTGTCACAAACATTCTTAGGGGTGTAAAAGAATAGAATAATTTTTTTGCTTGCTTGCTTTTTTGTTTTGTTTTGATTTTTCTCTAGCTTTATTATTTACACTATTATAGATATCTACAAGAATGTTTTTATTTTTACTTTTAAAAGTAAAAATCTTATAAAAAGACTAGGGGCGGGGGGAGATTGGTATTTTAGAACTGGAAGATAGCCGGAAAGGATGGGAGATTAGAGGCAAAGAAACAGTGTGGAAGGTACTGAAATAATTCAAGGGGAAAAGGAGGATGAGGGCCTAGAGCGTAACTTCAGTTCCTAGCAATATTGGCAGAACAGATATATATAAACACCTGGAAAAGCTAGAGAAAACACAAAATCAAGAGAAAATACAAAAATATCACTTTGTATCATATAGATGAGCACACAGGACAGTGAGAGAGGTCCCAAGGTCCAAAAGCAAAGAGAAAAACTAAAAATCAGATTGGTGAGAGGAGCTGAGGGTCTGGCTGCCAAGCAGTAAGGCAGGGACATTGCAGGGATTATCTGGAAATGGGACAAGAGAAAAGACTCTGGGCAAATTGGAGCTGAGACTCCTCCATAAAACTGGATCAGTGAAATGGTAAGCACCAGTACACAAAAATGATAGCCTGAACTCTGAGCTCAGCAAGAAAAAACTAGTTCTTCCAACGGTCTACCTTCACGTGAACTTGGGCTTCATTTTACAGTGCCTAAAGGTCTGAGAACACCCAAACAGAGAATAAAATTATATTTGAAAATTATCCCAAGGTGATACCTGCAAAACAAACACAAAAATGTTCTGGAGAAATAGTCTCTCAACCTACACCAATAAGAACCCCAGATATCAGACAATATTATAAGAGAGAATGAATTTAAAAATTCTAATACTCATTAAACATTGAGGGACCAAAATGTTTCCAATCAGGATAAGTAAAATTAAAGACATATTCAAGCATAACAAAGCAGAACTACAGAATGTTAAATACAAAGAAAAAATTTTAGAAGCAACCAGAGAGAAGGAACAGATTAACTACAAAAGAATAATGTAAGATGACTATAGACTTCTCAAGGGAGCGACAGTTTGAAAGTGCTAAATGAAGTTGAGAAAATAACTCTCAACAACAGAATTTTACTCCCAGTTAATCTGCCATTCAATAATGAGGATGAAATAAAGATGTCTTCAGATAAAAAAAAAAAACAAAAAAACAAAAAACAGAGTTTACCACTAACACAATCCACCTGAAATAACAGTGGCTGATAAGAGCCATATTTTAAGGAATTTCGAGAGTCAATTGACAACACGTTAGTAACTTGAATTCAGCCACTGTGGGAGTATTTATATCATAGAAATGAACAAACACTAAAAATCAGGCTTTTTGTTACCCTCAGGAAATCAGCTGTTAAACATTTACCACCACACCACTAACATTAAGGAACTTGTAGAATATGTACTTCAAGAAAAATAAAAGTCTAAAGGAAGAATTTATACAAGTATAAAACAATAATGATCATAACTAATGGGGCAGGGGGGATCAAGAGTTTATCCATCAGGAAATCACCTTATGCTATGGTAACAATCCCAAAATCTCTATGGCTGAAAACAATAAATGTTTATTTCTCATTCATGCTAAATATCCTTCAAAGGTTAGCTGGGGGACTTTCCAGCTGCTCAAGAACCTCATCTCAAAACCTTCTCCAGCAGTCATTACAGGACGCATGGTGACCTGCACATTGACACTTTAAGTTTTCTGTTTCTCATATCTCTTTGCCAGTGTATATGGATATGCACAACTTCAGAGAATATAGAAAAGTATAATTCTACCATATTCACAGGAGGGTATAAAAAGAAAAACATGTAAGACAGGAGGCAAATGGCTGGTGTTAAAATGTTCTAAATAATTCATGGATTTTTTGTGAAAACAGAATATAAATAAGTTAACTGTAGATTTTAATTCTGGTGTACATGTTAAAATTTTAAGGGCAATTTTAAGGGAAATAATTAAAAGAATAGTAGTGGAATTATAACTTTCAAATCTGTAGGAAAGGAAAATAAACTGCAAACAAAAAAAGAGGAAACAGACCTATAAAAGGCAGAGTAACCTGGAAGCACAAAATAAAACAGTAAAAATAAACCCAAACACATCGGTAATAATAATAAATGTAAATGAAATAAACTTACACCCTAAAAGAACAAAAATCATCTATTTGCATTATTCTTAATGCTGCTATATCTGTTTGTAAGAATTACACTAAACACTTAAGGACTCAGAAAAGTTGAAAGTATAAGGATGGATTCAGAGTACAGGCATGGAATCACACAGTACCAGGTATTACCTCAGGCAAATCATTTAGCCCTTGAGGAATGGCAGTTTTGAGGAATGGCAGTTTTCTCACCTGGAAAATGAGCTTTACCCTGCAGAGGTCGCAGCTGATCTGAGAGGTAGAGACAAAATCTTTTCTTAAATATTGTTACATATATCTAGTACATAGGTTCAAGGTCATGAATACCTTCACATTTGTACATGACTAATGTTAAGTCATAATGGTTAAGCCATCGGTTTGGTTACAACACGTTTCATAAGGTTGTGTGATATTTGATAGTAAACTGTATCTGAGAGATACCACCAAGTGTTGTGAAAAGTATTTATGCCTTGAACATAGCAATATTGTTTCTGTTAAAATTTTTTTGCAAAGCCAACTATTGAAGATTCTGATTAATTAATGTTAAAGACATTTTAGTTGTATTTTTAACAGTATCAATGTTGCCATTATTTGAAAAGAAAGTTTTTTATTCTTTATCTTTTTATATTTCTTTGTTTAATACTTTCTAGATTGTAACTAAAAATAAATTTGAAAATTATTTATTTTATTGTATAAACATAATAAATGTAAATTTTCAATGTTTTTAATTTTTTTTCATTTTAGCACATACTAGTAATGAATATATCTCTCAGATACTTGCAAGCTACACTGTAACTTTTTTACCTGCCCTCAGCAGGGTTTACAATGTTACATCTGTTCCATATACGAACAACGTTACACAAAGTTCACAACCCTTAACAATGTTATTAAGATTAGATGACCTATGTGTAAAGTGCTTCATACAGAGCCTGATTCAGAGCAGCAGTCGAACAAATGATTGCTATCATTTTATAATTAACCCCACCTGCCCACCCAAAGTGGGGTAGTGTTTGCAAACAGAGCTCCAATCATTTCTCCCATCCCTAGCCTCGTGTGCCTTTGCAATGGAACTTCACCACTCCTCCCACCAATAAGTCCACTCTAGGGAGGGAGAGAAGGGGGGCAAGTAGGGGTAGAGGAAGGGTTTAGTAAAGTAACAAGTATAAATAACCCATGGACATGGACAACGGGGTGGGGATTGACTGTGAGAGAAAGGGTGGGCTGGGGGGGGGGTGGAATGGGGGAAAAAGTGGGAGATGTAATAGAAAAACAATAAAAATAAATTTTTAAAAAAAGAAGTCCATTCTACTTCTCCACCCTTTGAGTAGGGGCTGCCCTTGGCCTTGTTTTAACTAATAAAATTCAGAGGGAGGTGATGTCTGGGAGTTCTAAGCTGAGGCCTCAAAAACCTTGCAACTTCCACTTTTATTCTCTTGAGATTTATATCTCCAGCCAAGATGGAGTTACAGAGATGGAATAACCTTCTTGTCTGAAACAACTCAAAAACTGGACAACATATGTGAAACAATGGTTTCAAGGACAGTAATCCTTGAGAGATGGGAATAAAAGGAGGTGAGCACTGTAACTAGCCCAGCCTACTGCACTGAGGCAATGACCAGGCTGCACCACCGTGAGGAGAATGCCAGGCCAAGACTCTCTGGCTTGAGATAAACCTGGAAATTTCAAGTCAACTGGAGTTCATAGAACAGAGAGTGGCACAGGGTCCCTCTTGAGCTGTTAATCATCATGTGTGTGTAAAAAAACTGCCTGAGATAAGTCAGAGGACGAATCACAAAAGGACTTGAAACTCACACTTGGCCCTCTTGATGTGAACAATCTCAGACTACCCTATTTGACGATAAGAGACGATGAGAAGAGAGACCCAACAAAAAGCCAGCAGCAACCACCAGATATTTGACAGGCCATCTTAAAGCAAACAGAATCCAGCAGCCTGATGAATGACTGACCCTTGACAAGATCAGCAATAAAACCACCCAGCTAAGCCCAGTCAAGCTCAGGCATAACTTATGACCCTCAGAACTAAGAACAAATATGAGTTGTTTTAAGTCTCCAAGTTTTGGGCTGAGTTATTACATCAAAATATAGAACTGATACACAAGATGTCTAAAACAATGTCGTATATACAAAAAAAAAAAAAAAAAGCCATAAATGTCCAGCAAATGGCCCATTCCTGCTACCCATCAGCATAAACCAATACCTAAGGCAGCAAGAGCACAGCCTTCTTCACTTATAGGAAGTTACAACCATTATGGAAACACATGTTTTGAATCAAAGAGCCCTGAAATATCAGAGCTCAAATGTCATATCCACTGTGCAGCACTCCCAAGATCCTGCTAATAAAAATACCAACTTTTTCCTCTTGTTTCCATGGGTCATTGAGGACAACCCTCCCCTGGCACCTATGTCAGTGTATTCTGTGGGTCTCCTTCCCCCAGCATGAGGTCAATGTGGGGTACAGCTAAGTAGTTCACTTCTTACTTGTGGTGAGTCACTCAGCACAGTTCCTGTCCCCAAACAATAACCACACTGGGTACAAGCATGCTGGGCTATTTCAATCCTGGAGAAAGAGGTCAGAACACAGAGACAGGATTAAAGGATGACTAAGGAAGCGGCTCTGTGATAATGATGACAGAGGGAGCTTGCTTTAAATTTCTCAGGACCCCTACCCTATGACTCACTGGTGGGAGGTATTTCTCCTGGTGGGGAGAAATACTACGCAATCTCAAGAGCTAATAGTCCAAAAATAGTTTAAAACTCTAAAGAGCCTTGTGCATCTCACAAAGTCCACCTGCTTTAAACAGCATCTGCCTGTGGCCCTTGGTCATAGAGGAAACTGACAAGCTAGGAGTTCTTGCTGATCTGAAAATTCAAGATGAGCCACAGACACAAGATATAACTGAACCTGTAGGAAGGTTAAAATTAAAATCACCTCTGGCCCCTGGCTTCCTCTGAGACCTCATTTCCCACTCTGCTCACCTTTGCTCACTAAGGTTCCAGTGACCCCAGACTCCTTGCTGCTGCCTGCCTCAGGGCTGTTGCCTTTGCTCTTCTCTCTGCCTAAAATGCTCTTCCTCCAGATGCTATTTAGTTTAGTTCTCTGCCCAAATGTCAGTTACTCAGGGTGGTCTTCCTGGACTACTCCATCTAAATTAGGCCCCATACATACACCCTGGCATTCTCTAGTCTGTACCCTGCTTTTTTTCCTCATAGCACACAGCATCACCAGACATTATCTATCTATCTATCTATCTATCTATCTATCTATCTATCTATCTATCTATCTTAGTGTGTATCTACCTTTGAACTATAATGTGAGCTCCATGAGGGTAGAGACTATTTGCTTAAAACTGTACACTCAGTGCTGACAACAGTGCCACACACCTAGTAGATGGACAATAAATATTTGTGCAATGAGTTACTTTATTAACTATAAGATATACATTGTAAATACATTACCACTAGTGCACTGAATGGCTCATAAAAATAATTTCCTTCTTAGACTACAAGCTCTATAAAGACAGGTGCTATCTTGGTCTTATTGACTTATAGACTGTATATAAAAATAACTAATATTTACAAAGTGCTTACTCTGCACTGAACTCTCTGCTAACTTCTTTATGTGCATTTTCTCACATCTTCTTCAGAACAACTTTTTGAAGTAAGTAGGATTAATATCCCCCTTTTACAGATGAGGAAAGCAAAGCTCGGAGAGAGAAAGTCACTTACTCAAGGTCACAGCCAAGATTTGAGTCTGACTCTGGAACCCAAGCTCAACCCCAATGCTGTGCTGTCAGGTAGGAAATGGAATAAATGAATGACTGGTTATTAATGAGAGATACCCATCATGAGTTACTCTGGTCATGGCCTATTCCATGCAATTCTGTCCATCCACAGCCAAGCTCAATGTCACATGTCCCTGCTCCTGACTCTCCCTATCCCAGTAGCTGAATGGACCAAGGAACTGGCCTCTCATGCAGAGCCTGACTGGGCCATCAGATGCCTCTCTGGGAAAGATTAGAATTGGAAACTGAGAGCATGAGCCAGTCAATATAGGAAGTAGAGTTGCAAAGAATTCCTCAGGAAGATATGAGGCCTTGGTGAACCAAACCCCCAGGTAAGCCCAAGTTCTAAGGAAGCAAAATGGACACAGAGAAGGCTATGGAAGATAAAGGTGAAGAAGGGAGAACGGAGAAGAAAAGTCACAGAAATGCCCAAGAAAGCAGCAGACTTAGATCCCAATAGTGCTTCAGTTTCAGTTTCAGTTCCAGTGAACACCTGGCTAATACTGTCAACCTACCCAATCAACCACCTTGCAGTAAACCGGTCACACTTAAACAAAGTATAGGATGAGAAATGGCATTCTTGTCCAGTAGGACCTTTTCTGGAACTGTTCTCCAGAACCACCTTGAATTGTATACTAATCTTGGACATGCAGGAGTGAAAGTAGAGATAATTCCAGATTGCAGATTTTCTCTCTCTACCACTGTGACCTTCTCAAGGTCACCAACTTCTGCTGCTCTTAGTCCTTTCTAGCCAGAAGGAGAACTCTGTGGTCCCAGAAGGCCAAGTTGTTCAAAAGGAGATTCCATCAGCAGAGATGATGGGCCCCTAGTGACTCATTCCTCTTTCTTTATCCCACACCTCTCTCATTCTCAGGAAGCAGCAGGCTAGAAGCTGCTTGAGGCCACAGTTAGGCACCTGCTCCACCAGGCCTCTACTTCTTTGTTCTTTGTGAACTCTCCTTACCCACAATGGTTTATTTTCTCAAGGATCCTGTCACCTCTATCTCTGCAATCAGCTTTCTTTGTGGGTCCTCAGTCCATCAAACTTGGGCTACATATGTCTAAATTCTACTTATTTTAAGAGATCAAATTCTTTCTCAGAAATGTTCCATGACACCTAGAAGACAGGCATGGGAGCATACAAAGTGAGTGCTGCTGTCTAACTCCACCTTCTGAACAGTTTCAACTCAGTCCCAGTCAAAATATCCCCTTAGGAGGCCAATGAAAGATAACAAACCTATATTTACATATCACCACTATAACTACCCATTCATGGCCACCTCTGTGCAACACTTTCCTCACACCAGGTTCCCTCAAGGGAATCACAGAAACCCTAAGCAGAAGGACACTAATTCAACCCTTCCAGTTGGCATGTGATAACTGAGTTATAGCAAAAAAAGATGAGCCTCAGGCCCAAATGAGCCAAGCTTGAGTAAGGAGAATTCCTTTGTAGGCTCTACCCTCCTCAAAGTACAGTGTGGTTTAGTTCAGAAACTAACTGAAGACGCATTTGAACAGGGTTATGCAGGAAGCTATGGCCATTAAAAGATCGGTAAGATCTAGTCTCCCTCTTCAAGGTGTTTGCAACTCAGTGGAAAAAAGACAAACCCACATATTTATAAGATAAATAGGCATTTGCACATGCTATACTTGAGGTAGAAACAAAGTGCTACAGTAATCTATTAATAAGTCAGGGATATAAAAAAATAAATGTGACCAGGAAAAACTCGAAGGAAAAGATGGAATTTGGTTAATCCTTGAAGGACCTACTCATGCTTCTATAGCCTGGAGAAACTTGGTTCTTTTTGCCAACGCAGCAAAAAATTACAGATCAATAAGCCTATTAGCATGCAGGCAAAGTTTATTAGTACTAAATTCTAACTTAAAAGCAAATGCAAGGGTTGCCGGAGGCTGATGACCAGCACCTAGGTGGCCAGGGGCCAGGTGGCCAAAAAGAAGAAGTATACCAAGGCAGGATGGCCAGAGCCCTCCCCTCAACCCCCACAAGCCAGGGGCCCACACTATGTGGCAAGAGCACCAAGAGAAGGGAAGAGTGAGTCCTGTGTTCTGAGGATGAATGGGGGTGAGGGAGTTATATATTGATTGACAGGTAAAGATGGTGCCAGCTTTCCCCTGGGGAGGTGTGACTACCCAAACATAGGTATGTGTGGGGGTCTGTGTTAGGTATGTGTTAGCCTGAATCCTTATCTTGCTCTAGACTCTATTTGTTCATTTTGCATACCTGATGCAGGCAGTTAACCAAATTGTTTTAGGGACTTTTCTTTGAGCACTGTAGACCCCTCCCCTTCTTCCTTCCAGGTGTTCAGATGAATACAGAGTCAAGGTTTTCCTTTTCCCAGCTAGTGGAGATGATAGACACAGAATTTCATGCTCCTCCTCCCCCAAAACCCGACCACACCATCATAATTTTGCTTGTTGTTCGGAATGCCTGGAAGTCTTTTTGAACCAGGCTCAGGACTACTGGGTCAACAACAGGTGAGACCTGTCTTCCTTTAGCCTGCTGTACTAAGTCTTTTGTCAGACTGCAATGGTGAGGGCCCTGCCTTTATTTCCCCCTAGTCACTCATTCCTAGCTGCTACCTAAGTGCTGAAAGGTGTTGCTGAGCAACCAGGACACTAGTCACTGGCCAGCAACAGCAGCGCAGTCTCAGAGTTCTTCCTATGCTATCTCCTGCATCACTTTTAGTCTCAGCTCAATGCTTCCTTCTCACATGACTTAACCAGCGGGGTTGGAACCCAGTGACTTTAATCTGATCTCAGAAGCTGACCTCTTCATCACCACCTGACACTGAATTTGGAAAAGAACAAGTAGACTTTGCGAGAAGGGGGAGGAAGAAGCCTAGCTTTGGTCTTTGAGAAAGTATAGGAACATCTTCTCTTGAGAACTAGCTTCTTGAAGGATGCAGTCCCGTCCTAAAAGTAATTCAAGAAAAAGTGGTAGAAGAGCAGAGCAATGGACAAGTCCATGGACACAGAAGCGTAGATGTGTCCCTATTTCTCCCAACTGTGCCTCACACCCCTGTGGTCACCTCTTTTTATTTTCCATTAAAAGGACACTTATGAATCCTGAAAAAAAATTAAAAGTAAAATCTTTTCACAACTTACAATATGGGAAGTAGACTTTTGATATTTAAAAGATTTTGTTATAAACAAACTAAAATATAAATTCTGTTCTGAGGTGAAATTAAGAATTTCTTAACTTTTCTTTTACCCTTTAATCTAACTTCATTTAGACATAAGTTAGAAAAAAAAATCCAGTTATACAAAATGTCCAACAACTAAAATCATTCAGCATAGTCGTACTTCTTAAAAACAGTTCAAAGGGCTTTCCAAGGCAATGACTGATTAAATAACTGTCTGATATTTAAGTAAGCCAATGACTTCTATGACTTTATGGCTTTTAGTAGATTTTGAAGTTTGAAGATTCACCATATTCTGAGGACACAATTTGCAATTTCTTATTTTGTAAAATATTATCCATTTTACTATCTGGTTTCCCCCAAAGAAACCAAAGTCAGGTGGCTTATTCTTTTCATCCACTCCCCTTTTCTTTCAAACCATACACACACATGTGTTACACACATCTGGGTGTAACCACAAAAGTTATTCTTTTGCTGCCAGTTATTATCATTATTCTAAATAAATTCCTTATATGGTTGCTAATCCTCTTCCTATGTCCAACCTATAAGAAGATGGGAACAGAGCAAGAAAAATATGCTATTTTATTTCTTAATTTTTAAAGAAACAGTATTATTAAAAACCCCAGGGGAACCAAGTCTTCGCAAGACCCAAGACTCCCATAAATTCTACCTCCAGGAGCACTACCAGATTCTTACAGTGAAGATGGGGAGAAATTCCTTGGTTCTTTCCCCAGGGGGCTGGGAAAGTGGTCATTTTAAAATACTCCCAGATTATTCTGTTCTTCTTAACAGGTCTGCTCTCAGAAGAAACTTTATTTTTTCTTTTTTTTTCTTTTTAAGTATATTTTATTGATTATGTGATTACAGTAGTTCCAATTTTTTCCCCTTTGCTCCCCTTTGCCACGTACCTCTTCCCTCCAGCAACCCCACCCCCCGTTAGTTCATGTCCATGGGTCTTGCATAAGTTCTTTGGCTTCACCCTTTCCTATATTATTCTTAACATGCCACTGTCTATTTTGTACCAACCAATTATGCTTCTTAGTCCCTGCATCATTTACCCATTGCTCCCCATCCCCGCTCCCAGCTGATAACCCTCCAGATGATCCCCATACCTCTGATTCTGTTCCTATTCTGGTTTGCTTAGTTGGATTTTGTTTTTATTTTTTACATTCAGTTGTTGATAGTTGTGAGTTTGTTGTCATTTTAGTGTTCATAGTTTTGATCTTCTTTTTCTTAAGTAAGTCCCTTTGACATTTCATATAATAATAGTTTGGTGATGATGAACTCCTTTAGCTTCACCTTGTCTAGGAAGCACTTCATCTGCCCTTCCATTGCAAATGACAGCTTTGCTCGATAGAGTAATCTTGATTGTAGATTGCTTTTTATCACATTGAATACAGCTTGCCAGTCACTTCCTGCCTGCAAAGTGTCCTCTGAGAAATCAGCTGATAGTCCTATAGGTACCACCCTGTAGGCAACTCTCTGCCTCTCTCTTGCTGCCCCCAGGACTTTATCTTTCACTTTTGGAATCTCGGTCATGATGCATCCTGGTGTGGTCCCCTCTTGTCCAGCTTGGCTGGGACCCTCCGTGCTTCCTGGACCTGTATGTCCATCTTCTTTGCAAAATTTGGAAAGTTTTCCTCATTTTTTTCAATTCTTGCTTCCCCATTCTGCACTGATTGTTTTTTTCTTTCTTATGTTCCAAATCATTGATTTGAACCTTGGTTTCCTTCCCTTCACCATTGGTTTTGTGTGGATTTTCCTTCATTTGACTTAGCATAGCCTTCACTTCTCTTTTGCATTTGCCATACTCAAGCATATCTGTCAAGCCTGTGAGCATTTTTATCACCAGTGTTTTGAAATCTGCGTCTGTTAGGTTGTCTATCTCCTCATCTATGAGGTTGGCTATCTCATCACTTAGTTCTCCCACTGGAACCTTGATCCTTTCCCCCTTTGGGGCCATACTTCTCTGTCTCCTCATTCTGACAGGCTAGTGTGTTTGTTTGCCTCCATGTCCCACGTAGAACTGTCACTCCTGTTACATTGTAAGGGGCGGAGCCTTAGGGATTCGTCAGTACAGGGCGACCTGTTTTACCACGTTGTGGCGCTGTATGTGGGGGAGGGGTCCAAGAGGGAACATTGCCGCCTGACCAGCACTCACTCCTTTTCCAGGCACCTCTCCCATTTCTGTACCAGACTGGCGCCTCTCTAGCTGCTGCCCTGGCCATCATTCCCAGAGTGGGTGGATTTGTGGATGTTCTAGAACCATGTGGGCCCTATAAACAAGTGGACTCTGCTGAGACCGGCAGTTTCTGCCTCAGCCCCAACCCCCACTGGTCTTCACAGTCTTGATTTTCCCCAGTGCTGGGACCGTGAGCTGCGAGGTCCAGTGAGGGGCTGGGAACACTCCCCAGGTATCGCTCCTGACTTTTTAAAATGTGTGACTGTGTTTTCTGCCAGCCTGCCACTGCTGCCACCACTGCTGCTGCCACCACACCACGTCCTCTCCACCCAGGCTCCACCCCTCCTACCTGTCTAGATGAGTATTTCTTCTTTATATCTTTGTTTGCTAGACTTCCAAGCAGTTTGATTTTCTGGAACTTATCGTTTCTAGTTTTGAGGTAGTTGTATTCCTTCTTAGTTGTAGAGAGAGACACAGCGTGTCTGTCTACGCCTCCATCTTGGCTAGAAGTCCTCAGAAGAAACCATTTTAACAGAACCTAAGTGACTGAGGAAAAGGAAATACCCAACTCCAGCTCCCTCCAGCCTTCATATCTCTCCTAAAGGGAAAGACAAAATAAATCTGAGAAGCACTCGTGAAGGCCACAGCCCAAGGGCACAGGCTCACCAACAGACTGAGACCTAATCATAGGATTATTAAGAAACAACTTTAGACAATTTTTGATAAGGTGCTAAATATAGTCCTTTCTATTTTCCAAGTATACTTGCATGTATGTTTTGTCACTTCATGCCAACTTGTAGGACAGGCAAGAAAGAGGACAAGGGGCCTTCAGGAGGTGAATAGGTCATGAGGTTGGACCACTCATTAATGGGATTAGTATCCCGATAAAAGAGACCCCAGAGAGCTCTCCTGCTCTCTCTCAGCCATTGAGGCTACAATAGGAAAATGGCCACCGACAACCTAGAAGACAGCCATCACTAGAACTTGATTATGTTGACACCCAGATCTTGGACTTACAGCCTCCATAACTGTGAAAAATAAATTTCTATTGTTTATAAATAAATACCAAGTCTCTGGTATTCTGTTATAGCAGCCTGAACTAAGACACACTTTGATACTATAATTGGACTCCTAGGAATCACAACCAAGAACATAATTAGAAAGCCTCTTTTATTATTGAGGGAGAAAGAATGAGAGAGAGGGAGATGAAGAAGGAAGAGGAGAAGAGGATGAGGGAGGGAAAGAGGAGGAGGTAGAGAAGGAGGGGAAGGGGGTGGAGGAGAAAAGAAAAAGGAAACAAAATGAAAAAATACAAAAAACAAAACCAATATGGACACTGCATTTTCCATGTACTTTGTCTTGACAATAATAATGTGGCATTTCTGGACCAAGAAATAAATCCTTTGGAGGAAGTCATGTGCTCATTTCTCACTGAAAAGTAAAAATTCTTAGCTCATGCTCTGAGATCCTTTTCCAGAATCCAACACGTGGTCACACTTAGTTCACACATAGTAGCCCCTCACAGGTAAGAAAAAAATTAGTTAACTGGACACATGAGCTAATGTCAGAGACGGTTCATTAAATTCTTATGCTCTCTCTCCTTTATTGCTGGTAAAAATGTAAACTGAAACAACCTCTCAAAGGGCAGAGCAGCCATCTGGATCCAGAGACTTAAATGTGTATCTTCCCTTTGATCTCCTAGAAATGGAAACCAAGGAGATCATCTGAAAGGTAACAAGGATTTGGGTGCCACCACATTCTTTGCATTTCCCATGTTAACAAAGTTTAGTAAATGACTTTAATGTACAATGCTGGAGGAATGGATGACTATGAAGCAGAAAATAATAAAAATCCTATCTCTAACATATATTTCTTTTCAAGGGAAAATGCTTGTATAAAAGACTAAATAAAAAAGCCAGATTCAAAACAGTATGAACAGTATTAAGCCAATTTGTCTAAATATAATTAGATGAATTATTTTATCTTTACATATATGCATATAAAGACTATAAAGACATACTCCAAAATGTTAACTGACCAAGATGCTATCTCTGGGTATTAGAATTATTTTTTTGTTTTCTTCTCTATATTTTATCTCTTCCAACTGAACATATATTCTTTTCATCAGAAGAAGAAAAAAATTTTTCAATGAGTGAATTTTAAAATCTATAGTCACCTTTTAGGAAACTTATGTATAATATCTATAATAATCAAATCATTCCAAAGAAGTGACAATTCATTAAAATTCAACAAAATAGAAAATTCTAAAGATGAAACACATTTCAAAATATAACTCCAGAAACTTTCAGGAGGCTTCCTTACATTTAACCCATTTCCTCCCACTGTAACTTATGCCCATTTTAACTTGCTTTGTAATCTTATTTGAATTCCTAGGGTGTAGCGTAGTGCCTAACATAGGAATCACTCAATACATGCTAATTTAAAATCTCAAGAGCAACCACCCAGTGGAGGGAGTATGGAAGTCATGGTTCCATTATTCCCTCATATGTATTTGTTCCCCTTCTTCTAGTGATGGGTAACGGTGCCCCTTTGCTTTGGTTATCTCATGTTCCCTGCTCATGGCTCAGCTGGAGCTGTTGGTCATTCACAGCACCACCACCCCCACCAACCAGACAGAAGGACTATTCAGGGACAGGGAATATGGGCCAAGCAGGGTCAAAGTCCTTCCCTAAAAATCAATTCAGGATATTGGGGAAGAGAAGTACTTCCTCCCACTGCACCACAGAAGCCAAGTGTTAGAAAGTACACAGAGCATCTGGGAACCATCTCCTCCAGACAAATGGAGGAAGCTATGTCTGTAGGATGACAAATGGAACCAACCAGGCAGAGGGAAAGAGAGCATGAACGAAGAGAGATGAGGCAAGGGCTGTAGAACGATACCACAGGCCAAGAGGAACACAGGCCAATGAAGGCAGAGAGACAGTTCTAGAAGCCTCGAGACCCCAGTTTCAGCCCTGATTACACCATTCCTGCCATTTAGCTTCCATTCTGTTCTTCTCAGCTATGGTGAGACAATAAATTCCCATTTATCTTAGGCTGATGTGATATTAAATCAGAATCCTTAAGAAATATAACATAAGAATGCTTCATTTCTGAGAGTCTAGGGAAAGACTATGTCTGATAAACTTATTAGAATAGCTGAAAGCATTTGAAAAGTTGCAAAGCTGATTGATACTGATGATAAAGTTGACCAAAAAAAAATCTCATAAAAAAACTTGGAAATGAGGCAAAGTTTATAGGCTTAAAATACAGAAACCTATGTATTTTTTAAAGGTTGGTATGTATACCAGTATAGTAGGTTAAAATGTGACTTCTTAAAGGGTGGTAGATTCTCTATTCAATTAGATAATGTAAGAAGACTATTTAACATGCTCACAATAAAAGAACCAACTCGAAGGTCATTTCATCTCCGGGTCCCACCTTCTCTCAAGTTAGCACATAAAGGGACAACAGGGAACACATAGATGTCAGATGCAATTTTCTATGATTTCACCTAAAAGAGGTCATGATTTTCACAGATGCATGAATAAAAGTATTGTTTTGAATCAACTGAGAAACCTATAATTTAAAAGATAAGTGAAGGAATATTCTGATAGGCAACCACTCCAGCATGCACTGTATATAGACTGAAACATTTTGTCTAAGCATTATTAATGACCCATAAACCATAAGATGAAATGCAATACTATGGGCAGGACACCTTAAGCTAATGGAGCCTTGTAAATTAGAAGGCAGTTTGAGAACTAAAAATACATATTAAAAATCCAGATCAATAGGGCACCTGACCAAAAAAGCCATTTAAACAACAGTTAGAAGTTAGGGCTTACTTGAAAGCTATACTGTCTGGGGTCAGAAAAACAACTGTCTCTGTACTCCACTGTGAGCCATGCTTCCATCCATTCATTCTCCAAATGAACAAGCACAGGAACTATGCAGCTGTGTGCCAAGCATCGAAGACCTGGGAATGAACAGGGCAGGTGGGCCTCAGCCCTCCTGCCACTTACGGTCTGCAAGGGAAAGCAAAGCAGTCAAAAAGTAATTTTTTTTTAAGGTAACGTAAGTATCTACTTCAGCTTGTAAGCAGTTCAAGCAAGTACACTGAAGCTGGCTCTAAGTGGGGAGGAAATGCTAATTGGATGAGAAAAGGTGAGAGAAGAGTATCCCAGACAGAAGGATAACTAAGTGCAAAATCCCTGAGGAGAGACTGCACAGTGCTATGTGGGGGAAACATGGACTCTGGAGCCAGTGAAGCTGGGTTTGAATTCCAGCTCTGCTTGACATTTACTAGCTGTGCGACCCTGAGCAAGTTAGTTAACCTCTCTGTGCTTCCTATTTAAAATGGGAAAAATACTTTATATACAGTGGAATCATTGCAGCTGGAACACAGAGATAAGGGGAGAGTAGCATGAGGCTGGGGAAGGGCAGGTGGGGCCAAATCACACAGGGCCTTGGTGAGAAGACATACAAGCCAATGAGGTCTCTTTAAGAGATTCCATTGACTGTAATAAGAATGACTGATGGGGGTGTGGTAATGAATACAAATGTACCAGCTAGCCAGTAAGAAAGCTTCTGCGGTGTATAGCTGAAAAAGGGGAAAAAGTCAATGTAAATAGTGCTGAGGTCATGGAAAATGTTTATCTGACATCATTACTCTATATGTTTAAGATTTCAATTTGATCACTAATTTAAAAAAGTGGGGGGTGGGGGCAGATACTGACCCACTGATCATTTATTATACAGATACCTATTAGAAAAACAGAAAGATATTCTATAACCTCAGATTTTTAATAGGGGTATAGGCAATATAGTCAAGGCATTGTGTGTGACACTCTGGAGAAAAAAACAAACTTGAACAGATGAACACTTGACACAAGGCTCAGCACCAGGACCAGCTAAGCCTGGCCTTAATGGTTCATAAACCAAAAGAGACTTAAGAAACGCTTCAAGCTCCCAGATAACCCATTTCCTTCCATGATTTTTTTTTTCCTTCTGGAAAACAGAATATTTCTTTAAATGAATGGCTGCCAACAGGCTTGATCCACATCTGTAGGCAGGAAGGTACATGTCCACTGTGCCAAACCACAGTTCCCACACTGTGACTACCAGGTAAACCCCAGCCTTTTAGCATAAAGGTAAGAGCTCAGGTTTTTGGAATCCGGGAGCTCAGACCCAGGTGTAGCACATGCTGGCTATGTGACCCTAAGTAAGTTATTAACCTCTCTCTAATCCTCAGGGTCCTCCTCTACAAAAGGAGGGAAAGCAATTTAACCTGTCTCCACAGGTTGTTGTGAGCATGACTTGATATACTGTTTATAAAACACTTAGCACAGATTCTTACACAGAGTAAGCAATTAATAAGTGCCAGTTGTGATTATCATCCATTTTATGTTACTGTAATGCCACCAAAATTGGGGATTAGAAGAGGTGGAGAAAGAAAGCACTGCTGGTAAACTGGTCACCTGTTTTGGAAAACTGGCATATTGACTAATAGTGAAGATACACCTACTCCATGCCCCAGAACTTCCACGCAAGTGTGCACCCAACTGAAGTGCATCCCATGTGCACCAAGAGATGAGAACAAGAAATGTCACAGGAGTATCACCCATAATAGCCAAAAGCTGGAAACAACCCGAATGTTGATCAACAGTAGAATGGAAAAATTAATGATGAAATGATAGTATATTTATATAACAGAATAACATATGGTGTCAAAAATGAAGAAATCATGGTTACGCTCAACAAAAGGGATGACTCTCAAACCCAATACTGAATGAAAGGAACCAGACATAAGAAGATAGTTCCATTTGCATAAAGTTCAAAAAACAGGCAAATTAACTCTAGTGTTTAAGGATGCACACTTAGGTGGTAAAAGAATAAAGAAAGGGAAGAGGTTACCATGAAATCAGGGTAATGATTGGCTTTGGGGAAAAGAGTGAGTTGTGGCTAGGATGGAGAACACGGGGCATCTGGACTTCTGTTTCTTGACCTGGATGGTAGACACAAGTGTGTTATACAGATTCATTAAGCTGTACGCATAGGCTTTGCCTACCTCCTGTATGTGTGCAATAATCCACAACAGCTGAAAAACTAATCACTCTACCTGCTCCATCCAATCCACGCCTCTTTTCAGGAGGGTCAGACTTGGGGAATATGGCCTATGCGGCTAGCTCTGCCTTTCTGAACCCGCTGTCTGCTCAAGCTAAAACCCTAGGTGGGGCTAACAAGGCAGGGAAGCTGAAGGACAAGTGAGGAGGCAGCCCCACCACCTACGGCTGTCGTGATAGAATTGTCTAACCTCTCTATCCCAGTCTCGAGGGACACTCCTGGGGTCGGCGCTTGTCTTGGATTGTGTCAATTCTGAGACATGAAAGTGAAAAAAAGTAAATGAAGAGACATAATTGGCACCAGCAAGAAATAAGGGACACAAGGAAAAATGCCAAGTGAACTATTCATTCAATATACACGAACTGCCAGGCCACAGGATTGTTCCAGGGATGGGCGTATGACCAAGCAGGGCCAAACTCCTTCCCTAAGACCCATGTAGGGATAACAGGCCCTTTCTCCCCAAGGCTGCCAAGCTGCAGGAATTCATCTGGAGCTTCTGGAGGCCACCTTCCCCAACCATGTGGAGTAAGTCACAGCTGCGAGTGGACAAAATAAGGGGAACAGAGGAGCAAAAGGAGACTGAAAGTTGCAGAGAGATAAGGCAAGGGGCTGAGAATGGTGCCTCATGCCAAGAGGGACACAGGCCAGTGGAGGCGGAGAGCAGGTTTGGAAGCGAGTGCCCAGTCCTACCCCTGAGGCCCTGGTTTCTGCAGCCAAACCTCAATTCTGTCCTTTCCATCTATGGTGTATCTATGGGTCAGATTTTGTGCTCAATTCTAGCAACAGAGAGGCAAATACTATGCAGATCTTCCTCTTAAGAATATCACAGACATATCAGAGAGTCCAACAGCATATTGAGAGTATACAGAGGTGGCGCAACTTAACCATACTAAGGAGAAGAGGAAAGGGCCAGAGAAAGATTTTGAAAACAGTAAGCTTGGGCTGAGCCCTATAGAATACTTTGGATTCATAAGGAAAATGTGAGATGAAAGGGTGGTCCAGGCAATGAGTAGGGTGAGGGTGGAGGGTGGGGGGGTGGTGGCAGGGCAGCTAGAACAAAGGTGGGAAGTAAGAAAGGGACTTGTAGGCACTAAGAGCACCCTAGCCTTGCTGGAGTGAGATGTGGGTGGCAGGAGAAGCCAGAAAGGCGGGTCATGAAGGAACTGAGAACCAATTAATGGAGTCTGGACTTTGTGATGTAGGAAAAGGGAGCTGCCTTTGAAAAGCTTTAATCAGGGGAAAAACAAGATCTAATTTACCTTTTAGAAAGATTAAAGAGATGTTTCCTAAGGTCATTGTCTAACAGAAGAAAAACATCTCTCTCTCTCTCTCTCTCTCTCTCTCTCTCTCTCTCTCTCTCTCTCTCTCTCTCTCTCTCTCTCTCTCTCTCTCCCCTCTCTCTCTCTCTCTCCCTCTCTCTCTCTCTCCCTTTCCCTCTCTCTCTCTCTCTCCCCACCACCACACCATACCCCTCCCTCTTCAACTCCAACAGCCTGAATCTCCAAAATTCACACCTGCCTGAAAGTTTATTTCTTGCATTTGGCACCTTTATAATGTAAACAATAGGAAGAGCTGATGACAAGAGCAGGAGGCCAGCTGTCCTGAGATCTGGGTTCTAATCCTACCCTGCCACTATCAGGCCTTGTAAACTAGAGCAAGCCACTCCTATCTTGGGCACATCTTCTCTGTGGCAAAATGAGGATTAACAATATCAGTATTGCATACCTCAGAGGGCTGTTGTGGTCATGATAAAGTGGTCAAAAAAAATCATATACCCAGTATCACTGAATCTGATGTAAAATAGCATTACAGAACACACAATGCATTCTCTTATTAATCCTAACATTTGGTAAATATCTGCTTTATTTAAAATAAATTTAAAAGGATTTCTCATAACTGTACATGTTCAATATTATATTTGGAGTAATCTGTTTTGACTTTATTGTTTTCTCTCTAATAAGGACAGCATTAAATACTACTACTAAGAAGATATATATTGATAGATACCTAATGTTTAGCTCAAAATGAGAGAAAGGAAAACACACTAAAATAAGTTGAAAACACAAAGCTCAATAAAAGAACACAGATACACAGAAAGAGTTTTCTGCAGGTAATAAAGCACTGGTACCTCAGCAGGGTATCAAAATCCCTTAGGAAGAATGAAATAGTTCCTGAAATGAGGTAGTAATAATGCCTCTCAGATAAGGCTATGCAAACCTAGTGGAAGAATCATTGGGGGATTTTTAATCTAACTGATTTACAGAGCATATTTTTTCAGCATTATTAATTGCCTTGGGGCAAGTTTTCTTGTACTGGCATGCATAATAGTATGACAATTGCCCACAAGGTGGCACCAAACTCATGCCCAGAAGACAACAAAGAGAAATTTTTCTTTTTAATTGAAAAGCAGGGGTTCCAAATACTCAATAGACAGCTTCCTTTATAGACAAATTTATAGATATTAGCTTCCTCTTCTCCCTATATGACACAAAAGTTAAAATCTATTTCTGCCTACAAGAAAACTTTTAAAGTAGACATACTTCCTCTCAAGATAGAACTGTTCTACTTCTGTACAAAGTTTTCAACAGAGAAAGAAAGAAAGAAAGAAAGAAAGAAGAAAGAAAGAAAGAAAGAAAGAAAGAAAGAAAGAAAGAAAGAAAGAAAGAAAGAAAGAAAGAAGAGAAAGGAAGAAAGAAAGAAAGAAAGAAAGAAAGAAAGAAAGAAAGAAAGAAAGAAAGAAAGAAAGAAAGAAAGAAAGAAAGAGAAAGAAAGAAAAAGAAAGGCCTACAAATAAATGACCCATTTCTTGAGGGGAAAGAATCCTGAAACTCATTTAACACACTGAATCACACCCAGAAGTCTATCATTCTTTTCTTATTTTAAACTTGATTTGATTGAGCTTAGATGAGCCCATGTAAATCTTTAAATAACTGAATATTATTTTAAAATTGAAACAGACTTGCAATTAATACTAAATGTAACAGGTCACGGTTATTTTTAAAGTATAAGATCTATTATTGGAGGCCTTCTCCTTCCTATAGCCCTCCACCCTCTTCCATCTTACAAAGGCGGTTCTAAGGTAAACTGGTCTAAGCTAGCATAGAGCTCTGGGAACCTATAATGAAAGTCATTCTGGGAACAGACACAATGCATCACTGTTGGGTTAGGGGGATATTTCTGCCAATTAAAAACAGAGAGTACTGGGCCAAACCCCTGGGAGCCAAGCCTTCCATTTTGAAAAAGCAGAGGTTGTGCAGAGCAATAGATTATGCTCAAAGGGCCCAGCTTCCTGTGAGCATGAGAAGAGAGAGCTATCTGTTAGGTAGAAAAATGTATTTGTTCCCATTTGCAACACCCATCACAGATAAGAGACCATCTGGGAAAGGCTTGTGTTGTGAGCCAGAAGTTAAAAAGCTTGTGTCTTTAGCTAAAAATCCAAAAGGAAAGAACATGGTCGATGAATTCCATTCTGAGATCACCAAACACCACCCCACTGGGCATGCCTGAGAAGTTTCCCTAATCCTGTTAGCAATTCTGAGTCATTGGTTCAGCCTCCAGATCACTGCTCCACTGAGGAAATACCCTTAACTGTAACGCCTTGGCTTCTACATATTTGTGATTCCAAAAATATGAGGTAAACTTCCTGTTCACTTATTTCTGTTTCCTAAGCAAGGCATCCCACATCCCTAGACCACATTCACATGGTTTGTGACCTCAGGGACAAGACATTCTGGGAGGCTTGTAAAGGTGATTCCTGTCGCCCATGCTGCCCAGCAGGACAGACACTTCCACAGGTTGGCTGGAGAGACACGGAGGCAAAGGGAAGCAAGGACGTGGCTGCATTACCAGCACTCCTGGAGCCTGCTTATCTGTCTCCGCGTTCCGCACACTCGCAGTGCCGCCCCTGCTGCCCCACCTGTCCCAGAATACAGAACTCCAGCTTCTCAAAGCAGTCTAAACCCAGTGCAACTTGGCACACACTTTAGTTCAAATATCCCGGACCATTTTAAAAATGCTGCAGAAGACCTTTCTTACCCTGATTTTTAAACCAACAATACTACTACTTATTGACATCACAGAATTGAGAACAAATTCATACAATAAAATACCATAATCACAAAAGCATGTATCACTTTTCTTAATTCACTAAGCAATAGAAGAAGTGTAAGATTTTAACAGAGGAATGGCAAGGAGTTTCAGTGTTGGAATCCATAATAAGTATTCCTAGTGATGCAGGTTTCAATTAAAATAGGTAGGAAATTACCATTCACTAGACCAGTGAGTTTCAACATTTTTAATCTCATGGCACACATAAACTAATTACTAAAATTCTGCAGCACACCAAAAAATACAGTTTTTGCCAATCTGGAAAAAAAAAGTTATAATTTTGATTCATTCACACCAGACGTCTATCATTATGTTGGCTGTAGTCATTTATTTATTTATTTGAGAATCGAAGGGAAAAGAGGTCAGTGCCCCTAACTAAACAGTCAGGTACTGCATGTTTTAAAATTTTTTGCAGCATGCGAGTTGAAAATTGCTGCCCTAGACATTTCCCAAATGCTATCAACTGAGCTAAGCATGTGTCGGTTTCCTTTTAAAAATTTATTTCATAACCGTAAACTTCCAGAGAACCCATGGCCAATCCATGAGTGTGCCCTGCTGTAGCATTCGGCACACATTTACCACCAGGCTGTGTGAGGCACCAGTATGGATACAGAGATGAAGCAGCCTGGCCCTTGCTCTCAGAGGCTTACACGCGGGTAGGGAGGGCAGTTCATACACAGTGCCTGCGACTTATGTACCAGATACTGCCAAGAAGAGAGCAGTGACTCATCCTTGGATTCTGGACCCCACTTTTAGTAGAACAATGCTTAATGAAAGAAAGAGGAATAAAATGGAATACAAAGTTGAATAGAGTAGAATAGAGAGAAGTCATTAAGAATCTGAGAAATGTTCATCCATGCAATGAGGAAATGATGTCTCATGAGGATTCTCTTGTAGCTCACCAAGGAAAAATAAATTCTCTAAGCAAGGGGGTGTTTACTCTGATGAAGTTCAAGTATGTAAGCCTGTATTTGCTTGATCTTCCCTCTGCCCCAATCAAGCCCTGGGGTGATTATACCCCTTCCTGTTGAACTTGATCACAGCTGAGCCCCAGCCAGGCCATACCAAGCTTTCTCCCCTTCATATCACATGTTCTTTCTCCCTCCACCAGGCACATTCTGACTGACCCTAAGGTCCACCTCCTTTGTTCAGCCCTCAGAGACCTCTGTATGTGTGTGTGTGTGTGTCTGTCTGTCTCTCTCTCTCTCTCTCTCTCTCTCTCTGTCTGTCACACACACACACACACACACACACACACCAGACTTTTACTTAGACACTCCACAGCCAACATTTCCCCATTATACTGTAAATTCCATGAGGGCAGGGACTTTGTCCTGTGAATCATTGTGTTCCCAATGCCTGAAACACAATACGCATTTGATAAATAATTATCAAATTTTAATTTTTAGAAATCTTGACTTTCTTCCCCAAAAGACTTTAAGCTCATAGAAGACCAAAAGTGTCTGGCTTCAGGAAGTGCACCAGAAATGTTCACTGAATAAATAAACAGCAAACATTAGGCCAAAAGACAGAGTTGTCTAAATTAAATTATTGTTCCTTATTGTAAAGTTGGTTTTTTAAATCATAAATTTCCTTCCTTCACAAAGTCTTATCCTCAATAGCTTTGCAAATTCTGTTTGCATTCAAAAGCCACAATATAATGCAAGACTGAAAAATTCAATAACAACAAAGAAAGGATTATTTATTTCAATAACCTTATCTGTTGAAATTTAACATTCTTTTCCCCCCAAAGAATACACTGCATGATCCTTGTCTCCTAACCCAGCTATGCCTGTGTTACTAAGACTTATCAGAATAAACAGGCAGGGACAGGCAGGTGGATATTTCAAATATCACATAAAACAAAATACCCTTTACATTTGTAAAATAAATATAATTTCATTGCTGATATCTCCTGGATAAAGTCGCAAAAAGAAAAAGAAAAAGAAAAAAACAAGTAAGAAAAGGACCCATGGCCCCTCAGAATGTCTAATAACCTAGGTCAGGATTTTCTATTGGTGTGCTGCAAGAATTTTTAACACATGCACTACCGGATTATTTAATCAGGGACACTGACCTCTTTTCTCTTAGATTGTCATAAAAAAATGACAACAGCCAGCACAACAGTAGCTATCTGGTGTAAATGAATCAAAATTATATCTATTTTTTTGTCAGATAGGCAAACTACATAATATATATTTTTGGTGTGCTGCAGAATTTTAGTAGTTTGTGTTTCCCATGTGATGAAAAAGGTTGAAAATAGCTGACCTAGGTTAACCTGGCCACTTGAGTCCTAGAGCACAATCAGGACTCCACTGCCCAGACAAGAACCCTTCTCTTCCCTCCTCCTCCTCCTCCCCCTTCCATTCTTGCTACTTCTCCTTTCCTACTTTACCCTACCCATTAGCACACAGAAGAAGCCTGAGAGCACCCCACCTTCTTCTGGTCTGGTGAGCACAAAGATCATAATTACTGTGACCAGGCGCCCTCAAGTCTGCCTCCAATAAATGCCTGTGCCATTGCTCAGAATACAGAGCCAGGAGCTGCTCCCCACTACAATCCTCACTCCAAACCCTCCACACCAAAAACCTCAAACAGTGACAAGGGAAAAATACCATCCTTAAAAAAAAGGTGAACTCTGACACCAATATACAATGCATTTACTATGAAAATGGATTTAGCTTATTCCCTCAGTAGTTTTTTTTTTCTATTATCAAGCCACCTTGTCAGGCTATTAACTCCAAGAAAAAATAAAACAAAAAACAAACTTATAGACATATCAGTATAATGGTTACCAGAGGGAAAGAGTGTGAGGGGAAGATGAAGCGGGTAAAAGTGGTCAAAAAATATGAAGTGAAGGAGACTAGACTTTGGGTGGTGAGCACTCAGTGGAGTATACAGATGCTGTACTATCAAGTTGTACACCTGAAACCTACATAATGTTACTGGCCAATGTTACCCAATAAATTTAATTTTTTTTAAAAGATATCAGAATTGGAACATTTTCACTAATGGCACATCACTTGATTCCATCATGGCCTGGTGATGATGGGTCATTCACTCAACAATAAATGAGGGACTCATATGTGCCAAAAGTCATTACACTTCATCTTCCACTTACCTGTTAGGTATTTTAATGATAGGCCCATATATTCCCAGTTCTAAGCACAGTACCTCTTACACAAAAAGTAAAGAGATGTACAACCAATCTTGGAGTGGATGTGTCAATGAATCATTATGGGATGTGCCACGGGAAACTAAGGTATCCAAAGTGCATGTTCACTCTCATCAAGACTACTTATAGGAGAGATCCAAGATGGCGGAGGAGTAAGTGGAAACTACACTAACCTCCTCCCATGACCAGTCTGGATTTACAACTTAATTTTGGGGAAATCACCTGGAATAACCAACTGAACACTAGCTGGAGAGAACTCTTATAACCACAGAAAGACAGAAAAGGCCGCTACATCACAACATGACCAGTAGGGAGTGTGGAGACGTAAAAGGGCTGGCTGGGCTCCCACAGGTGGCAGCTGAAGGACTTAGAAACAGATCAGCAGCTGGGGGTTCCCCCTGAGAAGGGCAGGGTCTAAACCCCCAGCTGGGCTTCCCAGCCTACAGCAACAGAGTGGAAAGTAAAATAGTATCCAGCTGTGAAAAGTGAAAAGTCACAGGGTTTCTTGCTAGCTGGAGAGAAACATCTGGAGAAAAAGATATCTTTAAGCAGATCACGTACGAAAACATTTTGGCCCCCACAAACCCTGGGCTGAAGCAGAGGGAAAGCAGAAAGGACTAGAGATGCTTGGGGAGAATTTGGTGTGGTGGCTTTGAGGGGAGAACTGGGGGAGCAGCCGACCAGATCCCAGTGCTGACTCATTCCCTATACTGCAGGCAGACCATTCCCCTCTGAGTGGCATCAGCCTGAGGAGAAGCAAAATCCCTGCCTACGAGAATTAAGCTGCCACACCGTCTGTCCTTAAGCCTGACAGCTAATCACAGATTGAATAGATAAACAACTAAAGGAGACAGACAAAGGCAGTAGATCCCTGGTAGTCGCCAACAGGCTGCCTAGGGCCAGACTGGTACACGATCTGATGCCACCAGGGGCAGATCCAGGAAGTGCAGATCAATCAAAGAAGCAGCAACAAACAATAAGAGTCACAAAAATGGGGAGACAGAGAAACAACACCCCCATCGAAGGGAAAGGAAGAATCCCCAAAAAGAATGCTAAATGAAATAGATGGAAGCAAACTAATAGATATGGAATTCAAAACATGGGTTATGGGGAAGATCAATGAGCTCAGAGAGCTCAAGGAACTCCAGGGAAACTACAAGGAACTTCCTGAGAATTACACCAGCATGAAAAAGGACATAGAAGCTATCAATAAGAGCCAGGAGGACATGAGGCTAGAGGAAGCAGAAGATTGAATCAGCGAACTGGAGGACAACATAGACAAAACTCTCAGACGGTGCAACAAAATTTTAAAAGACTGAACAAGACTGAAGAGGCTCTAAGACAGCTGCAGGACAACATGAAACATAATAATACCATATCATAGGAATTCCAGAAAGAGAAGAAGAAGACCAAGGGATAGAAAACCTCTTTGAAAAACCAATAACAGAAAACTTCCCTAACTTGATGAGAGAAAGAGTAACGCAAGTCCAGGAAGCACAAAGGGTCCCAATGAAGATGAACTCCAACAAGCCCACTTCAAGACACATCATAATGAAAATGGCAACATTGAAAGACAAAGAGAGAATCCCAAAAAGCAGCAAGAGAGAAACAGCTAATAATATGTAAGAGAGCTCCAATAAGGCTATCATCAGATTTCTCAGCAGAAGCACTACAAGCCAGAAGGAAATGGCAAAAAAATATTCCAAGCAATGAAAAACAAAGGCCTACAACCAAGAATACTCTACCCAGGAAGGTTCTCATTCAAAATGGAAGGTGAAATAAGGAGTTTCCAAGACAAAAGAAGGCTAAAAGAATACATCTCCACCAAAGCAGGACTGCAAGAAACGCTAAAAGGTCTGCTTTAAGAAGATGAAGAAACAGAGAGACACAGAGAGGAACACAAGTACAAAGGGGGAAAATGACAATGAATAAGTACCTATCAATAATAACCTTAAATGTAAGTGGATTAAATGCTCCAATCAAAAGACATAGGGTAGCTGAATTGATTAGAAAGCATGACCTACATATATGCTACAAGAGACCCACTTTAGAACAAAAGATCTACACAGACTGAAAGTGAGGGATGGAAAAAAGTATTTCAAGCAAATGGACATGAAAAAAAAGCTAGGGTAGCAATACTTACATCAGTCAAAACAGATTTCACAGCAAAGGCTATAAAAAGAGACAAAGAAGGACATTTCATAATACTTAAGGGAAAAATCCATCAAGAAGATATAACCCTGGTAAACATATATGCTCCCAACTTAGGAGCACCCAAATATGTAAGGAAAATTTTTAAAGACTTCAAGAAGGATATAGACAGCAACACACTCATAGCAGGGGACTTTGTCAACAATGGACAGATCTTCGAAGCAAAGAAACACCAAAGATATTGAGGCACTGAACAACACTCTAGATCAAATGGACTTAGTTGATATATATAGAACTTTTCACCCCAAAGAAGCAAAATATGCATTCTTTTCAAGTGCACATGGAACATTTTCAAAGATAGACCATATGGTAGGACACAAAACAAGCCTCAACAAATTCAAAAAAATTGAAATTATGTCAAACATCTCCTCAGATCACAATGGCCTAAAATTGGAAATCAACCTCAAGGAAAAAAACTCAAAAACATTCAAACTCATAAAGAATGAATAACATGCTATTAAATAATGAATGGGTTAACAATGACATCAAGGAAGAAATCAAAAAGTTTCTGGAATCAAATGATAATGAACACCCAACAACCCAAAACCTATGGAATACAGCGAAAGCAGTCCTGGGAGGAAAGTTCATAGCAATACAGGCCTACCTAAAAAGGATAGAAGAATCTCTAATAAAAAATTTAACCCTACAGCTACAAGAGCTAGAGGAAGAACAACAAACAAAACCCAGAGCGAGAAGAAGGAAATCATCAAGATCAGAGCAGAATTAAATGACATAGAGACTAAACAAACAATTCAAAAGATCAACAAAAGTAGAAGCTGGTTCACTGAAAAGATAAAATTGACAAGCCTTTAACCAGGCTCATCAAGAAAAAAAGAGAGAATCCAAATAAGTAAAATCAGAAACGAAAGAGAAGAAATCACAACAGATACTAGAGAAATACAAAGGATTTTTAAAAAATATTATGAACAACTGTATGGCAAGAAATCTGACAACTTAGAGGAAATGAACAAATTTCTGGAAACATATAATCTTCCAAAACTGAATCAAGAAGCAGAAAGCCTGAACAGACCAATAACAACTAGTGAAATTGAAGCAGTGTTTACAAAACATTTAGAAAAGAACTAACTGCTATCCTCCTCAGACTATTCAAAAAAATCCAAGAAGAGGAAAGACTCACAAACTCGTTCGATGAAGCCAGTATTACCCTAATTCCAAAACCAGGTCAAGACACAACAAAGAAAGAAAACTACCAGCCAATATCACTGATGAACATAGATGCTAAAATCCTCAGCAAAATATTGGCAAACCAGATCCAGAAAGATTATACACCATGATCAAGTGGGATTCATCCCAGGGATGTAAGGATGGTTTAATATTCACAAATCAATAAACTTAATACACCACGTAAACAAAATGAAAGGCAAAAACCATATGATCATATCAATAGATGCAGAAAAAGCATTTGATAACGTACAACCCTCATTTATGATGAGAACTCTCAGCAAAATGGGAATAGAGGGAGCATACCTCAACATAATAAAGGCCATATACATGAAACCTGAAGCCAACATCATACTCAGTGGGTAAAAACTGAGAGCATTCCCCCTGAGGTCAGGAACAAGACAAAGATGTCCACTCTCCCCACTCCTATTCAACATAATCTTGGAAGTTCTAGCCACAGCAATCAGACAAGAAAGAGAAATAAAAGGCATACAATTTGAAAAAAAGGAAGTTTTAAAACTGTCATTATTTGCAGATGACATGATAGTGTACATAGAAAACCCTATAGACTCCACAAAAAAACTACTCAACCTCATAAGTGAATTTGGCAAAATAGCAGGGTAAAAAGTCAATATTCAGAAATCGAAGGCATTTTTGTACACCAACAATAAAATTTCAGATATAGAAATTTTTTAAAAATCCCATTTTCCATAGCTACAATAAAAATAAAGTACCTAGGAATAAACTTAACCAAGGAGGTAAAAGACCTGTACTCAGAAAACTACATAACACTGAAGAAAGAAATTAAAGAAGATACAAATAAATGGAAGTATATACCATGTTCATGGATGGGAAGAATCAACATCATTAAAATGTCCATACTACCCACAGCAATTTATAGACTCAATGCAATCCCCCATTAAAATACCAATGACATATTTCACAGACCTAGAACAAATACTTCAAAGATTTATATGGAACCAAAAATGAACCCGAATAGCCACAGCAATCTTGAGGAAGAAGAACACAGTTGGAGGAATCACAATACCTGATATCAAACCATACTACAAGGCCACAGTAATCAAAACAGCCTGGTACTGGCATAAAAACAGACATATAGATCAATGGAGCAGAATAGAGAGCCCAGAAATAAACCCAAGCCTATATGGTCAACTAATATTTGACAAAGGGGGAAGGAACATAAAATGGAGTGAGAAGAGCCTCTTCAACAAATGATGTTGGGAGAACTGGACAGGGACTTGCAAAAAAGTGAAACTAGACCACCAACTTACACCGTACACCAGAATAAACTCAAGATGGATCGAAGACTTAAATGTAAGCCGTGACACCATGAAAGTCCTAGAGGAAAACATAGGCAGGAAAATTTCAGCTATCCCACATAGCAACATTTTTACTGACATATCTCCTAAGGCAAGGGAAATAAAGGAAAGAATAAACAAATGGGACTATATCTAACTAAAGAGTTTCTGCTCAGCACAAGAAAACATCAGCAAGATGAAAAGGGAACCAACCATATGGGAAACTATATTTGCCAATGATACCTCAGACAAGGGATTAATCTCCAAAATATATAAAGAACTTATACGACTCAACACCAAAAAGACAGACAACCCAATTAAAAAATAGGCAAAGGACCTGAACAAACACTTCTCCAAAGAGGACATACAGAGAGTCCATAGACGTATGAAAGAATTCTCAACATCACTAGCCATCAGAGAGATCCAAATAAAAACCACAATGAGATACCACCTCACACCAGTCAGAATGGCCACCATCAACAAATCAACAAACAACTTGTGCTGATGAGGATGCAGAGAAAAGGGAATCCTGGTGTACTGCTGGTTGGAATGCAAACTGGTGCAGCCCCTATGGAAAACAGTTTGGAATTTCCTCAAAAAACTAAAAATGGAACTGCCTTTTGAACCAGCAATTCCATTGCTAGGATTATATCCAAAAAATCCTGAAACACCAATTCAAAAGAACCTATGCACCCCTATGTTCATGGCAGCACTATTTACAATAGCCAAGTGCCTGGAAACAACCTAAGTGCCCGTCTGTAGATGAGTAGATCAAAAAACTGTGGTACATGTACACAATGGAGTACTATGTAGCAGAAAGAGAGAAGGAACTTCTACCATTTGCAACAACATGGATGGAACTAGAGAGAATTATGCTCAGTGAAATAAGCCAGGCAAAGAAAGAAAAATACCTTATGCTGTCACCTATTAGAGGAGACTAATGAACAACACAAACAAATTATCAAAATTGAACCAGAGGTATGTAAACAAGGATTAGACTAACAGTAAAAAGGGGGGGAGGTGGGAGGGAAAGAAGAGGTTAAGAAGGGGAAGGGTCTAGTCAAAGAACATGTATAAATGACCCACAGACATGGAAAACTGGGTGGGGACTGACTGTGGGAGAAGGGTTGGGCAGGGTGTGGGGAAGCAAGAGGGAAATAAAGAGGGTCAACTGTAATGGAAAAGCAAACAAAACAATTTTAGTAGGTGAAAAAAAGAAAATACAAAGAATAGAAATGCAATTTTAGTGAATATTAGAAAGACAAGGATTTTCCTTCACACTGTATAATTTTCCCCCTATCTGATCCCTCCAGAATTTAGCATTCTGAAGAAGTAAGTAATGACATAAGATTATTTGCATAAAATTAATAAGATGACTTGTTAATAGAGGTTTTTTTGTTTTTTTGTTTTTTTTATCAAGACTTTGACTGGGATCTCACGCCTAAAGGAGACATGCTTGAGCTCTGGCTGTTACCAAAAATCCCTGACGAACTAGGATTGACTTTCGAAGGTAATAAAAGCCCACGAGAAAAAATGCCTGGTACCTTGGTTGGTTGTGCGGTCCACGGTAATCTTTCCAGGGAAGGAATGAAGGTTGTTTTCCTGAAAGATGGCTCTAGAAGGGACCTTAAGGCACAATGGAAAACCAGAAGGACTTGGAAAAGACAGGTGTGTACAGGCAAGGATGAATGCCAGGTATGTGGCTCAGCTTCCGTGCCCTGAAGGGAAGACTGAAAGTCACCCTAAATGTTCCTTGTGTAAGTTCCAGTAAAGCAGAACTAAAGATCATAAGTGATCATTTGCTGTTCTTGTTGTGTTTATGCAAATGAATAGGATAAATTAAAAATGGACTTAATGCAGTCCCTTTAAAGACAAGGAGGGTAATCTTAAGGAGAAAATCGTGATTCAAGGAAAATCACAATGCTCTGTTAGACTATAAAGTAGTGCAGCTAACCATCTTTAAAGTTTCTTTTCATTTGAAATTTGTTTTCCTTTGAAAGTTGAACTATGTCTGTGGTATCATTAAAGATGTTTAATTTACAGGCAAGAAGAATATCAAATGCCTTGCAACTGGATGTCTTTCCAATAAGACAGTCTTACAGATATAGAGACTTGTTTGTGAGTTATGTTGGATAAACTAACATGTGTTTTCTGTTTTGAAAGGGCATAGACCTATGATCTCATTACCTGAGTGATTGTCTGTATGTATAGGCCTCACTTAATCCTGTCTGCATCGCTGCCTCCTGAGACTCAGTGGTTTGACTGAACTAAGTGGCTGGGTTGGTGAGAATGGGATGGTCTGTGGGCTTCACTTTAAAATTGGTTTCTCTTTTCTATCCTAATGCCTTGGACAGAAAGGGCCCAGAGGTCTGAGAGTGGGGAAACCTAAAATATTTCTCTCGGCCCAAACTAAATATAATGGGCAAAAGGGTTTTGGACAGGTGAGATGTGCCTGGCACACCTTCCTCCAAAGAAGCCCTTTTTTTCCCTAATGTGGGACATTGAAAAATTAATACCTACCTTTTGTCATCTAGTGGTTATGGGTTGAATGATGTCTTTTAACCCTGTTGCCTAATCTGTTGCCCCCAGAATACAACAAGGATGCCAGCCTGTTAAACCAAGCTCGCCATTGTCTGGGGACAGCCAACTGACCTGGAGTCTGCAAGATCCTTCCCCATGTGGGAAGGTCACCCTCCCCTCCACACCCCCACTCTTATTAGGGATTTCTGGACCCAAGGGTAGGTAGGACGACGACCATGTCCAGCTTGAAGCAGCTAGAGGAGCTTGAGACCTTCGCCCATTGTCCTTTATAAGATTATAAAGGATCTTAAGTCTGAGAGATAGGGATTGTTATTTTTATCGTTTAAAAAAATTAATTTTTTTTAAAGAACAATATAGGAAAGGGTGAAGCTAGAGAACTTGTGTGTATGACCCATGGGCATGGACTGGGGAGGGGTGGTGTTGCTGAGGGAGGGGTGGTGCTGGGCAGAGGGGAGCAAAGGGGAAAAATTGGAACTATTGTAACAATATAATCAATAAAATATACTAAAAAAAAAAAAAAGACTACTTACATCCCCAAGTTACATTATGAGGATCCAGTTTACATTTTCCAAAAACAAGGAAGTTTGAATACAACTTTGCCTTTCATGTGTTTTGTTCAATCATTTGCTCAACAACTTTCATTGAACATCTACCTTATGGCAGCCCCTAGAGACACAGCACTAAAAAAAGCAAGGCTCAGCCCTGCCCCCTTGTGGAGCATACAGTCTAGTTGAAAGAGCAAGCATTTAGCCAAACATCACCCATAAAAAATTGCAGGGACTATCAAAGAAAAATACAAGTGCTCTGGTTCATCTAAGGTAGAAAACTGGAAACAATTGGGTTATGGGGAAAACATCATTTGTACTCGTATGCTAAAAGAGAAAATGGCATTAGGAAGTTGCAGAGATGAGTAGGGTTGTCTAGTTCAAAGCAATGTGACATCTGTTCAAAGAGGAAGACAGGGACGGAAAGTGAAAGAGAACAATGATAATAGTAAAGACAATTGTCCAGCAACTACCAGCAAGGCTCATCTGGAAGGTTCTACAGTAAGCTTATGTGTGAGATGGCACAAAGGGCTTCAGAGCAGTACTAAGACTTCCACTGTCTTAGATAAGCTGTTCCTGACAGGCATGCCTACACTTGGGAGCATTATGAAATATCTGAGCAAGCACAGATATAATCTGTAAGAATATATCATGGAGTAAGGGGTTTATTAGGTTTCTGAGGCCCTGAGTAGCCTCTGGAAAGCTGGGAACACTTCCCACCATGGCTATTGCCTGTGCTAGACCAAGGGGAGAAAAAAGTAACCTCAACATAACTTGCAAAGTCTCATTCTCATTATTATTTGGAGACCACCCCTCACCTCATATAGGGATGCCAAAACCACCCGAAGGGACATCATCCCCAAGGAGGAATCATTTTGTCCATTTCATCATGGCTTTTTTTTTTTTTTTTTTTTTTGGTTTTTCAATTACAGTTATCCCATTTTTCCTTCATTGCTCCCCACCACCCAGCCTACCCCTTCTCCCACAATCATATCCCTCCCTGTTGTCCATGTCCATTCGTCATGGCTTTTTATGTTACTAAGAACCTCTATGGAACACAAAAACCAGCAAGGATTGAGTCAGTGGAAAAAAACTTCAGGAGTCCCAAGCATTTCCTCTTAAAGAACCCACACATGGACTTACTCACACTTACTCCCTCGGAGCTCCAGCACTGGGGGATAGCACCTTGAAAGGCACCAGTAGCACACAGGGAGGAACTGAAATGTCTGACATCAAGGTGGGAGCTGGGGGACAGCTTACTCCAAGACAGAAAGAAAGGCAGGCAGAGGCCAGTTTTCCTCTTCTGAACCTCCCCCAACAGAGTCAAAAGCCATGAAGGGTGGCCCCAGACAGAACACAAGTGGAGGTTGAACTTGGCCTGCACCACCTGGGAAACCCTGGAGTCTGCACAACCAGTAGATAGTTCAGACCACCTCAGAACACCATCACTGTGCCCTTGTAGAGCGGATCTTTCACAGAGGGTAAAGGTTGGTGGTCAGTGGTCATGGCCAGTCGTTGCAACTGACTGGCCTAGGTAAATCCCTCCCATTGATCTCCCAACAGCAAACAAGTCTCAACTATAAGAGGAGGGTGTGCTCAGCCCACACAAAGGATGCAACTTAATTACACAGCTTGGGTAACAGGGGAGGCTGTGCCACTGAACCCTACAGGACACCTACTACATTAGGCTACACTACCAAGATAGGGAATCATAGCAGCTCCATCTAATGCACAGAAACAAACACAGGGAGGCTGCCAAAAGGAGGAGACAAAGAAACATGGCCCAAATGAAAAAATATATTAAAATTCCAGAGAAAAACACTAAATAAAATGAAGATAAGGAATCTCTCAGAAGCAGAGTTCAAAGCACTGGTTACAAGGGTGCTCAAGAAACTTTGTCAGGACATCAACAGCATATAAAAGGTCATCAGAAACTAAAGATACACTAATTGAAATAAAGAACAATTTACAGGGAATCAAGAGTAGAGAGGATGAAGCCGAGAATCAGATCAATGATTTGGAACATAAGGAAGCAAAAAACAACCAATCAGGACAACAAGAAAAGAGAATCCAAAAAAATGAGGCTAGTGTAAGCAACCTCTGGGACAACTTCGAGCATCCCAACTTCAGAGCATAGGACTGTCAGAAGGGGAAGAGAAAGAACAAGAAATTAAAAATCTATTTGAAAAATTAATGAAAAAAAACTTCCCTGATCTGGTGAAGGAAACAGACATGCAAATCCAGGAAGCACAGAGAGTCCCAGCAAGATGGGTGCAAAGAGGACCACACCAAGACACATCATAATTAAAATGCCAAACATGAAAGATAAAGAGAAAATCTTAAAAGCAGCAAGGGAAAAGCAGAGAGTTACCTATAGGGGAGTTTCCATAAGACTGTCAGCTTATTTCTCAAAAGAAACTTTGAAGGCTAGAAGGGATTGGCAAGAAATATTCAAAGTCATGAAAAGCAGGGACCTACAGCCAAGAGAGCTCTACCCAGCAAAGCTATCATTTAGAATTGAAGGGTAGATAAAGAGCTTCCAAGATAAGAAAATAAGTAAGGGAATTTATCATCACCAAACCCTTATTATATGAAATGTTAAAGGGACTTATTTAAGAAAAAGAAGATCAAAACTATGAACAATGAAATGGCAATAAATACATATCTATCAACAATTGATTCTAAAAAACACAAACTAAGCAAACAAGAAGAGAGACATAATCATGGATACAGAGAGCATTTTGATGATTGCCAGATGGGAGGGAGGTGTGGGATAATGGGTGAAGGTGTGAGGGGATTAAGTAGTACAAATTGGTAGTTACAGAATAGCCATGGGAATGTCAAGTACAGTATAGGAAATGGAGTAGCCAAAGAACTTATACGCATGACCCATGGACATGAACAATGTGTGCGGACTTCCCTGAGGGAGTACAGGGGTGCTGGGTGGAGATGGGCAAATGGGGAAAAATTGGGACAACTGTAACAGCATAATCAATAAAATATAATTTTAAAAAAGAGTAGTTAGAAAATAACTGTCCAAGTGAGAGATTACATACACCCTGAAATAAGACAGTAGTAGTGGGAATCAAAAGATGTATAATACAAGTGGTATTAAGAAAATTGAAGCTAAGTGATCTGATAATTGATTGGATATTGAAAACAAGATAAGATATATAAGAAAAAAATAATTCCCAGGTTTCTGGCAAGTAAATATGTAGTTGTGCCATCCTATGACCTAAGGAATAATCAGGTTGTAAGAAGCTCTAGCTGGACAGTGTATTGGTCAGGCTACATTAGGATAAAGTATGGTTAACAAACTATCCCTAAATCTCAGTGATGTAAACAACAAAGATTACGTTCTTGATCTTGGTTCTGCGTTCCCTTTACAAAATGCCCGGTGAAGCCACAGAAACCGTCCCTGCTACAGAGCAGGAGTTGCCACAGCCCCAGGCTGAGACAGGGTCTGGAACAGAATCTGACAGTGATGAATCTGTACCAGAGCTTGAAGAACAAGATTCCACACAGGCAACCACACAACAAGCCCAGCTGGCGGCAGCAGCTGAAATTGATGAAGAACCAGTCAGTAAAGCAAAACAGAGCCGGAGTGAAAAGAAGGCACGGAAGGCTATGTCCAAACTGGGTCTTCGACAGGTTACAGGGGTTACTAGGGTCACTATCCAGAAATCTAAGAATATCCTCTTTGTCATCACAAAACCAGATGTCTACAAGAGCCCAGCTTCAGATACCTACATAGTTTTGGGGGAAGCCAAGATCGAGGATTTATCTCAGCAAGCACAGCTATTAGCTGCTGAGAAATTCAAAGTCCAAGGTGAAGCTGTCTCAAACATTCAAGAAAACACACAGACTCCAACTGTACAAGAGGAAAGTGAAGAGGAAGAGGTTGATGAAACCAGTGTGGAAATTAAGGACATAGAATTAGTCATGTCACAAGCAAATGTGTCAAGAGCAAAGGCAGTCCGAGCCCTGAAGAACAACAGTAATGATATTGTAAATGCTATTATGGAATTAACAATGTAAACATCTAAAAAGAAGTACTCTTTTTTTTTTTTTTTTTTTTTTTTGGTGTTTCAAAAGAGTTACTGCAGCTTTGTTTGAAATTTGTACTGTTTCTATCATTAATAAAGTTATGACTTCTTGTGGGATAAAAAAAAAAAAAAAAAAGATTACGTTCTTACTCATGCTATATGTCTACTGGGCTTTCAGACCTTCCTCTGGTGCCCAGACTGGTGGAGGGCATATCGTCTGAAATACTGCTGAATGCAAAAGCAGGAGAAAGGCGTGCTAAGGATTCACACCCTGATGATTAAATGCTTAGCCCAGAAGTGGCACACATCACTTCTGCTCACAATCTATTGGCCAGAAATAGATATATGACTGTGTCTAACTTCACAAGGGGGCAGGGAATTTGCAATCCTCTTAGAAGTAACCCAGAAATAGCCCAGAGGTAGAGGAGAACTATTTATCAATGGTCAGCATTAATGTCTATCTAAGGCATGTTAGAGCTGAAATTCCTTAGAACAACCAAAGCATGCCATCTAGAAGACCACCTTATACACAGGCTAGAGCTCAGGAAAGGGGTGGAAAGTACACACTGGGGAGCTTCAGGGCTAAATGTGAAAATTCCAGTGCTCAGTGCACCTATGTGAAAATGTTTCCCAAAAGTTAAGTAATCATCCACAGTCACTGAGCAGCATGAATGTGGTGGGACCAGGCCTCCAGGAGTCTGACTTCAAACTCAAGATTCTCTCTGCTCTACTGCAGATGCCTCTAGTGCAGCAATTTTCAACCTTTTTCATCTCATGGCACACATAAACTAATTACTAAAATTCTGTGGCACACCAAAGAATATAATTTTTGTCAATCTGACCAAAAAATTGATTCATTCACACCAGGTAGATATTTTGTTGGCTGTTTTCATTTCTTTATTTGACAGTCTAAGGGAAAAGAGGTCAGTGTCCCTGACTAAATAGTCAGGTATTGCATGTTTTAAACATTCTTGCGGCACACCAGTTGAAAATCACTACTCTAGTGCAATGTCCTATTTGGACAGATTCTGTTCAAATAGCTATTGTCTGTTCAATAAATATGGCATTAATTTTGATCTTATACACAAGTCAAAACATTTTCCCATATTTTCTCATTCTCTCAGAAAGCCAAGGTAAATTTTAGTGATACTCACTTACATTTGCACAATGCCTTTATTTTTTCAAATAAAGATCTGTCCTGTGTGTTTGACTTTAATAGTGTGAGAGTTACTTTTCAAAACATTTGTGTCATAGTCCTCTGGGGAGGGGGAAGGGAGTGGAGGGATTGAACAAAAAGGAAAAAGGACTCATGGGCATGGACAACAGTGTGGTGACTGCTGGGGGGTAGTGGGTATAAGGGGACTAAATGGTAATGGAAAAAATACAATAAAGATTTTTTAAAAAGAAAAAATCCAAATGGAAGAAAAATTGAAATTTGCATTATAGGAGTCTGCAAATATTTTCTGGTAAATAAATGGTTATGGTTACATTCCAATAAAATTTAATTTATAAAAACAGACAACCATATCTGGCATGCAGATTGTAGTTTGTTAACTTCTTCACTAAAGGTCAAAAGCAATTAATAACAATGCAGTAACTTTGGGGTATAAAGAGATCATCATGGAAACTAGTGTTGTACAAGGTGGAAACCTGGAAATCACAAGAAGGAGGTGGGGTCTATTCCTTCCTCATGGCTACTGGCTCCTGTGGGCATGGCCCAGCCATGCTTCTCCCAGGCAGTGACATTTCTTTCCTGTGGCAGCTGCTGAATTCAATTCAGTCTTTCTGGAGCCAGCCTCAGTGTGCCCCCTCAGAGACCAGTCCCACCCTACCTCCTTCTCAGGTCTAGGTCCCAGCTTCCTTCCCCTCACCTGAGCTCAGAGACTCCAACACTAACCAGTACACACCAGGTGGTACCACTTCTCAGAGTTCTGAGTTGAGCTCAGAGGCCTCAGCACCAGCCACAATCTTGGAAAAGTGAGTTCAGCCCCACAGGCCCCACTTCTGAACTTCTAAATTTTAATAATCCCAACAGTAGGAGTGGAAATGACTCCTGTGGTTACTACTTTCATGATACGTTAGTGTTCTTTTATTGCCATTTCAGTTCTTCAATATCATTGATAATTTTTAATACTAAATTCTTTATGTTAAAATAATTAAAGTAGCTTATGTCTCCTGACTCAACCCAGACTGATACAAACATAGTCCAGCAATTTCAAAATAACTCTAATCCTCATTTGTGTTTCTTGAGCATATGAAGTGGACACACAATTCTGTAGTTGATTTAAAATCCATCTGCTGCTTTCAAATACTCCAGCTGTTCCCAGACCTGACTCTTTAATTAAAGAATCTCCTGTTCCCATGAAATTCCTTCTACCCTTTGCTTCTGCTCTGGTCTCTTTTGTCTTCCTCCCCAACTTCTTTTCTCCTAATTCTCCAACACAAAATCTCAATGGTTAGAAAGGAGGAGCCTCAGAGGGTGGTAGAGCCGAGTCTAGAGTCCAGGACACTTGGGCTCTTTTCCTCCTGCCAGAGATTATAAACTGAAATGCCTACCCCAGACTGAAATGGGAAAGCAGGAAACCAGCCAGGCATAAGAACTCTGGGACTCCAATGTCATCAGAGTGAGTGTGTTGTTGCAACTACACTCAGTCTCAGAGAGAAATGGGGAGTTGTGAGGATTGCAAAGTGTGCACCTCATCTAGACGTCAGAGCTTCAATTTTTCAAAGGAGGCTAAAAATATATAAATTTTATGTGAAATCTCCAGGTTTTTAAATATTGGCTCAATTTTTTAAAATATTCTGTGCAGCTTAAATGGAACTTGCCCAATCCTCCTGACATGCATTTTTGCCACTACTGCCCCATATTAGCCCTAAATCCATTCAATATATTCCATTTTCTTGACAAAGAATTAATGATTAAATTTATTTACTTTTCAATAGTCGCCAAAGGGCTCTGAACTATAAAAGCAAACCAAAAGCAGGATTCTTTTCCCTGCCACTTTTCCAAGCCCCATCAAAATGAAAAAAAGCAGGAAGGAATTGAGTTACAGAAAATATTACTTGACTTAAACCTTTAGAAAATCTGGGATTCAACTTTAAAATATTAACAGAAGAAAATAGCTCTCTAAAACAAAGCTTTGAAGTTTATTTTAGAAGAAGGTGGTAGTTCTGCATTATTTTTAAAGTAATATTTACAGAACAGTTTGTTCTGGAGTTTTAAATGACACAAATAGACTAGGCCTGGTATATATATGCCAAAATAGTGACAATGAAATTAGGGCTTGATCCAGTGGTAAATTACCCTCTGCTCATCTCACCAACACCTAAGGCTCTGAAACGGAGAAGGCACCAGATGAATAAGTAGGCCATTTGGGTACACAGAAGGGCACACACCCACTTACCTCTCAAATCTCCCATGTACAATTACCCAGTCCATAAGAGAAAGACACACACTAGCTCTATAATTACCAGATGTAAACTAAACAATCATGCCCTTTTAAGAGCCAAGCTACACTTCCCAGCCACACTTTATCAGCCTCAGAGCAAACTCCATAGCAATGTGATGCTTGCTGCCGAGAATGTCTAATAGCACAGAACATCATGAAACCCATAACTGGGGGACAAAGCAATGTCAGTAATGCTAGAGTAATGGATAGGTATGGAAAGAAGGCATTAATTCCTTATCCCTTATTCTAAAATGTCCCTGTGTGTTATTACTACAGAAGGAAAACATTACAATTTCCCACAGCCTACTTGTTTTGCTTCACCTCCACAAGTACTTATTGTCAACTACAATAAGAACTAGCCTACCCAAAAGCCACAACCTCACTCTCCAAGAGCCAGAAAGGAGTCATAAAAGGCCTCTGCAGAGTTTATACAGTTAGCACAAAGGCCATGCCCTAAGGACTCCTAGGAGACCTATAGTATCTTCAGTCCATTGACTCTTACTTTTGATTTCAAAGTTGACAGATCAGACTCAGGAAATTTCAATGTGGAGACAAATCAAAGACACTTGGAAAAGAAAAGGACACACTATATATTGTGAAATGCCAGAGCACATGGTGGAGGACAGCTAATGTTGAAGAGAAGACATGTTAAAGAAATGAGGAGAAATATATATCCCCGTTGCTCCAAGTGGGTCTTAGAGAGACAGTGCTACTCATTGAAAAGTGGGAAGAGACTGGAGTGAAGTAAAAGAGGGTGGAACGGAAACAAGCATCTGTAGGAAAGGAGCCTATTTGAAGTAGCCCAAGGGGGGCAAAAACATCATGATTCTCACAGCTGTTAAAGTAGCATCTGATATTTATAGTGAACTTTTAGGCATGCAGGCTCAATGCCAAGTGCTTCACCTGATTTATCTTATTCAACACTCAGCAACCCTGTAAGATGGGTATTAAGCTTCTGTAGAAGCTTAAAGAGTTCAAGCCCAAGGTCATCTGGCTAGTAAAAGGCATAGAGCCAGAATTATATTTCAGATCTGCCTAGTTCCAAAGCCTGCCCTGGGAGGAAAAGAGTGGGAGAGGCAAAGGAAGAAAAGAAAAAGCATGGACTTCCGGCCAAAATGGAGGCCTAAACTGACACACTCTGTCTCTCTTCACAACTAAGAAGGAACACAACTACCAGAAAACCAGAAATAATCAGAAGTTCCAGAAAATAAGCTACATGGAAGCCCAACGTATGAAGTTATAAACCAGTGGTGCTCATCTGGACAGGTAAGGGGTACGAAGCCGGGGCGGAGAGAGCAGGCTGTGCTGCCAGCAGCAGCTGCAGCAATGACTGGTGGGACTGCGGTAAGCACAGAAACCTGTATTTAAGGGGAGGCGAGAAGCGCCAGGGGAGCACCTCCAGCTGCAGTCCAGACCTGTCAGCTCGTGCTTCCAACGCCAGAGAAGGTAGACCCCCATTGCCTCAGACTGTGAGGCCCAGAGGGCATGGGGACGGATGAGGAGGTTCCTGGTCTTTCAGCGGAGAGCGAAAGGCAGGAATCCATCTTGGACCCCCGCCCCACACAAAGCAACACAGTGTGATGAGAAGGGTCACCCAGTAGTGACGAGTGCACGGGGCTCTGCCCCCTATAGCATAGGAGGTATGACAGCCGCGCCCAAGAAGGAAAGGTAAACAAACCTGTCAGGATGGCAGGGATAATGACAGAGATACCAATCACACAGCTGACCAGAAAGCAAATACACGAATTAACGGACGAACAGATAGATAATCTTTTTGAGGCTCAGTTCAGAGCTATAATTATAAGACAGCTTGCAGAAACAACAGTGGGACTTAAATCAAGACAGGGAAAGAATGAAGGCTAGTCCTGCTGAAATTAATGAAAACACATACAAAACAAGTGGTATGGGAAGGAAAACCAGGGATTAAATCAACAAATCAGAACACAGGGAAGGAACAAACAGTCAACCAGTGCAGAAAGAGGAAACAAAAAGTGAGGAAAATGAGGAGAAGCTCAGAAACCTCTGGGACAACTATAACAGAGCGAATATCCAAATTATAGGGTTGCCAGAAGGTGAAGAAGAACTAGAAATTGAAAAATTATATGAAAAAATAATGAAGCAGAACTTCCCTAACTTGGGGAAGGAAATAGACTTACAGGTCCAGGAAGCACAGACAGTTCCAAAAAAACTGGACCCAGGGAGAACCACACCAAGACACATTATAATCAAAATGTCAAAAATTAAAGATAAAGAGAGAATCTTAAAAGCAGCAAGAGAGAAGAAGAGAATTATATACAAAGGGGTCCCAATTAGACTATCAGCTGATTTCTCAAAGGGGACTCTGCAGGCAAGAAGGGACTGGCAAGAAATATCCAAAGTAATGAAAATCAAAAACCTACAGCCAGGATTACTCTATCCACTGAAGCTGTCATTCAGAATAGAAGGGCAGAGAAAGTGCTTCCAGGACAATGTAAACCTGAAGGAGTTCATTAGATCCAAACCACTGTTATATGAGATGTTAAAGGGACTTGGTTAGAAGAAGGAGGATCAAAATTAAACATTAAAATAAAAACTGTATTATAACAACCAACAACAGAAGCAAGGGAATTGAAACAAAGGCAAACTAAGTAGGCAACAAGAGTGGAAAAAGAATTATAGGTACAGGGAACATATTGGGGGGAGGTCAGCCATGAGGGGAAGGAGGGGAAAGGGAGGGAGATGGTACAGGAATTAAGAAGCATAGTAGGAGGGAGTGGAGTAGACAGGAAGAGGTTGAAAAGAACTATATGCACAACCAATGGGCGTGGACTAAGGGGGGAACAACTGGAGGGAGCGGGGTCACTGGGTGGAGGGGAGAAGAGGGAAAAGAAATTGGGACAGCTGTAACAGCATAACCATTAAACATATTTTTTTTAAAAAAGAAAGAAAAAGCATGATACTATCAAATGATGCAAAGCACCACCATGCCCCTGGCTCTCTGAACACTGCATCCAGGCAGCCCTATGAGGGCAGGGACCATATCTCTCACACAGCTTCTAGTACATGGTCTATGCTCTCTCTGTCTAATGAATTAGCATATGATTCTTTCCAAAGGGCAATCCTATAATGTAGGTATTGATATCCCCACTTAACAATTCTTTAAAGCAATCATTCTAAAAGAGGGAAGAAAATAAACTTTCCTAGTGAAAGATAAAACCAGGGGTTGTTTTAACAGGCCAAATGGCTGCCCTTACCAAACAACTGACAGAATACTGGGAAGGAAAATAAAATAGAACTACTAGGGGATGCAAAATAAGACACCTTGTACTATTCCTTTTCTTTGACGTGTGAAATAACATAACTTGCAATAACATCAGCAAGCAGCTCTCTTTGTAACAAAATTCCATTTATAGCCCATACCCTTGAAAAGTTTACCATGACAATGATGCAGAACATCATCACTTGAAATAAAAGAAAAAGAAACTGAGAGAAAGACAGAGATAAAAACAGAAAGAAAACAAAACTAACAACCCAGAAAATAAGGCAGCTCATTATGTCTTCTCTTCCAAATTCTGCAGAATAACACATGAAGTGACAGATGTGAAGAAGAAGGAGGTTCATACCCAGAAAGGCAGAATTATTTTGGTGAGGATTTTAAAGGAGGTGGCAGAGTGCCTGCAGAACAAGTGCACAGATGTGACTCCAGCAGATGTATTCATTCATTCATTCATTATTCATTCATTCATTCATTTATGTATGCATGCAACAAACATTTACAATGCCCCTACTATGAGCCTGTCTCATTGACAGAAGCTGGAGATAATTTTGGGGAACCAGACATAGTCCCTGCCCTTAATAAGTCCACAATCTGCTAGAAAATTTCAGGTAAATAATAAGACAATTAATACTACCCATAATGGGGTATATCTCAGGGATTCTAGGAACTCAGCCTGGGCAAGGAGAGGTTGAGAAGTCTTCTCAGAAGTGACATATGAGTCTTGAAGTGAATGACAACCAAGGAAAGAAGTGGAAGGAAGGTTTGAGAAGTTATCAGAGATTGGACTTTGCATGCTATGTCAAGAACTTTATATTATATCCTGATAAGAATGAAAAGCCATTTAATATTTCATTATTGGAGTATTACATGCCTTGATTGGCATTACAAAATAAAAATCAGGAGACAGTGTGAATAGAAAGAGGTTTAGACTGGAGGAAAGAAGGTTGTATATCAAGAGACTATTGCAATTGTTCAGGCTAGAACTATTGAAACCTCAACTAAAGGAGGAATGGGGGAATAAAAAAGTTAATAGGAATTTGGAACCAATATGGATAAGGATTATGAAGAGGGAAAAAGGAGTCAATGATGGCCTCAAGTTTTGTGTGGTGGGGCTGGGACACAGGAAACGTTCCCTAAGAAAAGGACACAGGTTAAGATTGGGGGAAAGTATTATTAGCAAGTTCATACTTGGACGTGTTGATCTTAAAGTGGCTTTGCCTCATGAGAGGACTTAGTCATGTGTCTCTATATCACACACACTGTATTAGTTATCAATTGCTAGAAAACAATATTAGCACAAATTTAGCAGCTTCAAGCAACACATATTTATCTAATAGTTTCTGTGGGTCAGGAGTCCAGATATAACTAAGCTGTTTCTTCTACAAGGCTGCAATCAGTGGGTCAGCCAGGGCTGGGTTCTCATCTGAAACTCACCTGGGGAAGACTCCACTTCTTCCATTTCTTAGCTCATGTGATTATTGGCAGTATTCCGTTCTCTGCAGACTGCCAGTTTGAGGGCATTGGTTTCTTACTGGCTGTTGACTAGAGTCCACCATAGGCTCCTTGCCACATAGCCCTTTCCATAGGTAACTGACAAGACTGCAGTGCTCTTCGAAAAGTTAGCAAGAATGAGCATCTCTTTGCAATACAGGCATTACAATCTTGTGTACCATAATTACATACATGTAATTACATATACACCATCATCTTTGCTGTATTTTTGGGTTTAAGTCACAGATTCCTACCCACCTCCTTATTCAAGGGCAGAGGATCACACAAAGGCATGAGTCCAGGAAGTGGGAATCTTGGAGACCACCTTAGAGTCTGTACACCACACTCATTTTCATTTGGCCTCCAAAAGTTGGAAACCCTTGGACCCGCTTTCTTACCTTCTGTGGCCCCATGACCTATGCGCGACTAGACACCTAGTGGCATGCAAATACAGACGTACAACCAACCCATCTCTCTCAATTCGTCGTCGTCGGCAGCCGTCCGTCTCGAGAGACGATGGTGTAGCTTCTTAAGAGTCCATCTGCACCGCCGAGAATGGCTGTGCAGTCCGACTCGGGAGTGACATGGTAGTATCTGTCTCCTCCCGTGTTGAATCGACATCTTGCGATGACGCTGAAGCTACAGAGCCTGGGCAGGGTAATATGGAGGGTCCACTGTTGCCCATGCAGCAGATCCCCCCTCTCTTCGCAGCTGAAGGGTCCAAGGGAAAGACGGAGTCAATACAGCTTGGCTTCAGGTGCGCCGCAGGAGTTGCCGGTGTTGACTACAACGTCAAACCGCCTTAGGGACTCCGGCTCCGGATTTTCTGTCGGGGTTTACTCCCTTAGCCTTTCCCCTGAAGAGGTATGCCGCAAGGCAGCGGAGGTTTTTTGGAGTCAGAGTTTTCCTTCTCTGATGTACCCTGACTGGAAGATCGAACCAGCGACACTTAGCTCGCAGGCCGACGCTCAAAATCTCTTTAAAAAAACCTTCCCAAGGAAGCAATACCCTCCCATTCCCCCTACCCCATTCTGTTCTCATAGTACTACAAATCTAAACTAACAGTTTCTAGAATTTGACAGTGAAAAACTACATAACCTCCAAAAGAAATAACAAAATCATTTATTAAATGTTTACTATATATCACTCGCTATAATGGAAACCATATATGCAATATCTCCTTTAATCCTCACAATGATACCACGTTAAGTACAAATATTCTTCAAGTTTTACAGGTGGAAAAAATTAAGACGTGGAGAGGCTAAGATACTTACCAAAGTCAAATAGGTAATTAAGCGGTGGGTACTGGGCAGTCTGACTCCATAGCCCACACTCAAAGCCAGTTCAGGCACCTAAAGATCATCAGTTCCATTTCTAGGATCTTCTAAATAAGAAAATACAAAAAATAGCCAAAAACTACTTTGTGTTCAGTTACAGTTTTATATATATTTGTAGTTTTTGTTCCCCACAATATAATCTATAAATATTTGCAAAACACAGTACATACATATGTGTAAACACTATTCTCTCCACAAACAGTGAGGACTGACAACCATTTGCAGAGCTTCAGAGCCCTCCCCAAGTGTCTCCGCAGCTGGGCACCAGTGGTCCCTGTCCTGTTCTTTTGATAGGTTCTCACCCAGGGGTGATTTTGTGACCCAGGGGACATTCCGCAATGTCTGGAGACATTTTTGATTGTCATGAATAGAGAGGAGTCCCTACTGGCATCTGGTAGGTAAAGGCTGGGGATGCAGTTAAACCTCTTATGACATGGCAGCACCAAGGACAAGGAATTTTCCTGCCCAAAGTATATGTGTCAATCTTGAGAAACACACATGTATATCACTACAAAACTCTCTAATTGTTTTACACATATTTGTCCTAACTCTCCAAGATAAACCTGTATGCCATCAGAGCAAGGACTTCTTGAGTTCTTCATCACTCCACCTTTCTCCTAACCTAAGCTCCAAACATGGTAAGTGTCCAAGAGATATTTCTGAATTAAAATTTATTTCAAAAATACAGTTGGCTTTATTTTTACAAGAGTTACGTATTCAATGATTAACACACTCCCTCCAAATTAAGAGCTTCTACTTTGGGTTTACTGAAGGCTATTTTACTTCTGGAATTATTACAGCCCGACCCTGAGCAGCCTCTGGCACCTGTATAGTTGAATTACCAAACAAATCCTTGCTTTAGAAAAATAGAGAAATGAAATAATGTGTAAGACTGAGACAAACAGAGAGACCCAGAAGCATCATCAAATACCAAGGACTGAAAGGCATTGATTTCCTTATACAACCACTCAGTCCTAAAGAAAGCCAAGGACATGCAAATAGACTAAGTTTCAAAAATTATCCTTTTTTTATTACAAATCATTGTGAGGGAAGGAAAGGAACAGATCATTGTTTTAAAGCATGTCAGATGTATTTGCTGAATGTTAAAAGAGCCACATCATTTGTTAGCCAATTGCGTATATACTAAGGCAAGTACACCTTATAAGTTTAGGAATAAGAAGGAGCTATTTTTCCATTTTTCAATATAAAGAAATTTAAACCTGTACACCAGACAATGAGTCAAATGACTATCCCAACAAGTTTTCTACCCAGCAGGGAAATGTCTGTTGTGGATTTCCATGCCTCTGTGACTCAATCTCAGGTTGCAATCTGGTTCTTTATTCCCTCTCAGATAAACAATGAACAAGTCTATTGAATCCCAAAACAACCTCAAACCTTTGGAATCACACTGCTAAGAAGGATCCAAAATTGTTCTGTCTGCTCTAGTACTGTACTTTCCAGGGGGAGCTAATCAATCAGACTGGAGAGGACCATGCAGTTTTTGAAGTTCAGGAGCGTCTTGATTACACACAGTTAGTGAAGCTTTATACAGAAGCCCAGTGACTCAGACAGCCTCGCAACCCAGCACAGTTAGCAGGGCTGGAAAACCAAGGCCATTAGCTCCCACTGTTTCCCACCTCTCAAAGAATCAAATCTATGCTGGTTGTTAAAGACCATGGCTGACCACTTTGTACAATCAGTCACAGTATATTTTTAATGGGAGCATGGGAGATTCAAAGCAGTGGGGAGCCTCCAAATCACTAATTGTCATGTTTGGAATTCTCTGGAGGTTTTTCTTTGAAACAACAGATCCAACTCCTCAAATACAATTTTCCTAGGCTAATTTGAACATTTTCTCTGAGCTCCCTGAGCACATGCCAAACAGCATCAGGAAACAATACAGGTATGTACCAGGGCCTAGAATAAAATGGCCTGGTGGGAAAGTCCATCTGAACAGTAGCCTGGTTCTACAAGGGAACAGTAAGTTCATGAAGGTACATAGACTGATGCCTTGGCTACTAGCCCTTTCTTTATTCATTCCACCTATACTGGCTGAGCATTCCCTCTCAAATGTAGGGCCTTTATTCTGACTTTCCCTTCTTTTCCTGGTGTCTCTTTTACCTGATTCTACACATCCTCCACAACACTGGCCTAAATCAAGCTTCATCTCCTCTAAGAAGCCAGCCCTGACCAACTTCAGCCAACATGGTTTCACATTATTCTCCGAACACAGGCAACAGGGCAGTTGTTTTTGAGCTTTCATGATGTTCCACATGCCATGCCCAAACCTTTATACAAGTGACCTAAGTTAATTTTCTTTGACCAGGTATATATCATTACCCTCAGTTTACTGATGAGAAAACTGAGGCTAAGAGAAGAAAAGTAACTTGCCCCAGATCACACAGCTAGTAACTAAACAGTGAAGCTAGAACTTAAGCCCATGTCTGGCTTGGACACTAAATCAGGGCTCAGCAAACTTTTCTGTAAACGGCTAAATAGTAAACATTTTAGGCTTTGCAGGCCACATATTCTCTCTTACAACCTCTCAACTCTGTCTTCAAATGTAGTGTGAAAGCAACCACAGACTATACATTTAAAAGTGAAAAAAAAATTCTTAGCTCACCAGTGGTATGAAAACAGGTGGCCCATGGGCCTGCATGAAACATTCCCCTCTGTAAAGTTAATGGGCTTTCTAACAGGTGTGAGGTGATAGCTCATTGTGGTTTTAATTTGCATCTCTCTGATGTTAGTGATGTTGAGCATTTTTTCATGTCTATTGACCATCTGTATGTCCTCTTTGAAGAAGTGTCTATTCAGATCTTCTGCCCATTTTTTAATTGAATTGTTTGTTTTCTTGGTGTTGAGTTATAAAGTTCTTTATATATTTTGAGTATTAATCTCTTATCAGATGTATCACTGGAAAATATGTTCTCCCATTCAGCAGGTTGCCTTTTCATTTTGTTGATGGCTTATTTTGCTGTGTAAAACCTTTTTATTTTAATGTAGTCTCATTTGTTTATTTTTCCTTTGTTTCCCTTGACAAAGGAGATACAGTGGCTAAAATATTGCTACAAGAACTGTCTTGCAGTTTTACTGCCTATGTTTTCTTCTAGGATTTTTATGGTTTTGTGACTTACATTTAAGTCTTTAATCCATTTTGAATTTATTTTTGTGTATGGTCTAAGTTCATGGCCTAATTTCATTTGTTTTGCATGTATCTCTCCAATTTTCCCAATACCATTTACCCCATCATATGTTCTTGCTTCCTTGTCAAATAGTAATTGACCATAAAGGCATGGGTTTATTTCTCGGCTAATTCTGTTCCACTGATCTGTATGCCCGCACTTATGTTGGTACCATGTTGCTTTGACTACTATGGCCTTGTAATCAGTTTGGTATCAGGTAGTGTGTTACCTCCAATTTTGTTCTTCTTTCTCAAGATCACTGAGGCTATTTGGGGTCTTTTGTGGTTCCATATAAATTTTTGGAATATTTGTTCTAGAGCCATGAGATATGTCATTGGTATTTTAATAGGAATTATGTTGACTCTAGATTGCTTTGGGTGGTATGGCCATTTTAATAATGTTAATTCTTCTTATCCATGAACATGGTATATGCTTCCACTTATTTGTATCTTCTTCAATTTCTTTCTTGAGTATCCTATAATTTTTTGAGTACATGTCTTTTAACTCCTTGGTTAAATTTATTCCTAGGTACCTTTTTTTTGTTGTTGTAATAGTAAATGGGACTGTTTTCTTAATTTCTCTTTCTGACAGTTCATTATTGGCATATAAAAATGCCATCAATTTCTGAATATTAATTTTATATCTTGCTACTTTACCAAATTCATTTATCAGCTCTAGTCATTATTTGATGAAGTCTTTAGCATTTTCTTTTTTTTTTTCACTTTTATTTTTTTATTTTATTTTTAAGTATATTTTATTGATTATATTGTTACAATAGTTCCAATTTTTTCCCCTTTGCTCCCCTCCGCCCAGCACCCCCCTTCCCCAACAATCCCCTCCCCAAGTCTATGCCCATGGGTCGTACATACAAGATCTCTTGCCTCACCCTTTCATATATTCTTCTATTTTTTTTAAATAATTAATTAGTTAAATATTTTAACAATAAAAAATAACAATCCCTCCCTCTCAGACTTAAGACCCTTTACAATCTTATAAAGGACAATGGACGAAGGTCTCGAGCTCCACTAGCTGCTTCAAGCTGGACATGGTCATCGTCCTACCTACCCCTGGGTCAAGAAATCCCTAATAAGAGTGGGGGTGTGGAGGGGAGGGTGGCCTTCCCACAAGGGGAAGGATCGTGCAGACTCCAGGTTGGTTGGCTGTCTCTGGACAACGGCATGCTTGGTTCAACAGGCTGGCATCCTTGTTGTATTCTGGGGGCAACAGGGTTAAAGGACATCATTCAATCCGTAACCACTAGATGACAAAAGACAGGTATTAATTTTTCAATGTCCCACATTAGGGAAAAAAAAGGGCTTCTTTGGAGGAAGGTATGCCAGGTACATCTCACCTGTCCAAAACCCTTTTGCCCATTATACTTAGTTTGGACTGAGGGAAATATTTTAGGTTTCCCCCCTCTCAGGCCTCTGGGCTCTTTCTGTCCAAGCCATTAGGATAGAAAAGAGAAACCAGTTTTAAAGTGAAGCCCACAGACCACCCCGTTCTTCACCAACCCAGCCACTTAGTTCAGCCAAACCATTGAGTCTCAGGAGGCAGCAATGCAGACAGGATTAAGTGAGGCCTATACGTACAGACAATCACTCAGGTAATGAGATCGTAGGCTTATGCCCTTTGAAAACAGAAAACACATGTTAATTTATGTAACATAACCCACATACATGTCTCTAAATCTGTAGGACTGTCTTATCGGAAAGACATCCAGTTGCAAGGCATTTGACATTCTTCTTGCCTGTAAATTAAACATCTTTGATAATGCCACAGACATAGTTTAACTTTCAAATGAAAACAATTTTTAAATGAAAAGAAACTTTAAAGACGGTTAGCTGCACTACTTTATAGTCTACCACTGGGCATTGTGATCTTCCTTGAATCGTGATTTTTCTCCCTAAGATTACCCTCCTTGTCATTAAAGGGACTGCATTAAGTTCATTTTTAATTTATCCTGTTCATTTGCATAAACACAACAAGAGCAGCAAATGATCACTTATGATCTTTAGTTCTGCTTTGCTGGAACTTACGCAAGGAACATTTAGGGTGACCTTCAGTCTGCCCTTCAGGGCACAGAAGCTGAGCCACATACCTGGCATTCAGCCTTGCCTGTAAACACCTGTCTTTTCCAGGTCCTCCTGGTTTTCCATTGTGCCTTAAGGTCCCTTCTAGCCATCTTTCAGGAAAACAACCTTCATTCCTTCCCTGGAAAGATTGCTATGGACCGCTCATCCATCCAAGGTACCAGGCCTTTTATCTCGTGGGCTTTTATTACCTTTGAAAGTCAGTCCCAGTTGCTCAGGGCTTTTTGGTAACAACCAAAGCCCAAGCATGTCTCCTTTAGGCATGACATTCCATTCAAAGTCTTAGTTAAAAAAAAAACAAAAAAACCTCTATTAACAACTGGTCTTATTAGTTTTATGCAAAGAAACTTAGGTCATTACTTACTTCTTTAGAATGCCAAATTCTGGAGGGATCAGATAGGGAGAAAATATATACAGTGTGAAGGAAAATCCTTGTCCTTCTAATATTCACTGAACTTGCATTTCTATTCTTTATATTTTTATTTTTTCCCCCACTAAAAATTTTTGTTTGTTTTTCCATTACAGTTGTCTCTCTTTTTTCCCCCTCTTGCTTCTCTGCACCCTGCCCCCCCTTCTTCCACATTCAGTCTCCACCCAGTTGTCCACGTCCATGGGTCATTTATACATGTTCTTTGACTAGACCCTTCCCCTTCTTACCCCTTCTCTCCCTCCCATCTCCCCCTTTGTTACAGTTAGTTTATTCCTTGTTTACATACCTCTGGTTCAATTTTGCTCATTTGTTTGTGTTGTTCATTAGTTTCCTGTAACAGGTGATAGCATAAGGTAATTTTCTTTTGTTGCCTGGCTTATTTCGCTAAGCATAATTCTCTCTAATTCCAATCATGTTGTTGCAAATGGTAGAAGTTCCTTCTTTCTTTCAGTACTTATTCATTGTCATTTTCCCCCTTTGTACTCATGTTCCTCTCTGTCTCTCTCTGTTCCTTCATCTTCTTAAAGCAGACCCTTTAGCATCTCTTGCAATGCTGGTTTGGTGGAGATGTATTCTTTTAGCCTTCTTTTGTCTTGGAAACTCCTTATTTCACCTTCCATTTTGAATGAGAGCCTTGCTGGGTAGAGTATTCTTGTTTGTAGGTCTTTGTTTTTCATTACTTGGAATATATTTTGCCATTCCCTTCTGGCTTGTAGTGTTTCTGCTGAGAAATCTGATGATAGCCTTATTGGAGCTCCCTTGTATGTTATTAGTTGTTTCTCTCTTGCTGCTTTTAGGATTCTCTCTTTGTCTTTGAATGTTGGCATTTTAATTATGATGTGTCTTGAAGTGGGCCTGTTGGGGTTCATCTTCATTGGGACTCTCTGTGCTTCCTGGACTTGCATGATTCTTTCTCTCTTCATATTAGGGAAGTTTTCTGTCATTAGTTTTTCAAAGAGGTTTTCTATTCCTTGCTCTTCTTCTTCTCCTTCTGGAATTCCTATGATATGGATATTATTATGTTTCATGTTGTCCTGCAGCTGTCTTAGAGCCTCTTCAGTCTTGTTCAGTCTTTTTTCATTTCGTTGCTCTGTCTGTGAGTTTTTGTCTACATTGTCTTCCAGCTCGCTGATCCGATCTTCTGCTTCCTCTAGCCTGTTTTTAATTCCTTCTACTGTGTTCTTCAATTCAGAGATCGTATTCTTCATTTCCTCCTGGCTCTTATTGATAGCTTCCATGTCCTTTTTGATGCTGGTATAATTCTCAGTAAGTTCCTTATAGTTCTTCTGGAGTTCACTGTAGTTTTTCTGGAGTTCTTTGTAGTTTCCGCTGAGCTCATTGAGCTTCTCCATACTCCATGCTTTCAATTCCATATCTGATAGTCTGCTCCCCTCTATTTCATTTAGCATTCTTTCTGGGGACTCTACCTTTCCTTTCGATGGGGGGGTTGTTTCTCTGTCTCCCCATTTTTGTGACTCCTATTGTTTGTTGGTGCTTCTTAGAATCGTCTTTAGCATTTTCTATATACAGTATCATGTTATCTGCAAATAATGACAGTTGTACTTCCTCCTTTCCAATTTGAATGCCTTTTATTTCTTCTTCTCTGATTGCTATGGCTAGTACTTCCAGTATTATGTTGAATAAGAGTGGTGAAAGCAGATATCCCGATTTTGTTCCAGTTCTTCAGGGAAATGCTTTTAGTTTTTGCCCATTAAATATGATGTTGGCTATGGCTTCATCATATATCGCCTTTATTATATTAAGGTATGATCCATCTAATCCCACTTTGATAAGAGCATTTATCATACATGGGTGCTGGATTTTATCAAATGCTTTTTCTGCATCTATTGATATGATCATGTGATTTTTCCCCTTCATTTTGTTTATGTGATGTATCCCATTTATTGATTTGCAAATATTGTACCAACTTTGTGTCCCCAGAATAAATCCCACTTAATCGTGGTGTATGATCTCTTTAATGTATTGCTGGATCTGGTTTACTACTATTTTCTTAAGGATTTTAGCACCTATGTTCATCAGGGATAAATCAACAAACAACAAGTGTTGGTGAGGAAGTGGAGAAAAGGGAACCCTCATGCACTGTTGGTGGGAATGTATATTGGTGCAATCACTGTGGAAAAAAGTATGGAGTTTCCTCAAAAACTTAAAAATTAAACTGCAATTCCACTTCTGGTAATATATCCAAAGGAACCCAAAACACTAATTCAAAAGAACATAAGCACCCCTAGGTTCACTGCAGTGTTATTTACAACTGCCAAGATGTGGAAACAGTCCAAGTGCCCATCAGCAGATGAATGGATATAAAGATTGTGGTATATTCACACTCTGAAATATTACTCAGCCATAAAAAAGGAAATCTTAATTTTTGTAATGGGATGGGTAGACCTGGACAATATTATGCTAAGTGGAATAAGTAAATCAGAGAAAGACAAATACATATGATCTCATTTATATGTAAAATCTAATGAACAAAATAATTTAACAAACAAAATAGAAACAGAGGCATGGATACATGGAACAGACTGACAGCTGTCAGAAGTGAGGGTTGAGGAACTAGATGAATTAAATTGAAGGGATTAGTAAAGATATATATAAATAGGTAGGTAGGTCTAGATATAGATATATATAGATATAGGCATACCACATAGATGCAAATAACAGTGTGATGATAGCCAGAGGGAAAGACAGGTGGAGGGAGATGGAAGAGGGCAAAGAGGGGATAAATGGGGTTGGAAAGAGACTTTACTTTCAGCGATGGGTCCACAATGCAGTATGTAGATGATATTTTGTTGAGTTGTACACTTGAAACCTGTATGGTTTGGTTAACCAATGTCACCCCAATGAACTAAATAAAGGAGTATAAGTAAGTAAATAAAGTCAATAGGCTACAAATTTCAATGCTCCTCTACTCCAGTGAGAACAGCTCTAGACTTACCCACTTAACCTGTACTAAAAACTTCTTGAAGCCAAACACTGTCTGTGTTTATCCCTGATGAACAGAGGTCATTCTATTTCCATTTGAGCAAATGTGCTTCGAAAAGTAAAGGAACTTCACAAGGGTAATTCACTGGTTAGATGTGGGCTGAAATTTCAACCCAGGCAGCCTGACTCCAGAGCTGCATTTTCCATCTCCATAGCCAGTATATGACCAGGCTAATTGAAGCAGGAGCTGACACTTCTTCAGTGTGAACACTCTGTTTGGAGTCCTGGTCTCTTGGCTGTTCTGCTACCCATGTTCACTGGAGATATGTACAGCACCACGGCAGCCTCTGGCCTCGTGCCACCTCTCACCACTTTAACCAGGCAGAAAACATTTCAGCTAACTAAAGATCAAGGGTCATTTCAGAAGGCCTGATTTCATATTTCATTGTTAAACTTTAATGAACCATTACATTCAGTAGAATGAATGATCTAAGGAATCAAATACACCATGTCCCATTATGTAATTTTGTAAATTATAAGTAAATATTGCAAGCACCAAGGAAATCACTTCCCAGAGCCCTTTTCAGTCCCTTTTCCAGGGGTGCCTGATGCCATTTTGAGACACTTCCCTGCCATAATAAACTATGTCATCATCTAACACTTCCTCCTCCATAAGACTTCTTCTCCCCTAATTCTGCAAATAATGGATTAAAGAAAAGCCTTATGCTGGCTGAACAGAAAAAATGGGAAAATGGGTCCTAATTACAAAGTAATAAATCCTTGTTCTCCACATGGGCTGATAAGTCATTTGATAGAGCAAAAGTGAGTTTTAGATCCAGAAAATTATTTACTGTTGGAGTGACCTTGAACATCACTAATTCTCAAGTTCCTCATCCAGAACATAAGAACAAAAATGACTATGGCACAGGCTCTTCATTAAATGAAATAATGTTTCTAAAGCGACTGGCCCAAACACTAGTCCCACCCTCTGCTCTTTCCTCTTAATTTATGATTTTATTTTTAAACCACATAAAATAGAATAACTGCCATAGTGTCTGTTGTTTTACTTTCCATACATATCATTTTAAACTTCCATAAGTAAAAGAGACACTGTGGTACATTTAAATAGGAATTATCTAAAGTGGTGGTCTTCCCAGAGTTTTGTCTTGTTTTGTTTTTTTAGGTCCACAGTGAAGTATAAAAACTAATTAATAGAGCAAAAGCATATTTTGATCAAGCTTAAACTCTCAGTGCAGGTAACATAATACAACTGTCACCTAATTGGCCATAGTTTGGTTTACAAAGGGGAAATACGTCCAAAAATCTAAAAATATGCAGTAGATGCCCACACAGGCCATGGCTTAAGCCAGGTTCCTTGGTTCTCAACTCAGCTCTGACACTTAGTAACTAAGGCAAATCCTTAGTCTTTCTGAGACTTGTTATCCTCATCTATAACATGGAATGATAGTGTTATAAGGGTGAAAGTAGAAAATCCATGTAAATGCATATTAAATACCTATAAATCCATATTAAATGTAAAGCAAGTGATATGCTGCCTAACTCCTTGTAAGGATTCACAATCTGTAGGTTATGATAATTAGTGTTTTATTAACGTTTGTACATTAATATCATTGAGGAGATTCTAATGAAAATGCAATTCTGAAAGAAGAACTGAAAAAGAATGCTGAGTAATAAAATTACTGGAAAGGACGGATGATCTAAGTGACACCTTGATAAGAAATTCATTTCAACATGTTTGCAAGACGTTTATATGTGCAAATTCTGGCATGTTTGTTCAAAATCCACCACATTATCATCATGCCTCATGTATCTAACCAGACTGGGGAGTCTATCACAGAACAAGTGTCAAGTTAAAACTGGATCATCGCTGTCCAAATGAAGATAATTTCTCAATTTCCTTTTGTCTTTCTCCTTTCTCTACTCGTCACCCTCCCACAAATGAACTGCTTACCCATGCCAAGAATATACAACTCAGAAATGAGATCAGGAACAAAGTTAAAATGAAAAAGAAAGACCCTGGAGAATAAGGATATCAGAGAAGGTAATCAAAGAGCAGCAGCATCTGATTATTCACACAATAAGCACTGGGAGCTGCCCTGCACACACTATGAATTGCTATGTTGCTGTCTCTAATCCTTATAACTAACATGCAAAGCACAGGTGTCCCTGAATAAGGCGGTCGGGGGGTACGGTTAGGGGCACTGACCACCTATGCAGTCAAAAATCCATGTATAACTTTTCATCCTTCAGTATCCTAGGGTTATTGATATAAGGAACCACAGCAGATACCAAAATCTATGGATGCTCAAGTTCCTTATATAAAACGGCACACAAAAATGCATGCAGTAGGCCCACCACATCATGAATTCCCAACCATGCATCAAAAATATCATTTTCAATCTGTGGTTGGTTGAATCTGCACATGGGAAAATCAGGGATATGGGGGGCCAACTACATGTTTTGAAAAATATCCATGTGTAAGTGGATCTGCACAGTTCAAAACCATGCTGTTCAAGGGACTGCTGTACATATTCTTATTCCCATTTCATAGATCAGGAAATCAAGGCTTTTACAGATGAAGTTACTTGCTCAAGGGCACACAGCTAGTAAGTGGTACATCATGGAACCCTACCCTCTCGGTAACAAAAACTCTTCCTAAGGGCCTGACACTTCTCCAAGTTCTATGACAGGTGGGGGGCCCTGTATAAAGAAAGTTAGCTTGGCTCTTGCCCTCAAGGAGCATATAGTTTAATGGGAAGGAAAGACTGAAACAGAACGATGGTACAATGTAAAATACATCCTTGTCAGAGCTAAAAACAATGTGTTATGGAAGCCCCAAGAAGAAAGAAGTAAAGTGGCAATGTAAGAGTTGGGTATTAAAGGATGAATAAGAGAATGCAAGCCAGAAAAGGGAAACGGGCATGCAGACTTGTGATAATCATGTAACAGGCTTGGGATAATCATGCAAACAGAAACACAGAGATAGGAAAGATCCTTGTGTGTTGGAGGTAATAAGATGGGAGGTATTTGACTGAGCAGTGACAGAAATGGAAACAGTCTAAAGAAGACTAAAGGCTGACAGTCTTGTCAGCCGCGCTATAGAGCGTGGAATGGACTCTGTTGACAAATGGCAGGCAGAAAAAGACCAGCAAGGCAGCAGTTGCACCAGGACAAAGTAGAGAAAATTAAGCAGGACAACGGAATGAAATGAAGGCAAATTTCTGGGCCAGAGATGTCCTGGGAGGCATGACTATCAAAGGCTGACATTAAACACACAGAAGGAAAGATGATGCCTTCTCAGAGGAGGTCCAACCAGGCAAAAACAGCGCACAAGAGAAATAAGGGGAGTCTTAAGTACCTGATATTTAAGACATGTAACTGAAAACAGAACAAGCCAATAATAGCATTTTTGATTTGGAGACCAGTAAGATATAAGTAAAGAAAGTTTCAAAAATGAAAGTGATGGAAATTAGCACAAGGTTTCCAACAGAACTCAAAATATAAAAAATAAGATTCAATATTCTGTTTTAAAAGGAACTTTCCTGAACTGAATAAGAAATTTTAAAAAACCAAATTATAAAAATAAAAACAAGCACAATAAGTTTTGTTTGGAGATGGACCACTGGACCATGACATACTCACAAGGACATCAAGAAGTGAGCCAGCACCATCAGAGTGGAACTTAACTGACTTGAGTACTAGAGATGGTATATATTGCCATAGGGACTGGGGTTATACCCATAGGTTCGGTTTTCTGTATTTTCCTCTATGAGAAAATCATATATAGATGAGGAACGTGGGTACAGGGTACAATTCAGGGAACACCAAGACCTGAAATGACAGCACAACTTCCTTGTTGTCCTCAATATTGCTCCCATGATGCTGGCTGCAACTCGTGACTCACACTCAGGAATTAAAATTCTCCCAAAAAAGCTATTTCAATTACACACACCACTTGCACAGAAAGGAAGGTGATATATTTCTATTGATGCAGGCAGAACCTTAAAGCCCAGCCAATCCTCTGTCTGGAGGATTCAGGAGAGTTCCCAATAAGACAAGACAGAGAGTATAAACACTGTATATCTTGCCAAATGAAAGACTCTGGTTGACCAAAGGTCCATAGACTGAGCTGCCAGGAAATCAAGGAAAAATTTTAAGTGTTAGAGATGCCAAGTTCTTTGAAGACTATCTTGTCCAACTTGCTGCTTTATAAATGTTGAAAATAAAGACCAAAATTAGGAAGATATTCCAGCCTCATACAGCACATTGAGAGGGGAGAGATGGAGAGAGAAGGAAAAAGGAGAGAGGGAGAGAAACCAGGGCTTCTCACACCTTCCATTCCAAGATGCTGCTAGTCCCAGGGCCCTCAAGAAAAGCAGCCCCCTCTGCCTCCAGTGGGCTCAAAACCCTCTTGGGGAATGAGAGACCAGAGATAAACCAGCCACACCCTGGTTCTGCTGATGGGTGAATGATCCATTTCAGTTCCACACTCAGAGCCTGCTCCTGTTTTGTGAGTGTCTTTGGTGTGCCTCAAATTATTTTTTTTCCTATAAAAATGCAGGAACAATTACATGAGAGTCTATTCAGAAGGGACAATTCTCTATTTATATCTGCAAGGGGATGAGAGTGGGCTCTCCCTGACAGATGCCATCTTCATGCCACGAGAATACTTGTCCCATCAGAATAGAGGGACCCTGCTCTGGAAGCCCTGTCCAACAGCGAGGAAGAAGCGTAGCCTTTCTTGGGATTTTTGAGCTTTCTAGATGTCTTGAAAATATGCCCAACAATTGTCAGACCTGTCTAATAGAGGATGTTGTCTCCTCACAGCCTGGTCTCCTTTGAGAGAGGTAAACAGATGGTTACAATTAGTTTTTAGGACAGTCATATACAGAAACAACCAGTAGTCAATCTTCAAGGTACTTTTACGATACGGAGGCAAATAAAGAATTGAATCTGTGGATGGTAAGACATTAAAGAATAGACTAACAATAGAGCAGAGTATAAAAGACTATAATAAGAAAGATTAAATGTGTAATCAAACGTTAGGAATAAACTCCTGCTGAATAAAAATGGCCATAATTTAAAAACAAAAATAGATTTGCTGAATTTCAACTTGAAGAAGCCATCCACAGCATAAAAAGTAAACATACAATATTTCAACCCTAGAATTGAAGCTCCATTTTTCCATTTCTCAAACCAATTAATCAGGTACTCATGATTGCTAACTGTGGTCTCAAACACCATGAGGCATAGGAGGAAAAGGTATAGCAGACTTCTTATCCAAAATAGCTAGAGACCCAATTTGGTACAAGCAAGGTGTACACTACTAAATTAGGGAAAAAGAGAATTTATACAGTGAGAGGCAGAAGTCTTTAGGCTGTGACACAGCATCATGTGTTTTTTCCTGTCAAAATAAGTCCCAGGTGTCAATTTTCTTTGTGTTAAAAAAAATAGTGCAACTACAGAGTGACTTTTGATTCACTCTAAATAGAAAAAGCATTTTATCTATCAGTGCAACTTTAAAAATCAAGTTTGGCAAAACTATAATTTAGTCACCCAATCTTTAGCCCAGTATTTTTCAAAATGAAGTCCAGGAACCATCTGCATAAAAATCAACCAGGACACAATTTCATTTTTCAGCTTATAATGTTATACTATCATTTAGATATTTCACCCCCCCCCAAAGAAAAAAAATTTATAAGCATTAAAATTCCAGTATCAGAAAGACTCAAAAGGCTGTTTTGCACTTTGTTCAAGTTTTGTTTCCAGGCATTAAGTATGTCATACAGTTGTTGCCATTGCTGCTTACCAGATGTCCACTGTGTGCTATGACTGATCAAGGGTCTGATCAAGGTTGCAGTAGACCATTTTTGTTTTCACTCAATCAATAACAAATGCTTCAACATTAACAGCTCCAATCTGAAGTTCATCATGAATAAACTCGCCTTCCAAACACCTGACTGGTTTTAAAGTAAGAAAATGGTAAAAAAGAAATGCACTCATAGAGCCTCTCTCAGAGCCTGCTTCTTCATTTGAGCAATGGGAATAATAACAGCACCTGCTTCATAATGTTATCAAGAGAGTAAATGAGATAATTTACATGAAGTGCTTATAACCATGTCTGACATCCAGTACTTTGACTTAAGGTTTGGTCATCTACCAGCTGCTACTATTTTTATTGCTGCTATTGCTCTATTACACTCATGTGGGTATATGTTATCTATCCCCTACTAGAGCAGAGACTGGCAAACTATAGCCCAAGGGCAAAATCTAATCCACCACATGTTTTTGTAGGGCCACAAGCAAAAAATAGTTTTTACATTTGTAAATGCTTGAAAAAAAATCAGAAGAATGACATTTCATGACATGAATATTATATAAAATTCAAATTCCAGTGTTCATAAGTAAAGTTGTATTGAAACATGGCCACTCCTATACATTTACATAGCCTGCTTTCAAGCAGTTGCAACAAAGACTGTCTGGCCTGCAAAGCCTAAAATATTTATAATGTGGCCCTTTGCAGAAAATGTTTGCTGACCCCCAGGTGTGGTGCCTAAGGAGGTCCTTGTGCCATGCTGCTCACAGCTTGTCAAGTCTGTGTCAACATTGGGTCTGAACATCACTCTGTGCATTGAGTTCCTTGGCTATTCATTCTGTTTGGTAGTAACCACATTTTGCTATTGGTTTCCATTTGTTTGGAGGAATCAAGACATTTATTCTAATCCCTTTTGTTCTCTTCTCTCTTTCTCTTTTGTGCTGTGCTATCTAAAAAGAATCAGAGGGTAGAACATAGGCCATAGGCCCAATAAGCCTGTTTTTTGAGCTAGTCGCATAGATCAGTGATTTTGTGGTTCTCACTGAACCAGTGTCCATTTGGACAAGATCTTCTGTGGGTCACCAATAAAACTGGATAAGGTTCTCCTTCCATATCTACTTTTTGTCTTGAGAGTTTAATTTTATACAGAAAGAGCATTATCTTGAGGACACAGATTTTCAGGTCTGTGTTTGAAAGCAGCCAACTGTCAGGTTGAGGGTCCAAGCTCAAGCATCACTTTCAACAGTCACCAGGTCTCATGGGTCATCCAAGTCTAGTTTCTCCTCCTCCAGGAAAAACTCCTGCTTTTGCACTCTCATAACAACCCTAATTCTTGTACCCATCTCAGCTAATTCCACCAAGGCTACATTCCTCTACAGATAGTTTGACTTAAAATTATTTGACAGATAAGATGGTGTAGCAGGAAAAAGGAGGGGGTGGTTATTTCTTGGGCCCAATGGGAAGCACTTTTGGGGGCGGAATCTCCAAACAAAATTCTGATCCAAAAATTGTTTCACTAAAAGATTCTTTGGTCAAAGGTAATAAACAATTTAACAATTATAAGCAACAACAACCTAGACTCATTACTCTAATAAATCCTCCCCCGTGTTTATCCTCCTGCTTCTTCCCTATATTCCCCTTATCCTTCTGTTCTCTCTCTGTCTACACTTTTGTCAACTCCTCTTCCCCTTATCCAAGCCTCCTACCTTTTCCCAATGACTCTCTTAAGACCCTAAGATGCCAGTTGTGTCTAAAAATCCATCCTGAATGCCATGAGCCTAGTATTCAGGCAACTATAAAAATAGATTGGACCATAATTCAATCATGCTGAGAAATGGTGAAACTATAAAAGATTTTCAGGATTAGCTGAAAAATAACTTCCAATGACATTCAGGAGTGAAAGAAAGTGTAGATCTAACAGCAGCTCTTTAATCTTGGCCAAAAGTACTCCCACTAGCCCTTATGACCATGTGGTCCACTCCCTTGGTACACACACACATATAGCAGGGCCATATGCAAGGCACAAGAAATCCCAGCAGGCATACAAAGAGGGTTAGTCTTCAATGAGGGAGCACATTATCCCCTCCACCCTACTCACCAAGGGTTCAGGTGCAATTGCTAACACCTACAAATATGACCTCCCCAGGTAGGCAAACTTGGCTTCCTTGGAGAGCCTGACATTCTACCACTGCACTTAGACTCTACTCAGAGATGAGAGGGCAAAGGAGGAAAAACTGGGACAATAAAAAATAATTTTAAAAATCTTTCTTCATTTATTTTTAGAGAGAGGAGGGAGAAAGAAAGGGAAAGAAATATCAATGTAAGAGAGAAGCATTGATCGGTTGCCTCTTGTACATGCCCTGACTGAGGACCGAACCCACAACCCAGGCATATGCCATGATGAGGAATTGAACTGGTGAGCTTTAGCTTTGTGGGACAATGCCCAACCAACTGAGCAATATCAGTTAGGGCAGAGATGGCACTTTTTAACCATATGCCATGGCACAGCCAAAAATGGTTATAGGTATACTAAGACGACATTGGTTCCCACACCACCACCCGAGCAAGGCATACCCAGCCATGGGAAATCATCTGCTCACTCTAAAATGGCATGAAAATATTACCATTTTCTGCACATACTATCACTTGAGAAAACTGGAAAGGCACTAAGGTATTTCCATGCCACCTGACTCTTGGATTTCTCATACTGTTTGCCAGCCTTTGCCCTGGGGAGGAATTCATATGAGCCTTCGGGGCTTTGGCAAGATACTCAAAATGAGAACATGAATATGATGCTTTTGATGGGTGGGAGAATTACCCCCAAGGAACTGAGCTGAAGAGTTCTGTGGCTAGATGTTCCATGCTTTCAAATTTTGGAACTGCACAAGCTACAAGCTGCAGCATGGCTCCAAACAGATGGGGCCAATAATATTCTCACATTCTCACTGATGGTGGGACATCTAAATCATATTGATTAACATTACCAACATTAAATAATATTGCTAAGGCTAATTACATCATAATATATCTAACAATCAATAAGCTTTCAGTATATTCCAGGCACTATTATCAAGTACCTCACACAGCAGAACAAGAGCTAGAACCCAACTATAATCTATTAGACTTCATACCTTGAGCTAGTAACCTTGAATTTACAAGGATACATATTTCCCATATTTGACTGACCACACATTAGCAACTCAGGCATAATACCGTAATATGAAGAAAAACAAATGTATACATGGGAGAAAAAAATCATCATCACACAGCAGCTGAAAATTAAATTCTAATTTATGTGAAGTTAGCTATTAATAATATGACAATTCTAATTAGATGCTTGTATAGCACTCTGACAAATATAGAATATAAACTCCATTTATTGTTTCATTCTATTGTGGCTTTAAAATTGACTTTGTGTCAGCAATTGTCTTCCAAATTATTTGAGATAACCACTGAAGTAATTGCATGTATTATAATGTCTATTTTGTTCATCAGGCCGGTGTGTCATCAGTATTTTCAGCCTAATGTTAATGGAATTTAACTAATATATTTTAATCATAATGATCCATAAAATTACATGGAAGACAATCTATATATCATATTAATATTTTTGTTATTTCAGAAAAGTAAATTCAGTAACTTGCTATTTTTATACAGAGTCAATTTCTATAAACTAAAAAAGAGACGGAAAGTCATTTAGTCTATTCAACCTCAGGATGTGTTACTTCCTATATTTGAATATAGGATATAAATAATCTGGAGCACTGCCATATCATGAAAGCATACTTAAGGGTCAACAAGGGATTAGCTGCAGAGCTTTTCGGTTTCCCCATCTCACCAACTCCACACCCACCCCCCAACTTTATACTGGAAATAAACAGCAGCATATTGGTCTAAAGTAGTGATTTTCAACCTTTTTCATCCCATAGCACATGCAAACTAATTACTAAAATTCTGCGACACTCACACCAGACAGCTATTGCTGTGTTAGCTGTTGTCATTTTTCTATTTGACAATCTAAGGGAAAAGAGGTCAATGCCCCTGACTAAATAGTCAGGTATTGCATGTTTTAAACATTCTTGGGGCACACTGGTTGAAAATTGCTGGTCTAAAGCAAGGGTCAGCAAACTTCTTTAAAGAGCTAGATAGTATACATCTTAGTCTTTGCTGACCAGATGGTCTCTGTCACAACTACCATTATAACATGAAAGCAGCCAAAGACAATGCTTAAATGAATAAGTGTAGTTATTGTATAAACTTAATTTATAAATAAATAATTTTGTATTATTTTATTTTTTTAACTTATAAACTTATTAATGAACATGAACACTCGTTTTTCATATGCTCTGAAATATTATTCTTTGGATTTCTTTCAACCACTTAAAAATGAAAATGAATTCTTGCTCATGGCTTATACAAAAACAAGAGGTGGATGGAGATGATTTTACACTCACGGTCTAGTTTGCTGACCCCTGGTCTAAAGCAGAGTTGCCCAGTTTGTTTGTTTTTTATAATCACATCCTCAGTCAAGTTCACACCTTGCATCTTCGGAAAGAGGTCATCCAGTATTTGTTTTCAAGCAATAAATAGAGCTAATACTTATTCAGTGCTTACTGTATGCCAGGCCATCTGTGAAATGCTTTGGGTATATTATTTCATTTATCCCTCTCCTTAACCTTAAACGTCAGTTCCATCATGATCTCCATTTTATAGATGAGGAAACTGAGAGAGAGGTTAAGTCATGAAACCAGTAAGTGGTAGAGCTAAGCAGTCTAAGTCCACAGTCCATGTTATTAGTTCCCCACCATTATATGCCTTCCTAAAAAGGTTTCTATGGGGCAGGAGGTAGGAAAGAAAAGTTAAAGTGAACCGGAAAGCTTAATGTGAAGAGTAACAAATAGGAGACATCAACAAAGCAAAGGTCACAACCAGGAACACAATAAGAAAAGTTCCTATTTCTACATTTCTTTCAAAAATTACTAGCCTTGGTTATCTCTTTTATTTAACGCTGAACTCTATCAGTTTCAATGTAACAATATTTTCTACTGAGTGTTAAAAACTGGAGTCTTCCAAAATCTAATGGAGCATTTATTCACTGTCCAGGAAGGTAACCTTTATAGATTATCTTTTTTGAATTAGATGAAACCAGCCATCCCTATATGTTCTTCCTGGGTACTGGCATCAAGAGAGAGAGAACCCAGGATGCTCCCATGGTTACCAGGTTGTATCAGCCCATAACCAAAATCTCTCACCAAAATCTTTCCCTCTGGGAAAGAAATTCCAAACACTCTTCTCAGAATGAGGAGGCCAGGACCCTGGAGGCAGAACTAGGTGTGGGGGAGGGTTAGAAAAGAGAGAATAGAAGCAAGGGGGAGTAAGCTCTGGTGCCAAAAGGGATCCCAAAACATGGGGTCTCACAGGGTGGAAAGAGGCAAGAGTTAGGTCTAAGGTCAAGGGTCCTAGGTTGGAGTCAGGCAAACAAGGTGGGTCTAGGAGACCCAGCAGGAGCAAAAACTTGGCAACAAATATGTACTGGACATCACTTTATGCCATAGATCTAAGCATTGGGGACACAGTTGTGGACAAGACAGACATGGTCCCTGACCTTATTGGGTTGGCCAAAAAGTTCTCTTTTTTCCAGAAGATGGCTCTAACAGTGCTTAGTTGTCTTTAAACTTCATTCAAAACAATTTTGTTAAACTGTATTGTGACACCTGTCATATCAGTGTGCATTAAAAAAATATATCAAAATTGGAAAATTTATGTGTAGCCATTTTAATATTGTAAATAGAAAAAAAAGCAACATTTTCAGCATATTATGCTTTATTATTTCAAGAAAGGCAAAAACACAAAAATAAAAAAATATTTGTGCAATGTATAGAGAAGGTGCTGTGACTGATCAAATGTGTCAAAAGTGGTTTGAGAAGTTTTGTGTTAGATATTTCTCACTGGATGATGCTCCATGGCCAGGAAGATCAGTTGAAGTTGATAGCAATGAAATCAAGACATTAATTGAGAACAATCAACATTATACAACACGGGAGATAGCCAACATACTCAAAATATCCAAATCAATAGTTATTGGTGAAAATAAAAAGCGTGTCTTTTATTCTATGGAAAAAACCATACAGACTTTTTGGCCAACCCAATACAATGAGAAAATACTAAGTCCTATGGGAATACCAGTTGAAAGAAAACCATTAAGGAAGCTGTGATAGGCAGCCTTTACAATGGTTCCCAATGATCCTTACCTCTTAATATGCATGCCTTTGTGTAATCCCCACCCCCTACCCCTGGACTGCTAGGTAGCAACTTGCTTCTGTTAAATAAAATATAGAAAAATGGATGGAATGTCACTTCTGAAATTAGGTTATTAAAGATAGTAACTGCTGTCTGTTTTGGTCTCCTTTATACACTCACTCTAAGGGAAGCCAGCTGCCATGTGTAAACTGGCCCATGGAGAAGCCCAAGGGCAAGGAGTTGAGGACAGCCTCCAACAACAGCCTGTGAGGAACTGAGACCTTCAGCCCAAGCCTGCAAGGAACTGAGTCCTGCCAACAACTTCATGAATGAGCTTGGAAACAAATCCTCCTCAAGTCAAGCCTTCAGATGATGTTGAAGCCCCAGCCAGCACATCAATTATAATTTGTAAGAGACCTGGAGACAGATGAATCAGCTAAGCTGCTCTCAGATTCCTGACCCACAGAAACAATGAGAAAATAAATATCAGTCTTTAAAACCATTAAGTCTGGGGAAAACTTGTTATGTAGTAATAGATAAACCAATATAGATACCAAACCAATATACTCAGAAAATACCCACCTAAACTTTTTTTCAAACTTCTCTTATTTCCCACAAAAGAAATAGATTCTAAAGGAATTCACTGCCAAAGTCCAGAAGCTCAGATATGGTAACAATGGTATTACAAGTGGAAACCACCCCCCCCCACCAAGAGGTGAGGCTCAATGGTTCCAACTATTTGATAAAGAATATCACTGGTTCCCAGAATTAAAAAATATGTAAAACAAGAAAAGTCCTTCTTTTTCCATGGGCTAGGTGTAAGAGTGGGCCAGAGTAGTGGGATTCTAGTAGACAGAATGGCAGAAAAATGCAGTAAATAAAGAGGTCACAATAAACAGGAAGCGGTAGATCAACTGGCTTCCCATAAGTTCACTTGTTCAAGGGTAAGATACATATAAGGGTTCTTCAGTGCTCCACAGCACTCTAGTTTCCTCCATTAAATCCCTTAAGATGCTGAACTGCTGCAAATGAACTGTTTACTCTCTAGTTTCTCCCATTAGAATGGTAGGACAATGTTGGTCTCCATCATCACTCTATCCCCAGTATCTAGTACAGTGCCTGACACAATATATTCTGTGCCAGATGAGCAAAACATGATTCCACTTCTGTGACAGGAAACATGCATTGAAAGAGTAGAAAGGAATGCATCAAAGCATAAATAATGATGACCACTAAATGGAAAAGTATAATCCTTTTTTATTTGATAGATTTGTCTATATTTTCCAGAATGTCTTTAATACAGAAATATCAGAGACTACCATAAGACAGACATTTTGGACCCATACAGTTTATTTTTATAATTTTATGATCTTGAGATTGCTGCCATAACTTTTCAAATTCAAAGGCTTATTTATAATAGATTATCATCTCACTTGTCAATTTTTAACATGACAACTAAATTCTAAAGTGCCATGTGGAACTTTCAAATATAAATTAAGAGATCCACACCTGCAGAACAGTATTATGCAAACAGCTACTACTGACTTTCATCTTTAAAAAGAATAAACCACTTCACACCTTAGTCCCCCCAAAAGATAGCAAATGGCAGAACATATTGTTTTTAAAATAACCACATGAGAATCTTTGGATTGTGCACTACTTTGCTCCAACCAGTCTTTAAAATGCATTAGAGCACCCAACCTGCAAAACAAGATTATCCCCAAATGCAGTCAATTAAGTGGAAAGAGATCTTGTGTGTGTGTGTGTGTGTAAACTCCACATTTATGAATCACTGGACTAGATCGCAAAAGTGGCAGAGAACAGCAACTCTCCCAAAGGCTCAATACCTTCTATTTTGAAAACAAAGGCAGCCACCTGAACCTATTCTCCAGACATACTCTAGATTTATACAGATAGAAAGCATTTCTCCTACAAAATTCCAAGTTCTTTTAAGTATATTTTATTGATTATGTTGTTACAGTAGTCCCGAATTTTTTTCCCTTTGTTCCTCTCTGCCTGGTAGCCCGTCTTCCCTCCAGCAACCCAACCCCTTAGTTCATGTCCATGGATCATTCATGTAAGTTCTTTGGCTTCACCCTTGCCTATATTATTCTTAACTTCCCCCTGTCTATTTGTACCAACCAATTATGCTTCTTAGTCCCTACATCATTTACCCCATTTCTCCTCCTTCCCCCTCCCACCTGATAACCCTCCAAATGATCCCCATACCTTTGATTCCGTTCCTATTCTGGTTTGCGTAGTTGGATTTTGTTTTTATTTTTTAGATTCAGTTGTTGATAGTTGTGAGTTTGTTGACATTTTACTATTCAGAGTTTTAATCTTCTTTTCCTAAATATATCACTTTAACATTTCATATAATAATGGCTTGGTGATGATGAACTCCTTTAGCTTTACCTTGTCTGGGAAGTACTTTATCTGCCCTTTCATTCTAAATGATAGCTTTGCTGGATACAGTAGTCTTGGCTGTAGGTCCCTGCTTTTCATCACTTTGAACACGTCTTTCTAGTCCCTTCTTGCCTGCAAAGTTTCTTCTGAGAAATCAGCTGATAGTCTTATAGGCACCACTGTGTAGGTAACTCTCTGCTTTTCTCTTGCTGCTTTTAAGACTCTCTCTTTATCTTTCACCTTTAGCATTTTAATTATGATAAGTCTTAGTGTGGTCTTCTTTGGGTCTAGCTTGTTTGGGACTCTGTGATTCCTGGACTTGTATGTCTATTTCCTTCGCCAAATTTGGGAAGTTTTCCTTCATTATTTTCTCACATAAGCTTTTGATTTCTCGCTCTTCCTCTTCTCCTTCTGGCACCCCTATGATTCAGATGTTGGCACTTTTAAAGTTATCCCAGAGGTTCCTGAGCCTCTCCTCATTTTTTCAGTTATTGCTTCCTCATTCTATACTGGTTAACTGTTTATTTCTTATGTTCCAAATCATTGATTTGAACCCTGGTTTCCTTCCCTTCACCATTGATTTTGTGTGGATTTTCCTTCATTTCATTTAGCATAGCCTTCACTTCTTCCCTTATATGTTTTGCCGTACTCAAGCATATCTGTCCAGCCTGTGAGCCTCTTTATCACCAGTGTTTTGAACACTGCATCTGTTAGGTTTGCTATCTCATCTGTTAGGTTGGCTATGTCCTTGTCATTTAGTTCTGCCACTGGGACCTTGATCCATTCCCTCTTTTGGGCCATACATCTCTGTCCCCTCATCTGGACAGGCTCTTGTGTTTGTTTGCCTCTAAGTCTTAGGTAAAGCTATCGCTCCTGTAATGTTTTAAGAGGTGGAGCTTTAGTTATTCGTCAAGTACAGGGTGACCCGTTTCACCAAGTTGTAGTGCTGTATGTGTGGGATGGGTCTGAGAAGAAACAATGCCACTTGCTCAGCAGTCACCCCTTTTCCAGGCACTTCTCCCACTTTGTATGGGACTGGAGCCTCTCTAGCTGTTTCCCTGGCTGTCGTTCCCAGAGTGAGTGGGTCTGCGGATGTTCTAGAACCATGGGGACCCTTTAAACAAGTGGACTCTACTGAGACAAGTAGTTTCTTCCTCCACCCCAACCCCCACTGGTTTGCACAGTCAGAAGCAATGAGGTTTTATTTTCCCTAGCGCTGGGACCATGAGTTGCGCGGTCTGGCCTGGATTTGGGAACGCCCTCCAGGTATCCCTCACAACTTTTTAAAATGTGTGACTGCACTTTCCACCAGCCTGCCACTGCCACCACTGCTGCTGCAACCACACTGTGTCCTCCCTACCCCAGCTCCACCCCTCCACCCCTCTTCCTTATATCTTTGTTTGTTGGACTTCCATGCAGCTTGATTCAGGAACTTCTGGTTGTCTCTAGTTTTGAGGTTGTTGTATTCCTTCTTAGTTGTGGAGGGAGATGTAGCATGTCTGTCTAGGCCTCCATCTTGGCCAGAAATCTATTATTTGTTCTAATTCCAAGTTTTAAAGAGCTCAAAATCATCCACATGTTCCCAATTTAGAACTTCACAAGAAAGCCAGATGATCTGGGCTCCAAGAGAGGCTGCCATGCCTGCCTAGTCACAACTATCCCCACAGTGTGCCAGTAACAGCAATGGGACATCTCCACTACAACAAGGCACTCTGATTCTAGCAGAACACCTCCACCGAAGAAGCTTTCACACTTAGGTAAGCCATGCAGAGCCCAATGGAAATATAAGGCAAGCTATATATGTAATTTTACATTTTCTGGTAGCTACATTTTAAAAATGTAAAAACAAGCAGGCAAAATTAATTTCAATAATACATTTCATTTAACCCTATATATACATATGTGTGTGTGTGTATACATTTATATATGATCATTTTTCAACATGTAATAAATATTAAAAACTGCTGAGATACTTTACAATATGTTTTTTGTTTTGTTTCTTTGTGGTCTTTTAAATTTCGTGTATATGTCACACTTTAAAACACATCTCAACTCAGATAGTCCAGGGTTAAAATACTCAGTAGCCACATGTGGTTCCTAGCTACTGTGCTGTATGGGAGAAGTACAGGATTAGTGCACCTACCTGATTACTCAGTAGAGACCACTTTGTGCTCTTTATCACTTATCAAGATAGCTCATCTCCCAAGACTTTAAAGTACAGCCCAACCACATAAAGATGAAAAAGCAAAATAATCTGGTACAGCTTCTGTTTTCTCATGAAATAATATACACTGAGTATTTTCTGTGTGCTAGGCATTGAATCAAGGGCTTCCAATAGCTCATTTCTAGTAACACTCACAACAACCTTATGAGAAGATACAACATAATCTCCATTTTACAGATGAGAAAACTAACACACAGAAATTAATTAATCTGACTAATGCACATTTCTAGCAGGTTGCAGTGCTGGAATTCCAAATCAAGCTGTCTGGTTCTAAAACATACACTCCTACTCACCACACTTACTCAACAATGAGGCATAAACTAAGGACAGGAGATAAATGGTTAAGAAATCTTAGTCTGATGTGAGTGTGGTACCAGAAAAGATTCAGGGAAGTATTTGAAAAGGCTGGGACAGAAATCTAGGTTTGTGGTAGAGACATAAATCACCTACAAGGTAAGGAAGGGAAGGGAGCAAGAAACACGCTCAAGGGGAAAAAGAACTGGCAATCAATTGAACATTTCTGTGTCAATAATTGATGATGAAGGTGATGATGATAATGACAATGATAAGAACTAACATTTCTGGAGCCTTTGTTCTGAGCCAGGCATTGAACTAAAGTCAGGGTTTCTCAACCCCAGTACTACTGACAGTTGGGGACAAATAATGGTTATGGGGTTGTTCTGTGTATTGTACGATGTTTAGTAGCATCCCTGGCCTCTACCCACTAGGTGACAGTAACGGTCCTCCATCCTACCAGGTGTGTCAATCTAAAACATCTTTAGACATTTCCATATGACCACTGGGAAGCAAAATTTTCCCTAATTGAGAACCCCTGTCCTAAGTGCTTCACATACATTATCTCATGTGTTCTTCACAGCAGCCCTACAGGTAAAAACATTATCACCCTCACTTTACAGATGAGAACACTGTGGGTCTGCCTAGGCAGCTGACCTGAGGTTCCACCACTAATAAATGAAAGAGCTAGGACTGGAATCCAGGTTTGCCTGATTCCAAAGCATATTTTTTCTGCTGGTGAATACAAGTTTCTCTCCTGTCTCAGATTCATGCACAGATTTGCATGCTTTCCCCCACCTCTTCCAGAGAGGAATAGAAATAAACCATCAGTTTCAGAGCTTATTAATGAGAGGTTCTCCTCTTACCCAAACCACCTTTAGCTTACCCTTTAGTCTTTTGCTTTTTATCTCTATTTGTACCCATGTTTTCATGGTTAACCACCTTGGAGGAAATCAGCATAATATAAATAAGTAAATGTTTAAAGCCTGAAAACATACGTATAGAGAGTGTGTCCTCATTTTCTTAATATAAATGTCTGACTGCAATTAAAAGCCACAAATATGTTTTTATAAGGAAATTAACCTGTCAGCCTATCACCTTTGATAGTGACATGTGACCAAAAATGTAAACTTCACAAATGGAGCTAAAGTTTAAATTGCTATAAGTTATAAATTTGTTCTTGAAAAATTAAACACATGGGAAACAGAAGCAGCTAATTATTTTGTTCTATTTTAGTATGTGAAAATTACTTATAGTCTGCCTGTTAAACAATTCAATATTATTTTAAATAATTGACTATCAAACTAGGCCAATTTATATCTACAATCCCTCTGAAACCATCTAAAAACTGGGAAAACAGCAGAAGAAAAACATTTCCATGTGTGTCAATTTACTTCTGTTTCTTAACCATCATTCCCAAGGCTAAAAAGAGAGAAAATCAGAAAAGCTTAACACAATCGATTAATAAGGAAGCACTTTTCAAGCACTGAAAGTTTAACATTATTTGATTTGACTATTCCAAGGAAAATGCCATGACTCTCACACTTAAGACAAGCTATTATTCCAGCATTGCTCATGTTTTTTGTTTGTTTGTTTGTTTGATTTTTAAGGAAAAAATAGGAATTTCTTCTAACCACTGCATTGTCAATATCTTTTTATGATTAGATGATTTGTTTAATGCCTTTTACCCCACCCCAATGAAAGAAAGAACATCTGTATTCACACTATTTTTTAAAATGTGTTGATCAATTACAGAAAATAGATCCAATAGCAGATTCTTCTTAGTGTCCAGAAGGGCCAAGCTGGGCAAGGAGAAAAGAGGAGGGAAAGGGAGAGAAAGTGAAGGAAGAAGAGGGGAGGGGAGAGAAAAAATGATAAGGAAAAAAATTAAAAGAACAGAAAAGAAAAAGAGAAAACAAAGAAAAATAACTGCCAAAGTGATCTTTGTGAGGGCTTGTATAAAACTAATCTCCCCACAGCTCTATGTACCACCTCATCCAAATGCATTTCCTTTCTCAAACTCTCAAAGTTCCTTCACTGCGTATTCTGGAATCCAGGGTCCTCAAGAGCAAAGAATACCTATATTCTCAATCTCTTCCAGGCCAAAAACTCCCCTATCTTGACTTAACGCATTCACCTTTCCACCCTGCTTAGCAAATACTTCATACCTTCTCCTTCTTCAAAGTTCCAGTCACTTCTTGAGGCATCCATACCTGCGGCTGGTGGTCTTCCTGCCAATTTCACCCAGAAAATGGAAGCTGCAGAGAGAACTTCCTTCCCCTACTGCCCCCTCAAAAACCTATGGACTTGCATCTATGCCCAGATACTCTACCATTTCTCCTATAACTCTGGGTGCCTTGTCCACATGCTTATCAATAGCAGCTCCTCCTCTGTGTACCAGATGCCATCCTCTCTCTCCTACTCAAAGACACCACTCCAGCAGTGCCCTCTGTATAGCATCATACCATCAAGAGACAAATATAATTTCAGGTCTCTCATCGCAGAAACAGACTCTCTTGACCCCCACTTCCTCCTCCACCTTCTGTCTCATTTCTCTCCTTTTCAGCAAAACTTTGTAGAAAAGTTGTCTAGTCTATGGCCTCCAATTAGAATCAAGCTTTCCTCCAACCCACCATTTCCCCAAAAGAGTTCTTAGCCATACTGAAGTCATCAGTGACCTTTATAGTCCAACGATCAATTTTCAGTCCTCACATTACTGGATCTATCTGAAGCATATACAACAACTGAACATGCCCCACCTGTATTTTTTTTTCCACTTGACTTGAAGGATACTATGCTCTCTTGCTTCATTCCACCTCATTACTTTACCTCTCGATGTTAGAATATCCCAGTACTCAGTCCCATTCTCTCTTCTCTATTTATACTATATATACTTTACATGATGTTCACCCTCTTGGTGATCTGTTCCAGAGTTTTGCTGATCAGTCCCAAATTTATATCTTTAGTCTGCATGTCTCTCCCCTGAATTCCAAACTTGCAGAGCCAACTCAGTAATCATCTCTACTTGGATATCTAATAGATTTCTCAAGCTTCAGATGGCCAAAACCAAATCCCTGATTTTACCTTCCAAACTTGCTCGCCTTAAACATTCCCCTCAGTAAATTGCAACTCCATCCTAACAATTGCCCAAGCCCCAAACCTTAGACTCATCCCCAGTTCCTTTTCTCTCCCACCCCCTATCCAATCTATTGGATAAGGTCCTTATCAACTATACATAGTTATCTGTGACTACAAAACACAGCCAAAGTCCTTATACACAATACCTTAAGTCCACCTAGCATTAGTGAAGAATAATTTCCCCAACCATCACATGCATCTAAATATACCACATCACAGCAACCAGTGGGTAAAAAGATCAATGTAATGCATACTTTGTAAAGACTTCACTGGTCACATGTGCAATAATTTCTGCAATATTGAAATCTCTGTGTAAAAATACCCACATAGTTATTTCAACTATGTTTAAATACCTCCTCCATGATGGAAAACACTACTTTCAGAGGAACCCCGTTTTCTTTTTTTAAAGCTTTGGCTCTTAAGAAAATCCATACACACACATATTCTTTTTAAATGGTTTGTTTCCTTCACCTATGTTTATTACATTCAGTTGGGTCGCTTTAAGAGGAACCTCTAAAGGTGCAAAGGCTGGTGGACTGCCTACGACAGCTAACTGGCCTGAGCCATAGATTAGAAATAGTATGAGATAGACTTCTGGCCAAGGTGGAGGCCTAGACTGACGTGCTCCGTCTCCCTCCAAAACTAAGAAGGAATACAATTACCGCAAAACCAGAAGAAAAACAGAAGCTCCAGAAAATAAAGCTACATGGAATTCTAATGCATGAAGTTATAAAGAAGTGGTGCTCATCTGGACAGGTAAGAGGGGTGAAGCTGGGGCGGAGAGGTCAAGCTGTGCTGGTGGCAGCAGCTGTGGCAACAGCAGTGGAACAGCAGTAAGCACAGATACCTATATTTAAAGAGATGAGAAACACTTGGGGAGCACCCCTGGCTGCAGACCAGACCTGTCAGCTTGCGATTCCAAAGCCGGGGAAGACAGACCCCCATTGCCTCGGATTGTGAAGGCTGGAAGGGGTGGGGATGGAGGAAGAAGCTCCCGGTCTCTCAGCAGAGAGTAAATGACAAGAATCCATCTTGGACCCCCGCCCCTACACAAAATGCCACAGCGTGCTGAGAAGGGTCGCCTGGTAGTGATGAGTGCACAGGGCTAGGCCCCCTATAGTGTAGGAGGTGTGACAGCCCCACCCAGGAAGCAAAGGTAAACACAAAACTGTGAGGATGGCACAGATCATGATAGAGATCCTGGTGAAGCAGTTGACCAGACAGCAAATATCTGATCTAACGGACCAGCAGATAGGAAACCTTTCTGAGGCACAGTTCGGAGCTTTGATTATAAGAATGTTTACACACCTGACAGCAGATGTTAAACAAGAGGGGGAAGAAATGAAGGCTAGTCCTACAGAAATGAACAAAAATATATATGAAACAAGTGGTGAGGGAAAGAAAACCAGGGATCAAATCAACAAATCGGAACATAGGGAAGGAACAGTCAACCAGTGCAGAAAGAGGAAACAAAAAGTGAGGAAAATGAGGAGAGGCTCAGAAACCTATGGGACAGCTATAAGCGGGCCAACACCCAAATCATAGGGTTGCCAGAAGGTGAAGAAGAAGAACAAGAAATTGGAAAATTATGTGAAAAAATAATGAAGCAGAAGTTCCCTAACTTGGGGAAGGAAATACTTACAGGTCCAGGAAGCACAGACAGTTCCAAATAAACTGGACCCAGGGAGAACCACACCAAGATACATTATAATCAAAATGTCAAAAATTAAGGCTAAAGAGAGAATCTTAAAAGCAGCAAGAGAGAAGAAGAGAATTATGTACAAAGGGGTCCCAATTAGACTATCAGTGGATTTCTCAAAAGAAACTCTGCAGTCAAGAAGGGACTGGCAAGAAATATTCAAAGTAGTTAAAAGCAAAAACCTACAACCACGATTACTCTATCCAGCGAAGCTGTCGTTCAGAATAGAAGGGCAGAGAAAGTGCTTCCAGGACAAAGTAAAACTGAAGGAGTTCATCAGATCCAAACTACTGTTATATGAAATGTTAAAGGGACTTGTTTAGGAGAAAGAGGATCAAAACTATGAACATTGAAATGAAAACTGTATCACAGCAACCAACAACAGAAGCTAGGGAATTGAAACAAAGGCAAACTAAGTAGTTAATGAGACTGGGAAAAGAATTATAGGTACAGGGAACATATTGGGGGAGGTCAGCTGGGAGGGGGAAGGGGGAAATGGAGGGAGATGGTACAGGAATTAAGAAGCATAGTAGGAAGGAGTGGTGTAGATAGGAAGATGTTGAGAAGAACTATATGCACAACCAATGGGCATGGACTAAGTAGGGGGGACAACTGGAGGAGGGGGGTCAGTGGGTGGAGGAGAACAAAGGGAAAAGAAATTATAACAGCATGATCAATAAAGCATATTAAAAAAATAGTATGAGATAACTTACTTCCTGGGGCATCCACTATAAACTTAGATCTTTACTGAAGGGAAACCATCATGAACTAATGATAGATATATGGCCTCAAAGTAATCTCTATTTCAGACAAGCAAAGAGAAATGGAAGGGGTTGTTTATTATGAATAAATAGAAGACTCCAAACTACCTCTCAGGAGTGAACACAGCTCCATAAAAATTAGAGATCCTGTGGAAATGATTAGAAAAACTAAACAAAGGCGTGTAGTTATACCTTGAAGCCCTAGATCACTTAGTAGGGGAGTAATTAAAGGCAGAAAATCTAGAGAGACTCAAACTCAGTAATATCAGAATATTCTAGATGAAATTAAATATTTATGATAACAGTTAAATCAGAGTGAAAAACCTCACTCTGAATATATGAAAAACATCATATATTTCATTGACTATTGTTCCTCATACAATGCTTATAGAGATCATCTCTGATTATACTTTTCTCTTAGTTTATTTTCATAAAAAAGAACTGGATCACAGAATTATCCCCAGAGCTTTCCAACCCAAGAAGTCCTCCAAACCTCTGGAGAACTCTTAAAAATACAGGGTCCAACCTCAACACTCTAAATCAGAATCTAAATCAGAATCTCTGCAGTTGGGACTTGTTACCTGTTTTTGTTGTTATTTTTTAAAATTTTCCCCAGGTGATTCTGATAAGCAGGGCTTGGGACCTCTTGGTTCATACCCCCACCTCTACTGGTTTTCCATACAGATGACACAGCATTAGTAATTGTCTCTAATGACAGGGTACCCACTGTCATTGGGAGACAGCTACCGTGATTAAGATGAATTGCTACACTACATAGAAATGTGGAGACATGCATAAAATATAATGCTAATTATAAAACAAACACCAAATATAACACCGTATGTAAATTAAGATTTTGGTCAGGTAAAATAATATGTACAACAGAAGCACTTTCATCCAACATGTGTAACGTAATATACTTGTATAAAGGTGGTTACAACAGAGCTTGCAGCCTTTTTTTTTTTTTTTTAATAGCAAGGAGTTGCCTAGAACCACCTGTGAGAGGATTCAGTTGGTTTTCAAGTGTCCTCCTGTCATAGATAACCCTTAGACTAAGAGATGATATGCCATAAACATTCTCCCCTTACTATATCATCTCCATTTCAATTCAATAGCAACAGAAATCCAAAGCAGTAGTCAAAACCAGCAGGTCTTTCTTTTTCTTCACAAAGTAAAAAGTCTGGAGTTAGGTGGCTGCTGGCATCAGTTGTGCCACTTAATTAATGATGCCATCCAAGACCCCAATTCTTTCCACTTTTTTTTTAATGTTTTTTATTGATTATATTGTTACAACAGTTCCAATTTTCTCCCCTTTGCTCCCCTCCACCCAGCACCCCCCTCCCCCAGCAATCCCCCCCAAGTCCATACCCCTGGTTCCTAAAAATTAACTATCCCCCCCCCTCTCAAATATTAGGACCCTTTGTAATCTTGTAAAGGACAATGGGCGAAGGTCTCAAGCTCCTCTAGCTGCTTCCACTTTTCATCATCCTTCATACTTGTATCACCATTAACAAAACGGCCACTTTGGCTCCAGGGATCATGTCCATGGTCAAAGCAAAAGGAAGGGGGAAAGGGAGAGGCATCCGCTTTCCCAGAAGCCTATCTCCAGCCATTTCCTCTGTGTCTTCCTAATTCTGGGGTTACATGATACATGACCACCCCTAACTACAAGGGTTGCTTGGAAATTAAAAATCTATCAAAGGAGCCCTGCTGGTGTGACTCAGTGGATTGAGCACCAGCCTCTGGTTTGGTTGCTGGTTCAATTCCCAGTCAGGGCACATGCCTGGGTTGCAGGCTGGGTCCCTGGTTAGAGGCATGTGAGAGGCAGTCAACTTATGTTTCTCTCTCACTTTGATGTTTCTCTCCCCGTCTTTCTCCCTCCCTGCTCCTCTCTTTAAAAATAAATAAAATCTTTTTTTAAAAATACCAAAAATGTGTCAGTGAAATAGCATCTATAGGAATGTCACTAATCTATAAGAATTAAATATTTATATTTAAATTAAAGTATGTTCAATTTTTAGCTAAATTATAAATAGAATGCAGACATTAAGGAATGGCAAGTCAACTTTGAAAATGCCAAAATGCTATGAATTGAAATCCTTTACGATTACTATGAAAGTATTTACAACTTGTTATTATTACTATAGAGACCCATACTCACACACAAAATCTGTTATGAAACTCAACAGTTTGACCTTCATTGAATTTTCCCTAAGCCTTAAGGGTTCTAATCACACTGTCGGTGTTCTTGGTTTCTCTTTAACTTGCACAATGCAAAGTGATTTTTAAAGTCCTCTAAAATGAACACACCAATGAAATGGACAGTGGACCATACAAAAGATTACCTTCCTGCTGTTCCTCCCTTGTTTATTTGACTATTTAGAGTCTGCCATTTTTTTTGTCTGTGACACCTGGGATCAGGAAGGTGCAGAATAATATTCTTTCACCATGACAACGCAATTGCTTCTACTAATGTGCCCAAGCCTTTGAGAATGACAAGGGGATATTATAATGTTTCTAGCTGGGCCCTTCTCACTGCCTGAACAGAGGAGAGGCTGATCAAATTCCATTTCAAAGAAGAATATTATTGGCCTTCTAGCACCTCTTTCTTTTTCCAAAAGTGTCCTCACAAGAAGTGTATGACCCAGCCATCAATGCTAAAAAGGCATGATTGGATAAGGGGACAGAGCAAGTCCCACATTCCTATTTCTAGCTCTCATTTTCAACAAAGGCTCTACCCTGTGACTAGAATAACTTGGTGTGTAGGAAAAGCAGCAATTAACAGATGAATATCTTTTTACACATTTGTAGACAGATATGATTCTCACAGATGATTCTTTTTACCTTCCATTCTATTCCTCTGCATAATCACTCCTTTCTTTTAGACTTTTCCAATGTCATCTTTACATATCTAAATCCCAAATAATCACTTGCACAAAAAATATTTACGGAGCATATACTGTGGGCTAAGAACTATGCTTAGCCGCAAGCATACAATAGTATCTAAGAGAATCCACAGACCCTACCATCATGGAGCTTAAAGTATGGCCTTTCCATGGCTACTTCTAATGCTACCTACTCCAGAAGGCCTTCCATGATTCCTTTCCTTATTCTATATGCTCACTGTACATTACCTTCACTGTACTTTTGGTCTTTTCCTGGCTGGTTTGGCTCAGTGGATTGAGCGTCGGCCTGCGAGCTAAGTGTCGCTGGTTCGATCTTCCAGTCAGGGCACATCAGAGAAGGAAAACTCTGACTCCAAAAAACCTCCGCTGCCTTGCGGCATACCTCTTCAGGGGAAAGGCTAAGGGAGTAAACCCCGACAGAAAATCCGGAGCCGGAGTCCCTAAGGCGGTTCGACGTTGTAGTCAACACCGACAACTCCTGCGGCGCACCTGAAGCCAAGCTGTATTGACTCCGTCTTTCCCTTGGACCCTTCAGCTGCGAAGAGAGGGGGGGTCTGCTGCATGGGCAACAGCAGACCCTCCATATCACCCTGCCCAGGCTCTGTAGCTTCAGCTTCACTGGAGAGGACACTCCAGCGTCATCGCAAGATGTTGATTCAACATGGGAGGAGACAGATACCGTGTCACTCCCGAGTCGGACTGCACAGCCATTCTCGGCGGTGCAGATAGACCCTTAAGAAGCTACACCATCGTCTCTCGAGACGGACGGCTGCCGACTCCGACTTTTGGTCTGTATTACTTCCCACTTGTATGGCATTGTGTATATATCTCATCTCCCCTGTCCATTCATTCATTTTTGAATCCTCATAGGACCTCACCCAATACCTTGCTTATAGGTGCACCCCCCAAAAAATTAGAAACTGAATAAAAAACACAAGGGAGAAAAAAATGTGTCAACCTTTAAAATTAGTACTAATTACATTTCCAGAGTCTAACCTGACCACACTCAAATAAATGGGAAAAAGGACAACTTCCGGCCAAGATGGAGGCTTAGACGGACACGCTAGGTCTCCCTCTACAACTAGAGAGGAATACAACTACTTCAAAACAAAGGATAACTAGAAATTCCAGAAAATAAAAATACACGGAAGTCCAACATATGAAGTTATAAACCAGCGGTGCCATTTGGGCAGGTAAGAGTTAAAGAGGGCAGTGCTGTTTGCGGTCGCACCTGGACAGCGGCGGGCTGCGAGGAATCCCGGCTGCGGTCAAGCCCCTGGCGGTGCGCGACTCCGGCGCTGGGGAGAGCGACCGCATCGCCTTGAACAGTGAGGCCCAGGGGGACGGGAGGACGGATCCCGGTCTCCTAGCGGAATAACTGTGTGAATCCATCTTGGACCCCCGCCCCCAAAGAAAGCACCACAGGGTTGCAAAATAGGTCGCGGACAGGCAGGCGCCAGTCGCTGATTTGTGACGCGTACACAGGCACTGCCCCGGACAGCCGGCCCAAGAAAACAAAACGCATCTGTCAAAATGAGGTAGACAACTATAGAAATCCCGGTGACACAACTCACCAGGCAGCAGATAGAGAACCTGACAGATGAACAGATAAGAAACCTGTCAGAGGCTCAGTTCTGGGCCATTGTTATCAGGTGGCTTACAGAATTCACAAAAGAGCAGGAAAAAGATAAGAAAGAAGCGAAAAACTTTCATAACGAAAGGAACAAAACCGCATACGAGATAGATGGTGAGAAAAAAAAATCCAGAGTTCATTTCAACAAACTGGAATATGGAGAAGGAACAAGCAGTCAACCAATGCAGCGAGAGGAAATGGGAAGCAACAATGAGAGGATCAGAAACCTCTGGGACAGCTATAAAAGGCCCAACATAAGAATCATTGGTTTGCCAGAGAATGAGGAAGATGAACTAGAACTTGAAAAATTGAGTGAAAATATAATAAAGGAGAACTTCCCAGATTTGGGGAAGGGAATAGACTTGCAGGTCCAGGAAGCAAGGAGAGTTCCCAAGAGACTGGACCCAGGGAGAACCACTCCAAGACACATTATAATCAAAATGTCAAAAATTAAAGATAAAGAGAGAATCTTAAAAGCAGCAAGAGAGAAGAAAAGAATTATGTACAAAGGGGTCCCAATTAGACTATCAGCTGACTTCTCAAGGGAAACCCTACAGGCAAGAAGAGACTGGCAAGAAATATTCAAAGTAATGAAAATCCAAAACCTACAACCACGAATACTCTATCCAGCGAAATTGTCATTCAGAATAGAAGGACAGAGAAAGTGTTTCCAGGACAAAATAAAACTGAAAGAGTTCATTAGATCCAAACCACTGTTATATGAGATGTTAAAGGGACTGGTTTAAAAAAACAGAAGCTAGGGAGATGAAACAAAGGCAAACTAAATAGGCAACGAGAGTGGAAAAGGAACTGTGGGTACAGGAAGCATATTGGGGGGAGGTCAACAGGGAGGGGGAATGGGGAAAGGGAGGGAGATGATATAGGAATTGGGGATCAAGGTAGGAGGGAATGAAATAGACGGAGAGAGGTTGGGAGGAACTGTATGCACAACTAATGGACATAATCTAAAAGGGGGGGACAACTGGAGGGAGGGGGGCCACCGGGTGGAGGGGAGCAGAGGGAAGGGAAATTGGCACAAATGTAATATTTTAATCAATAAAACACATTAAATCTGAAAAAAAAAAGAAAAGAAAACTCACAATATGTATGCAATAATATATATATAACCCAGATACTTGCAGATTTGTTGGTAGGAGCATAATATTGGAAACAATGTAATATACATCATCAATAAGAGATTATTTAAGTGATATATGGTGCATCCGTACAGTTGAATATCATTTGTGCATTAAAAAGAAGTGTTCCTTTGTAAAAAAAAATAAAAAAAATAAAAATAAATAAATAAATAAATAAATAAATGGGAAAAAGCAAAAAATATATGTCAGTTAAGTAATAGCTATTGGGTGGAAAGTATTGATCACAGGGGAAAAACTATTACATGGGAGGAGAAAAATACATCAACGAGTTCAGTTAATAATTGCAGGAGAAGCCCTGCCAGTCAGCCAGACCTTGAGGTGAGAGTCATACTTCATGGAGAAAGAGAGAAAAATGCAGAGAAAAAAAGCAGGTCCCACTATGGAATGAGCTGTATTCTTTTAACCACAAGAGAAAGGCACATAGAAGGCAGTTGACTGAGCAGTGCTCATGATCTCCAGAGGTGCCTAAATAATATGCAGTTACCCTGACAGGGCTACTCCAGTTCATGACAATGAAATGCCATCTCCACATGAAATGAAAACATCCCACCTACCATGGCAGGTGAGGTCCGCACGTGGTCTTGTTAGTGCCACCTCTGGGGTTGTGCCCAGGAAAAACAATGTCCAGAAAGGAAGACTAGACATTAGGTGGAGCCTATGTTCTCAAACAAGCTGGCCTCTTGCTTCTCCAGCTGACTTCAGCTAGAGTCAACAGAGGTAACAAATCATGTCACTGACTGGTCCCATCATATCATTCCATCTACCATCTGATTCTGCTGCTTGGAAAGAAATCCCAGAAATCAGGAAGTTCAAGCTGAAAACCCACAGATGTCATTCAGAGCATTCAAGAAACCTGCAGAAATCTATCATGCCTTGATCTAAGAGGCTGGGACCCATCCACATACAGGCTGAGGACAGGAAGTTAACAACAGATCTAAAATTCCAGCTTCACAAAGGTTGCTAAATTTTAGTGGTTTAAATCTACAACTGACTCTGATAGGGAGCCTAAAATAGGGATGAAATTTTAACAATGAAAAATCATCTTATTTAGTAATTTCTTTTTCCATTCTAGAGGAGTGACAGAACCTTGATTTCCAGCATCAGACCGTCAAGAAAATAAATGCCCATGTGGAACCCAGAAATGGAATGAAGTATTCTTACAATGAAAAAATAATAATCCTTTTATCAAAACCTCTCTCGATAGGATAAAATGCCCTAATTAGTAACTATTTGTTAATTAGCTTTTCCATCAACTTTTCCATCAAGTGTATTTTACCCTCCACAAAAGATCTATCACTCAACTTCTTGGAAATCCTCCCACTGAGTTTCAGGGAAAATAATTATAGCCAACTCAACACTGGGTTTCTAGAATGTTCTTATTCCTACAACAAAAGTAGAATTTCATTACTTTCTTCTCATAGCTTGCTTTTCAAACTAACTCTAGGTCATCCCCCCACCCCCCACCTAAGGGATTAAATAATGAGAATGATATAAATTACATTAGCAATGAAAAGCAACACAGGACAGCAAATGGTAGTGACTGGTTGCTTTGGGTTTAGAAGGATTCTAAAGCCAAAAATAGGTTTAGTGGGAAAGTCTCATAACTGATCGTTGATTTCTGCCACTGGATGTAATCTACTGCTTACATCCAGGACTAACAGAAAGTACTGTTCATAAGGACCCCTCCCAGGTTAGAGAAGACCACCACTTAAGGTTGGACTCCAAACAAAACTGTGAAGGAAAACCACTGAACTTAGAGCACCAGCTCCAGTTTCTATGTGATTCACACTATGTTAGACTGACCCTTGAGCTTTCCTTTCACCATCAGTTAAATGGGGATAATGGCTCTTGCACTCATCTCAAAGGATGGTGAGGGGTTAAAATGAGAACCTAAGTGAAGCATTCATACCACAACATACCTGAACACCTTTCAATCTCACACATAGGAGACATTCCAAAAATAAAAGCTAATTTGGGTTCCCAGATACCAGCATTGCAAATTATCCTCCATTGAAGGATCGCCATAAAAAGCAGAAGGCTAAGTTCCCCGCTATCCCGTCTGGGTTTAGGCCACAGTGTCACTCCACCTAAATTTCCTGGTCACAGCTTTCAATGTGCACCATTAACCACACCCTCCACTCTCAGCAGTGAGATTAGAACAAAAAAATGTCAGTGATTAACTTGTGTCTAGAACTTTAAAGTTTATCAATCACTGACCACGAGAAGACCCTCATACCAACCAGAAGTATTACCATCATTTCCATTTTAGGAATCAGAAGACTGAGAAAAAGAAAGAATAAAGAAATGGGAAGTGGAGAACAGGGCAAAGACTGCAGCATGGATTCTAAATACATTGCCATGTGTACTGTTTAAGGTGAATATTATCAACTCAAGTAAGTAGCTAAATTATGATAGCTGAACGACAACTGTATATTCTCTGTTATCACTTAGGAAAGGAGCAAAGAAAATGAGCTTCAATTATAGAGGTAGAAATTAAAGTTTCATGTAAGGGCAAGTGTACTAATAATCTAACCATGAACAGAAATGGGTTACTAATGAGATTGTGTAAAATGTCTCTCCAGGGAAGAGAAAAAACGTGCCTGCCATCAGATACTTTTTTTTTTTATTTGCCAAATTAAAATAGGCCTGTGGGCTTTAAAAAAATATTAAAAATAACCTTTTCTATCCCCTGGGCATGATAATATCCTAAATCATTATCTGATGAAAGATTAATTTTTTCATCCCATGGATACTATTCAATTTTAAGTCAAATCAAATACTTACCAGCTGCCTACTGTGTACAAATCATGGTATAGCAGATGACATGCTGTGCAATGTATTCAAGCAAACATATTAGAATCCTGTAGTGAAGATAATAGCAAAGAGTATTATCCTCTGCTAGGTAAAGGTAAGGAGGCACTTCAAAGAGACAAAGTTTTTTTTTTATTTTTTTAAATGTTTCAGATATCAAAATTATCAAGATGCAAGTAGATTTATCCAAGCAAAGGTGTGTATATATGCCCACATAACACTTAATGTCGTCACAACAGTTTTATTACCTTTATAATGTTTTTTGACCCTTAGCTGTGGAAGTAGCTCACATTTTTGGCTCCCCATCCTAAACCAAGTTAACTTCATGAAATTATTATTTCATCATGATACTTGCTACCAACAAAAGTATCCTCTATCTATCTTTGTGGGACTTGTAAGAGGATAATTCAAAAAGAAAGCAGTGGGCATGTGCACACTGACTTGTTCCTCTATGGAAATGAAAAAGATTCACATCAACTCCCTTACTGGGATGCATTTTGCCCAAAGGTACAGGCATTCATTAACTTCTGTGTCACCCTTCTTTGACCTTTATACTAGGTTTTACCATAGCATAAAGTCCTCTTTCAGGACAAACCATTAGAAAATGAGAAAGCTTAACTAGCTTTCCATCAAGGTAAAAAGGAAAAAAGAATCCTTGAATATTTACCTTGAAGTGTCACTTGGATAAAGAAGTTTTATACAAGGTACAATAGGAAATGGCTTCCAGTAAAGATGATGATGGTTATGATCAAAGGATCATACAAACCTGATCAGTGAACAACCTGAGATATTTCTAACCTTCTTCTCCATTCTCCTCACTGTGGCAAGCAAAGACCAAACAAGTTGCCACAGCCTAGGAAGTCCTACCTGACATAGCAACCACCCACCTCCATAATCTCACCTGAAACCGCTGTCCTTTTAGCTCTTTCTTGTCTGCAATTCTCTTCCAGTTACTCTCATTTGCCACTTTCACCTTCAAGGTCTTCACACCTGCTATTCCCTTTGCCTAGAATGTTCTGTACTTCCCTCCTACCCCACTCATCCTTTACATTAGAGCTAAAATGTCACTCTATCAAGGAGCTTTTTCTGTATCCTACACAGGTGAGGATTCAGTAACGACCCCCAGTTACATGCTCTTTTCATGACACTTAGCACAATTCATTGTTAGTAAAAATGACCTTTTAGGATGTATCACTGTATAGACTATTAGCTCCTGAAACCAAGGATTAAGTCTGTCTCTTTCACCCCTATATCCCTAATAGCTAAGATCATTTCTAGCACATAGTGGGAAATTAATATACTTATGAAATAAATGAATAAATGACTTAAACCGAACTATAAAGTTTTCTAAACAACATTTCTCTTTTAATTATTTTCCCAAATTAAACATGGCCAGTTGCCTGAAAGCCAGGATCAGCAAACCATCCACTACGCTACCATAAACCTTTGTGAAGACTGCAAAAGCGCCACAAGTACAAAGTTTAGTGAGCCATAAACTGGAGTTTCTTTTTCAGGTAAGAAAATGTTCTAAAGCTGATTGTGGTTATGGTTGCTCAACTCTGAATATACCAAAAATTATGGAATTGTATGCATTAAATGGGTGAATTACATGGCATGTGAATTACATCTCATTAAAGCTATTATTTAAAATGTTCGGCCTCTAAGCTACAAAAATCAAAGTACTGAGATCTTAAAATATTTTATTTCAAAACTTAAGTTCTTTAACTTGTCTCTGGATTTGGTTTTCAGTTGTTAAAAGGGAAACTGAAGTTTTTTGTGCTTAATAATTATTCAAATGGAAACTGCTATATTTTGAATGAAATGTTTGGGAAAGAATACTTTTCACCAGTGGGTTGAGATCTCTCCTGTCACATGAACGGACAGCTCACTGAAGAGGAACTCCCAATGGGTGCTAAACTAAGATGCTTTCATAGCATTTAAAACATTCTAATTAAAATATTTTCTATTTTTTGCTTATAATACTGATAAACAGGTAAGGATTTAAAAAATATGTCATTAAAGAGGAATTCATACTCATTGTTGGTGGGAGTAAAAATTTGCACAAGCATTTGAAGGGCAATTTGGCAAAGCTATTAAAATTTTATATGTTCATATTATTTTACCTAAATAGTTACTCCTAGTAGTTCATTCTTCAGAAACACTTGCTATGTTGGGCAATTATTTATAATAATGAAAAAGCAAAAGCAAACCATATGTACTCTGTCCACTCAATAGAATATTTGACAGTTGTTTTAAAAACTGAGGTGACGGAGGAGGTAAGATGGCGGAGGAGTGAGGAGAGGTTGCGGTTTTAGGCTCCGGAGACCCGTCTGCAGTTTGGTCTAATTGCAGACAGAACATCTCAGTGAGCAGCTGGACATTGGCGGGAGTTGAGCCAAGGCACTGCTGGATTAGAGAAAATCCATCTGGGAACAACCTGTTTAGTGAGGATAGCGGAGAAAAAGGGGACGAAACGGGATTCCTGACTGGGGCGGCTGCCCGAGCTGTGGCGGGAAGCACACAAAGGATTTTTGGCGACCACAGGCTACCCCAGAGAGGAGTCAGGCGGAGAGCGGATCTCTGCCCGCTGGCAGAGACGGGACTCGACCAAGTGGCATTGGCGCTGAAGGACAGGAGACAGCGTGCTGCCGGGCAAGTGAGAACATAATTCTCCTTTATATTTTTCTCTAGTGGATGGTGGAGACGGGAGGAAAGTTTGGGTGTGGTAGGCCGTTCTGGAGGAGCCCAGGCGCAGGGGCGCGCTAATCCACTCCTCAACCCTACCATTGGGTCGCGGGGGCGCACATAGGGAAGTGCTCTCATTCACTGGCCCAGGTGCGCGGGGCCGTGAGTCCAGGCGTCCCTCGGACACTCCCCAACGGACATAAGATCAGTGCCCCAACGGGCACAGGGAGGGCCCACTGAACACGCAGAGGACTGTGCACAGACACCCCTAGACAGCTCCCGTGGGCGCAGGGCCCTAGGCCGGAAAGCAGACCACTAGCGCAGGCTCTGATTGTGCCCACCCAGACGGGTGAGGGAACGGGGCGGCTGCAGCACGGGAACAGTGAGAGGCGGCGACCCACAGACGCTCGATTCCACTGAGCACAAGTGTCCCTGGCCCTGCCCTAAGAGGCGAGAGACCAACTCCCGGAGCTCGGCTCAGCGGGACTGAGGGCACGGGGCAGCGCGCGAGCGCGAAAGCACCTCAGCCCGGGGTCAGTGGGAGCTCTCGGGCCGCCTGTGTGGGCAGGGTCACCTCGGCGCGAAAGGGGAACCGCCGCGGCCCAGCGAAAGCAGGAGCCAATCCCGGGGAAAGCGCTCGGGCCGCCCGTGCGGGCAGGGTCACCTCGGCGCAAAAGGGGAACCCCCGCGGCCCAGCGAAAGCAGGAGCCAATCCCGGGGAAAGCGCTCGGGCCGTCCGCGCGGGCAGGGTCACCTCGGCGCGAACGGGGAACCACCGCAGCCCAGCGAAAGCAGGAGCCAATCCCGGGAAAAGCGATCGGGCCGCCCGCGCGGGCAGGGTCACCTCGGCGCCAACGGGGAACTGCCGCGCCCCAGCGAAAGCAGGAGCCAATCCCAGGGAAAGCGCTCGGGCCGCCCGCGCAGACAGAGACACCTTGGCACGAACAGGGAACCACCACGGCCCGGCAGCCGTGGGCTCCAACCGCGGGGCAAACTCTCGGGCCGTCCGAGCGCGCAGGGGCTTGCGCGCAAGGGCACCTCAACTGGCTACAGGGGGCAGCAAGGTAGCGCGCCGTGCCGGCAACCGCGGGCGCGCACCATAGCGGCAACCGGGTGCGCACACCAGTCCGGCAAAAGAACAAGAACCTCTGACCTGCCACACTAGACCAGCTGCGGACCCAGAAAAAGAAGGCAACACACCAAAGCTAAAACGGAGTAAAAACATCGTTTTTTGTTTTGTTTTTTTTCTTTCCAAATTTTTTCTCCCAAATTTTTTCTCCCTTGTTCTTTCTTTCTTCTTAATAATTTCTTTTCTTTCCTTCTTTCTTTATTCTTTTCCTGGGGTTTTTTTGGGGGGGGTTTTGGGGGGTATATATATATGTATATACATATATATTTTATTTTTTTTGGTTCAATTTTTTTTTCTCTCTCTTTTTTCTTTCTTTCTTCTGTATTCTTTCTTTTCTATCTTTCTTTGTTCCTTTCTTGCTTACCTTTTGGGGTTTTTGGGGGGGGTTGTGGTAAATTTTTTATTTTCTTCTCTTTCTCTCTTTCTTCTTTTCTTTCTTCTATTTTCTTGGGGATTTTTTGGGGGGGTGTTTTTCCTCCACCTCTTCCAATAATAACAAACTTTATCTCTAACGTGTTGCATATAACCTCTCCTTCTCATCCTTTCTCTTTAATAGTGGTTTATTCGTTTGTGTGTCTAGCTTAGCCCCCCTATTACTTTAAATAATACAATATAATTACTATATAAACCCAAATACAATACAATCCCACTTTCTTACTATACTAAGTATTTTTCTATCCTTTTCTTCTATTTTTCTCAACATACAATGTAAATATTACTAACTGGCTTGCACAGTCTCAACTATTATTAATCTATCAACCCCTCTATCAAAAATTATATTTTTCCTCCCCAAAAACAACTCGTATCTATTCTTCTTATAGTATAAAAGCTCAAATCTCTTTACATTTATATTAATACGGGCTAGTTGGCTAACGATAGCAGGATAGAGTGGGGGATACTTTCTGAGGGTGTGGGTCTCCTGCCTGGGCTGTGTGTTTATGTCTTTAACAGCATATCCACAAAAGAACTCAAGACAAAGCAGATAGAGTGACTCTCAACCAAGTAGCCAGAAGGAAGATCCTATCAAAGAACATCTGAAATATAACTGAACAGCATAAACAAACGACATAAAGGGTAACTCAAGACCATCAGGCTCAGGATATCAAAGAGACTGCACCACTGAAACTCCCAGACCTTCGATAAAGAATATTACACCACAAAGGAGGGAAGTCAAAGCAGACTACCCCCCCCAATAAATAAATAAATAAATAAAAACAAAAAGAATCCAACATGGTAAGACGCAAAAATAACCCCTCAATGAAAAGAAAAGAGGAATCCTCAGAAAGAGAGATAGACGAAATAGACATAGCCCAAATGTCAGACATGGAATTCAAAACAATGGTGGTAAAGAAGCTCAACATACTCGACATCCTTAAAATCAACTATGACAACCTTCAAGGAAGTTACCAGCAGCTCCAAGAAAATTACAGGGAACTTGCAGAGAACTACACCAGCATAAAAAAAGACATAGAAATCGTTAACAAGAACCAGGAAGAACTTAAGAATACAATCTCTGAACTGAAAAACACAGTAGAATCAGTCAAAAGCAGACTAAACGAAGCAGAGGATCGGATTAGTGAGTTAGAAGATAATGTAGAGAAAAACTCCCAGACAATACAGCAAAATGAAAAACGATTGAAAAAATATGAACAAGATGTAAGGGAATTACAGGATAGCATTAGGAAAAATAATTTAAGGATCATCGGAATACGAGAGGAAGAAGAAAAGGAACATGGAATTGAAAATCTGATAGGAGAAATAGTGACAGAAAATTTTCCGAACCTGATGAGAGGAAAAGCTATGCAAGTCCAAGAAGCACTGAGAGTTCCAATCAAGAGGAACCCCCAAAAACCCACTCCAAGGCACATCATAGTTAAAATGGCAACATTCCAAGACAAAGAGAGAATCCTAAAAGCAGCAAGAGAAAAGCAGCAAATAACATACAAGGGAGCTCCGATAAGGCTATCAACTGATTTCTCAACAGAAACATTACAAGCCAGAAGGGAATGGTCAAAAATATTTCAAGCAATGAAAAACAAAGGCCTACAACCAAGAATACTCTACCCAGCAAGGCTCTCATTCAAAATAGAAGGTGAAATAAGGAGTTTCTCAGACAAAGGAAGACTGAAAGAATACATCTCCACCAAACCAGCATTGCAGGAGATGCTAAAGGGACTGTTCTAAGAAAAAAGAAGGAAAAAACAAGAGAGGAGAGGAACAGAGGTACAAAGGGAAATGAATAAATACACGTCAATAATAACCTTAAATGTAAATGGATTAAATGCTCCAATTAAAAGACATAGGGTAACGGAATGGATAAGAAAACAGGACCCACATATTTGCTGTCTACAAGAAACACACCTCAAAACAAAAGATTTACACAGACTGAAAGTAAAGGGATATAAAAAAATATTCCAAGCAAACGGACCGGAAAAAAAAGCCGGGGTAGCAGTTCTCATATCAGACAAAATGGATTTCAAAGCAAGGACAATAAAAAGAGACAAAGAAGGACATTTCATAATACTTAAAGGAACAATCCATCAAGAAGATATGACTTTGATAAACATATATGCACCCAACATAGGAGCACCCAAATACATAAAGCAAATACTAGAAGACCACAAAAAGGATATCAACAACAACACACTCATAGTAGGGGACTTCAACACTCCATTATCAACAATAGACAGATCATCAAAGCAAAGAAACACCAAGGATATACAGGCATTGAACAACACACTAAACCACATGGATCTAACTGATATATATAGAACTTTTCACCCCAAAGAAGCAAAATATACATTCTTTTCAAGTGCACATGGGACATTTTCAAAGATAGACCACATGATAGGTCACAAAACAAGCCTCAACAAATTCAAGAAAATTGAAATCATATCAAGCATCTTTTCAGATCACAATGCCTTGAAACTAGAAATCAACCTCAGAGGAAAAAATCAAAGACACCCAAACTCATGGAGATTGAATAACATGCTATTAAATAATGAATGGGTTAACAATGACATCAAAGAAGCAATCAAGAAATTTCTAGAAACTAATGATAATGAGCACACAACAACCCAAAACCTGTGGGACACAGCAAAAGCAGTCCTGAGAGGGAAGTTTATAGCAATACAGGCATATCTGAAAAGGCTAGAAGAATCTCAAATAAAAAACCTAACCACAATGCTACAAGAACTAGAACAACAACAACAAACAAAGCCTAGGGCAAGAAGAAGGAATGAAATCATCAAGATCAGAGCAGAACTAAATGACATAGAGACTAAACAAACAATCCAAAAGATCAACGAAACTAGGAGCTGGTTCTTCGAAAAAATCAACAAAATCGACAAGCCTCTAGCCAGTCTAATCAAGAAAAAAAGAGAGAAGACACAAATAAACAAAATCAGAAATGAAAGAGGAGAAATCACGACTGATACCTCAGAAATACAAATGATAGTTAGAAATTACTTCAGACAACTGTATGACAAGAAATTTGACAATCTAGAAGAAATGGACAAATTTCTAGAAACATACAACCTTCCAAAACTGAATCAAGAAGAAGTGGAAAGTCTCAACAGACCAATAACAAAGAAGGAAATTGAAACAGTAATCCAAAATCTCCCGGCACACAAAAGCCCTGGACCGGATGGCTTCACAGGCGAATTCTACAAAACATTCAGGGAAGAACTAACTCCTATCCTCCTCAAACTGTTCCAAAAAATCCAAGAAGAAGGGAAAATCCCAAACTCTTTCTATGAAGCCAGTATTATCCTAATCCCCAAACCAGGTCAAGACACAACAAAGAAAGAAAACTACAGGCCAATATCACTGATGAACATCGATGCTAAAATCCTCAATAAAATATTGGCAAACAGGATCCAGCAACACATCAAAAAGATCATACATCATGATCAAGTGGGCTTCATTCCAGGGATGCAAGGATGGTTTAATATTCGCAAATCAATAAATATAATACATCACCTAAACAGAATGAAAGACAAAAATCACATGATCATATCAATAGATGCAGAAAAAGCATTTGATAAAGTTCAACACCCATTTATGATGAAAACACTCAGCAAAATGGGAATAAAGGGAGCATATCTTAACATAATTAAGGCTATATATGAGAAGCCTGAAGCCAACATCATACTCAATGGACAAAAACTGAAAGCATTCCCCCTGAACTCAGGAACGAGACAAGGTTGTCCACTCTCTCCACTCCTTTTCAACATAGTGTTGGAAGTCCTAGCCACAGCAATCAGACAAGAAAAAGAAATAAAAGGAATCCAAATTGGGAAAGAGGAAGTGAAACTTTCATTATATGCAGATGATATGATAGTATACCTAGAAAATCCTATAAACTCCACTAAAAGACTACTCAATATAATAAGTGAATTTGGCAAAATCGCAGGGTACAAAATAAATATACAGAAATCTAAGGCATTTCTGTACACCAACAATAAAATAGCAGAGACAGAGACAAAAAAGAAAATACCATTTACTATAGCAACAAGAAAAATAAAGTACCTAGGAGTAAACTTAACCAAAGAGATAAAAGACCTGTACTCTGAAAATTACATAACATTGAAGAAAGAAATTAAGGAAGAAACAAATAAATGGAAGCAAATACCATGTTCTTGGATGGGAAGAATCAACATCATCAAAATGGCCATACTACCCAAAGCAATTTACAAATTCAATGCAATCCCTATTAAAATACCAATGACATATTTCACAGACCTAGAACAAATACTCCATAAATTTATATGGAACCAAAAAAGACCCCGAATAGCAAAAGCAATCTTGAGACAGAAGAACACAGCAGGAGGAATCACAACACCAGATATCAAACAATACTACAAAGCCACTGTAATCAAAACAGTCTGGTACTGGCATAAGAACAGACATATAGATCAGTGGAACAGAATAGAGAGTCCAGAAATAAACCCAGGCCTCTATGGTCAACTAATCTTTGATAAAGGAGGAAGGAACATAAAATGGAGTGAGAAGAGCCTCTTTAACAAATGGTGCTGGGAGAACTGGATAGGGACCTGCAAAAAAATGAAACTAGACCACCAACTTACACCACACACGAGAATAAACTCAAGATGGATCAAAGACTTAAATGTAAGCTGTGACACCATAAAAGTCCTAGAGGAAAACATAGGCAAGAAAATATCAGATATCTCACGTAACAATCTCTTCACGGATACATCTCCTAAAGCAAGAGAAATAAAGGAAAAAATAAATAAATGGGATTACATCAAACTGAAGAGTTTCTGCTCAGCAAAAGAAAACATCAGCAAAATGAAAAGGAAACCAACCATATGGGAAAACATATTTGCCAATGACATCACAGACAGGGGACTGATTTCCAAAATATATAAAGAGCTGATACGACTCAACATCAAGAAAACAAACAACCCAATTAAAAAATGGGCAAGGGACCTGAACAAACACTTCTCCGAAGAGGACATACAGAAGGTCCATAGACACATGAAAAAATGCTCAACATCATTAGCCATCAGGGAGATGCAAATAAAAACCACAATGAGATACCACCTTACACCAGTCAGAATGGCCATCATCAACAAATCAACAAGCAACAAGTGCTGGCGAGGATGTGGAGAAACGGGAACCCTACTGCACTGTTGGTGGGAATGCAGACTGGTGCAGCCACTATGGAGAACACTATGGAATTACCTCAAAAGATTAAAAATGGAACTGCCTTTTGAACCAGCGACTCCACTACTAGGATTATACCCGAAGAATCTTGAAACACCAATTCAAAAGAACTTATGCACTCCTATGTTCATAGCAGCACTGTTTACAATAGCTAAGTGCTGGAAACAACCTAAGTGCCCATCTGTAGATGAGTGGATCAAAAAACTGTGGTACATTTACACAATGGAATACTATGTAGCAGAAAGAAAGAAGGAACTCCTACCATTTGCAACAACATGGATGGAACTAGAGAGAATTATGCTTAGTGAAATAAGCCAGGCAAAGAAAGAAAAGTACCATATGATATCACCTAATACAGGAAACTAAAGAACAACACAAACAAAGGAACTAAATAGAACAAAGAGCAGAATAGCAGTCAATAGGGGGGAGGGGAGAGGGAGAGAAGGGGGATAAGTAAGGGAAGGGTTTAATTAAAGAGCCTGTATAAAAGACTCATGGACATAGACAACGGGGAGGGATATGATTGCGGGAGAGGGGGTGGGCTGGGTGGGGGAGAGAAATTGGGGGAAAAGGGGACAACTGTAATTGAAAAACCAAAATTAAAAAAAAAAAAAAAAAAACTGAGGTGGTTTGACATATATTCACATGGAAAAGGTGTACAAGATGTAATGTTAAGCAAAAAAAAAGTTAGAATAGAATATGCATATATAATGTTAATATAGTCCTGGCTGGTTTGGCTCAGTGGATTGAGCGTCGGCCTGCGAGCTAAGTGTCGCTGGTTCGATCTTCCAGTCAGGGCACATCAGAGAAGGAAAACTCTGATTCCAAAAAAACCTCCGCTGCCTTGCGGCATACCTCTTCAGGGGAAAGGCTAAGGGAGTAAACCCCGACAGAAAATCCGGAGCCGGAGTCCCTAAGGCGGTTTGACGTTGTGGTCAACACCGGCAACTCCTGCGGCGCACCTGAAGCCAAGCTGTATTGACTCCGTCTTTCCCTTGGACCCTTCAGCTGCGAAGAGAGGGGGGGTCTGCTGCATGGGCAACAGCAGACCCTCCATATCACCCTGCCCAGGCTCTGTAGCTTCAGCTTCACTGGAGAGGACACTCCAGCATCATCGCAAGATGTCAATTTAACACGGGAGGAGACAGATACCGTGTCACTCCCGAGTCGGACTGCACAGCCATTCTCGGCGGTGCAGATAGACTCTTAAGAAGCTACACCATCGTCTCTCGAGACGGACGGCTGCCGACGACGACGACAAATGTTAATATATGCATAGGAAAAATATGAAGGAATATGCTCTGTATTTAATGGTAATTACCTTGAGCAGCAATTTTCAACTGGAGTGCCACTAGAATTTTTAAAACATGCAATACCTGACTATTTAGTCAGGGATACTTACCTCTTTTCCCTTAGATTATCAAATTTAAGAAAAATGACTATGCCAACACAACAATAGCTGTCCAGTGTGAATCGAATCAAAATTATATTTTGTCAGATCAACAAAAAAAGTATTTTTTGGTATGCTGCAGAATTTTAGCAATTAGCTTATTGTATGCCATGAGATGAAAAAGGTTGAAAATCACCGTCTTAGAATGATGGGATTTCCATTTTCTATGTTAAATATTTCTTTCAAGTTTGAATTTGTTACAATTCAAGTTTGAATTGCATTACTTTTTCAAGCAAAAAAATATATATTTTTAAAAAATTTTTTCCCTTTCCTTTGTTTGGCTCACTGGAGAATTGGGGGGTGGGATGGGGGCGGGGGGCGGGCACTGAAGGAGGCAGCAATCACAACTGTCTCCAGTACTAGGAACAGTGCAACTTTCTACCTACCATTGTGAAAAGTTAGTCCTCTGCTTTTCTTATCGCCAATAGTCCTTCCTTTCGTCCTTTCTCTACTTTCAAACTTAACCACTTTCTCTACCTCAAACTACTGAATGGCAATCAATCAATTCTTTAGGCTCTTGTTGGAGCATAAGTTCCTAGAAGACAAAGAACTCAATTCAGCTTATCTCTAGGTCCTTCACAGCACAAAGAACAATGCTTGTACACAGTGTTCTGGAGAGCTTCGGCAGCATGTCAGAACTTTTCAAAAACAGTATTTATTTTTTTAAGTGTTTTTTAATGGGTTTGGTTTTAAAATTCAAACAGGACAAAAAGATAAAAATGTCTTCCTCCCAGTATGGATTCTTAGTTTCTAGTGCTTGACAATGACTGTCACCAGTATCTTGTCTGTTCTTTCAAAGGCAGTCTACATATATATGTATACGTGTATTCATATAGCCCTTTTTCTTTGCCTGAATGGTAATATAAACTCTGTTCTGTAGCTTGCTTTTTTTCAGTTATATAGTTACACAAATGTTTCAAATGGGTACATAGAGACGTAATTAATAATACCTTATTTATCTTGTTAAAGGCTTCCCAATATTGCATTTTATGGTTGCCCCATAACCAATTTAGCCAGTCCCTCCCTGACATACTTAGTTTGTATATTATTTAAGATAAAGACTAGCTGTCCTCAGATAACAGTGTCTAAAACAAGATAAAATTATCTTTATTACAAAAAATGTGGAAGTAAAAATATAGTACAGGGATGTTCTGGTATCCTAAATGTCAGACACCCATGTCCCTTACCTCTTATTATTCTACCAGGCTGACCCTCATTCCAAGTTCTCTTCATGGTCCAACATGGCTGCTCCCACCCTAGCTACAATGTCCATATTCCAGCCAACAAAGAGGAAGAAAAAAGGAGAAAGGCATACTCCTCCATTTAAGTGCACTTCCCAGAAGCTGTGCATGCTACCTATACTTACAAGTTAGTGACATGGTCACACTTTGTTATAAAGAAGGCTGGGAAATGTAGTCTTTACTCCAGGCAGCCATGTGCCACCATAACTTAAGAATTCTTTTATTTATTGTATATGAGAAGAAACAAAGTGTTAGAAACAATGCCATCCCTATCACAGGTTTCTTCCAATCTTTTGCAACTTAAGAAAAAGCAGTAAAAAATATTCTTATGTATCTGTATTTGTACATTTATATGACAGTATTTATAAAAGGAATATGACAGATGTTAAGAGATCCTGTTCCAACTACCTCATTTTACAGATAAGAATTGACACCTAAAGAGGTGAATTGAAGTAACTTACCAAAAATCACAAAACTAACTCCAAACACAGTAGGGTTGCTAGATAAAATATAGGACATACAATAAAATTTGAATTTCAGGTAAACAAATAATTTTTATTATAAGTGTGTCACATGTAATGTTTGAGATATACTTATAATAAATAATTATTCCTTATTTTCCTGAAATTCATATTTAAGTAAACATCCTGTAGTTTTACTTGCGAATTCTGGCAACTCTATAGCAGAGCCAGGTTTATAATCTAAATGTCTTGATTTCCTATCCTACAGGTTTTCCAATGTACAATATGCCAATGTCAAGTGCGCACTCAGTTAATAAATGAGGTAACACCAACAAAGCATACCAATAATCCAAAGACAAAGAAAATACCTTGCCAACAAAGATTACCTTTTATAAGGGCTTAGACATCATGTTCTCCATGCCATATGCTTAAATTAATTGAATTTTTCTATGTCATAGATAAGATGGGTGACAAACCAACCATTCCACAGAGGTTATAGTAAATGCTACAATCCAAAAGCCATTAGAGCCCAAAGCTACTATTCAGAAAAAAAATTAGCCTTAAAGCAGACTCCCAGAGCCTGGAAGCAGGCAAACCTTGCCAGAGTTCTGATTTATTACACATGCAGGGAAGAACACAAGGATGGAATATATGGTAGATATGATAAAGCATTCAGAACTCCTTTGAATTCAATTACTTCACTGTAGTGATTACCTAAGGATGAGGGGCCAAGCTCAAAATCTTAATTATGCCAGTAAATATATTTCATTACATTCTGTATATATGGCTTAAAAAATTGCAACCTAAACCTTCTCATATCCTTTTTTTGTAATTACAAATAAAGAGCTCTGCAGAATTTTTCACATGACAAGACTTTATAGGTACACATGCATTTTATAACAACGAAATCAAGAACCTCAGTTCTAAGCACATAATGTATATTATTCCCCTAAAAGAGAACTACCTTAAGCCTTAGCTTTCCAAAATTTAGCACACTAGGAAAAAAACAAAAGAACCTGATCATAAGCCAGTCTCTGGATTCAGCTACCAATTTCCAGGAAACACAAAGAAAAGAACAACATTTTAAACTCTGCAGGAATGTAATCAACAAAACTCAGGCTGTGAGAAGTTCAACAGGATAATCTGATCTCTTCAATAACTAAATAGCTAATGGAAAAAAGTAAATGAGATTTTTAAAATATCAACTGATCACAATGTGTGGTCCTTATTTGAAACATAATTCAAACAAATTTTTATAAAACAACAACAACAACAAAAACTATTTCACTAATGAGACTATTGGAAATTTGAACACTGAATATTTGATGATATGAAAGAAGTATAGATAATTTTTCAGTGCATGAGATAATACTATTACATTTAGAACTTTTTAGGAAGTTGTTATCTTTTAGAGATAGGGACTAAAATATTCAAAGATGAACTGATAGACTATCTGGGCTCTGCCTCAAGATAATTGAGGAGAAGTAAGTGGGTGAGATGTAGTGGGATAGGAGAGGCCACAGGCTGATGGATTGGGAAAGGTGATGGGAACACATGGAGGTATTTCACTATTTTCTGTTTACATTTCTTCATGTTTGAAATTCTCCAATTTAAAAAAAATTTCTGGTACATGTCAAAAAAATAAAAATAAAATAAAGCCTGTAGCATCATTATAAATATCTGAGATATGGTAATATTCCATCAGAAAAAATAATTTAAACAACTCCATTATTTCAGATCCTATTAGTAATGCATTAATTTAGGTAAAACACTTACCTTGAATTTTTCATAAGGAAGTATTTTACTTCTCTGATATGAATTAAAATGAGGAAAAATACTACATAATAAGGTTATTTAACATTTAATTTTCCTGTAACAGTGGGGATTTCTAATCCACCCCACCGTTCTTTTGACATGGTTTCGGTAAATGCTTACTCTAATACATAGCTTATATAATAATCCTAGGAACTAATTTCAAAAGATATAGACTCTGACCTTCAGTCATCCTAGCTCTCAAGAGATTTGCTGACCTTCTACTGTAAAACCAGGATAACCCACACCAGGCCATCACTTGACCAGTTTCAATGTCCTTACCAGAACGGACTGTGCTGGTCTGCATGTAGAGAACTTTTCAACTCCCTCCCTTGAACTTCTGTTCTGCTTTCCCTCTCCCTCCTTATAAAAACCTCTGTCTACATTGAAATGTTAAGACAGGCTTTGAGACAAGAGTCTCCCATCTTCTCAGACTGCTGGCATCTGAATAAACCACAGCTATAATTGTTCTAAAACTCATATAACTAAAATGAAGTCTAAATCCCTTTAAGTTCTAATCATTAATTTTAGTTATACCCTCTAGAATTACATAGTTCAATACAGCAGCCACTAGCCACATGTGACTATTTAAATTTAAATTAAATTAAATCAAAAATTCAGTTCCTACGTAATACTAGCCACATTTCAAGTGCTCAATAGCCACATATGGCAGGTGGCTACCATATTGGACAAGACAATATTGCCATCATTGCATGTTTGATCCCCAGTCAGGGCATATACCTAGGCTGCAGCTTCAATCCCTAGTTGGGGTACGTACGAGAGGTAAGTGATCCATGTTTTTCTCTCTCATGGATGTTTCTCTCAACCTCTCTCAATCTCTCTGTCTCTCTGTCTCTCTCTCTCCCCACTCTCTTTCTCTCTTTCCCCTCTTCCGCCCTCGCCCCCCTTCCCCTTCTTCTCTCTATAAAGTCAATAAACATGTCCTTAGGTGAGGATTAAGAAATAATTTAATTAAATTTTAAAATATTGCCATCATCACACAGTGTTCTATTGGACAGAATTGTTTTGGAACCTTGCCACTCAAAGTGTATTCTACAGACCAGCAACACTGGCATCACCTAAAAGCTTGTTAGGCCCTATCCCAGACCCATTAAATCAGGAACTTCATTTTAACAACGTTTCCAGGTGATTCATGTGCTCTCTGAAGTTGGAGAAGTATTGTACTAAGAGAATCAAACATTTGAAGTCAGTTATCAAACGTGCACTCATACCACAAGTCCATACTTCTCCAGACTAAATGTCTTGCTTTTCATCCTATGACCTAGTTTCCAAATCTCACTTATCCAATTCTTCATTGTCCTCTATCATCTTCCAGTCTACAAAGGGTAGAACAGGAGCCTGTGCTTCAGAAAGGGTCTGAAAGAGAGACTATCACCTTCTTTGAGCTGGATACCATGTTCCTTTCAATATAACCTCACAGTGCATTAGCTTTATCCTTGTTTCATAATTCTCCATCAGCCACATCACACTGGAGGCATGAAATAAACTCATGAATAGCAGGTTCCATGGGTCTTCTTCATGGAACCACAGTGAAGTTACACATACCAAAGACTTTTGTGGGTGACTGCTTGAACCAATGCTCAGAAATGTACAATTATCTATGTTAAATTTAACCTTGTTGACCTGTGTCTTTTGGTTTCATCTACTGAGTTCTTAATGCATCATAATTCTTTCATCCAATTTCATCTGAAAACTTGATGAGCATGCCTATGTCTTCCTCCAAAAACTCAAAAATCTTAAACAGAAGGAAATCCAGAATAGTAACCTAGAGTCTCACAGAGTCTTCTTCCTCCGTCCTGATATGAATCCATTCAGACTTGTTGGTCTGGTTCTGACCCAGGTATACTGACACTTGAAATAATTTCCTAACTCCAAAATGTATTGCTACAGAAACAAAAATAAATTTTAGTCAAAAAACTTCAAGATTAGACTTACAGTATTAATGATTGAAGACCAGCTAATTTTTTCCACATCCTCTCTTGCTACCAGTACTTTGTGACAAAAGCATGACATTCTCTTATTTATATCCAGTCCACAAATTACGTCAACCAAAATGACTACCTTTTCATTAAGAAACATACATTCTTCTACATTGAAACAAGCAAAAGTATTTTAAGTAGTCTGTACCAACATTTAACTTATGCATTCTCCAATAAAATAAGTCATTACATTTTCCAATGACTGGGTGTCTTTAAATCTTTAATGTTCTCCTCCTTATTTTTACAAATATATTTCACATAAATAAATAAATGATGTACCCAGTAAAGAAAAATATTAGGCATATTACACCACCTGTGAGATGACCTCTTATTGTGTAAATCAGTTAAAATTATTTCTCTCTTCCATGAAATTAATTCTAAACCTTAAATTCTAATTATTTTTAAATTTTTAGTCCCACTTATCCTTTTCTTAATTTGCTTTATCTTTTCTGTCACAACTCAAGAAATTCCCTTTTTATGTTTCTCTCATTATGTATATTAATTGATAACCCTTGTCGTCGGCAGCCGTCCGTCTCGAGAGACGATGGTGTAGCTTCTTAAGAGTCTATCTGCACCGCCGAGAATGGCTGTGCAGTCCGACTCAGGAGTGACACGGTATCTGTCTCCTCCCGTGTTGAATCGACATCTTGCTATGACGCTGGAGTGTCCTCTCCAGTGAAGCTGAAGCTACAGAGCCTGGGCAGGGTGATATGGAGGGTCTGCTGTTGCCCATGCAGCAGACCCCCCCTCTCTTCGCAGCTGAAGGGTCCAAGGGAAAGACGGAGTCAATACAGCTTGGCTTCAGGTGCGCCGCAGGAGTTGTCGGTGTTGACTACAACGTCGAACCGCCTTAGGGACTCCGGCTCCGGATTTTCTGTCGGGGTTTACTCCCTTAGCCTTTCCCCTGAAGAGGTATGCCGCAAGGCAGCGGAGGTTTTTTGGAGTCAGAGTTTTCCTTCTCTGATGTGCCCTGACTGGAAGATCGAACCAGCGACACTTAGCTCGCAGGCCGACGCTCAATCCACTGAGCCAAACCAGCCAGGGACTAATTGATCATATGCACTAAGAAAATGCATATCAAATGACTTTTACAAGGAAAGCAAATTGGGTAATTCAAAGATCGGCAAATAAGGTCTCCTCCTTAAGGGACTTATTAATCTGGTGGAAAAAAAAGGAGATTTGCACACAGATAATTAAGACAGAAAGCAACATACAGATCACACTATATAAGCAATAGAATAAACAAGCTATTGAAAATTTAGAACTCTTCAGGAAGGAAAAAAAAAAAACTACTCAAAGGGAATATCAGTTACACTGGTTTGAAAGATAAGTAGGATTTCAAATTGTGGGTGTAGAGCCTATTTGGAGACCTGTCTTGGATGACCAAACAAAGGTGCAGAGCAAGGGAGATACAAATACAAATGGTTCTACCTTGGCCAAAGTAAAGGATACATCATGAGAAACTATGCAAAAAAGGCCAGAACATGAGGGGTGTACACATTTCATAATGATGAGAAAGAAATAGATGGACCCAAACTGGGGCAGTGGCCTGAGCAAAGTCAATGTCCATACAATATCTAAGTCTGTCTATTATCAAGTTTGACTGAAGTAAAATATCAATGATTGTTTGCTTATATAATATATAGCATAGGATATAATAACTCCCATGTCATTAAATATTCTTCTTTTTTTAAATGTCTGGATGGTATTTCATTGTATGATAATATGGATATCCTCTATTATTGGATATTTAGACAATTCCAGCCTCACTGAGAAAACCAGACTGCGCATCTACCAAGCCTGCGTACTCAGCACTCTCCTCTATGGCAGCGAGACGTGGACCACCTACGCAAGGCACGAAAGGAAACTCAACAGCTTCCACATGAGGTGCCTGCGACGCGTCCTGCATGTCGCCTGGCAGGATAAGGTTCCCAACACCGAGGTGCTGAAGCGAGCCAACATGAGCAGTTTGCATGCAGTTCTTAGTGAGAGACGCCTCAGGTGGCTCGGCCATGTCAAAAGAATGGATGCAGGCCGTATTCCCAAAGACCTCCTCTACGGCGAGCTAGCAGAAGGCCAGAGGATGACAGGGCGCCCAAAACTGCGGTTCAAAGACATCTGCAAAAAGGATATGACACAATGCTCCATCAATCTCAACACATGGGAAGTTCAAGCAGACGACCGCCTAGCCTGGAGGCTCGCGGTCAGGCAAGGTACGTCACGCGCAGAGGCTGCGCGCAACGAGGAGGCGGTCCAGAAAAGATCGAGGCAGAAGCAGCGTCAACAGCAGCAATAACAGCCATCTGCCTTCACCTGTAACAAGTGCGGCAGGGATTGTCACTCCCGAGTCGGACTGCACAGCCATTCTCAGCGGTGCAGATAGACTCTCAAGAAGCTACGCCATCGTCTCTCGAGACGGACGGCTGCCGACGACGACGGGGAGATTAGTTTCCAGGTATTGTCAATACTTTGAATAACTATGATGAATATCTTTGTACTTTGTGTGCATATATTTCCTAAAAAAGGAATTACTAGGTCAGAGGAAAGAATATTTTTAAGTCTTGATACATATTTCCAATTTCATTCCAGGAAACACATACCCATTTAAACCTCCAAAAGCAATATGTGGTCTTGTTCTTTATATGTGGGTAGCTGGGTCCACCTCACCAAAAGAATGTGAACTTCTGAACACCCTATCTTTCCTCCCAATGGTGTGAGGAGCCAGACCTGAGAGGATAATATACTGCCCTAGGTAGATGCAGAAAGGAGCCAAGGGAGAATCAATTTTACCCTCTCCATGAAATGATAACTCCTCGCTGGGCATCCCAGTATCTCACACCCAGGCTGCCTTCATGGTTATGACCCATGAAGCTTCATAGAGCCCCAGACTAAGAGCCCTATACTTGGCTTAATGTTTGTCATCAATAACTTCTGAACAAGGGTCCTGCATTTTCATTTTGCACTGAGCCCCCCAAATTCTGTAGCCAATTTGCTCATCCCACAGAGTCTAGATAGTGTGATGCACATAAGACACATTCAAAACTTCCCCCAAGTAGAACAATATTATTGTGCTTATAGGAAAGGGGGAGGAGAAAAATCCAACTAAATCCATATTAAATGCATTCTTAAAGAATATGCATTTTTTCAAAAAAATTCATTATCAAATTACTGCTTAATTTTGTTAGTTTTACATACCAAGGGAACAAGAAAGTTAAAGTCAGAAAGATTCAAAGGAGTCATGAGTGATGAAAAAAAAGTAAACCAAGTTCTTTTAAAACTGGAGAGACAATAATTCAGACAAACACTAAGTTCAAAGTTGACGAGAATTTGGCTTTTTCCAAGTCCATAGCATCTTCCCAGTGGGTTCTGGAACTAAATAAATGTGATTTTTGCTTGAAAATTTTCATGAAGGCCATCTGGAAAATTAAGACAGACAGGATAAGTGTCTTTTTATTATTCTGAGCTGCATAAAACAATTGGTCTCAGAGGCCAATAAAAACTATTTCAGAGGAACACAGACCACTAATCTTGCTACCCCCAACCACTCACCAACCCTAAAAGTTAATAGACTATTAGTATTCCTAGTGTGAACATGGCCTTTCCCCCAAGTTTTAGTTAAAGCTTAGGAGGTCAAAAAGTATTAGAATTCTGCAGGTGGACTCTCAAGGGAGGCCCTAGACTTCACCACGCAAAATCATTTTCAGTCCAAGTCCAAGTCCATATCCTTCTCACATTACATGCAGACATTGTTGACAATGTGTTCTTATATTTGGTCCTGGATCAACTGCTTCAGAACTGCATAGGGTATTTTTTAAGAGTGGTGATGTCAGGGCCCCATGCTGAACCTTCTGAATCAATATTTCTGAATCAAATTTCCAGGACTCAGAAGTCTATTCTTTTGACCATTAGGTGAATCAATGCAAAAAACCAGAGCTTCTCACACCTCACTGTGTATACTCATCACCTAGGGATCTTGTTAGAATGCAGGTTCTGATTCACAAGATCTAGATGGGGGTGTAAGGGTCAGTATTTCTGCTCTGGTCAGGTAGCTCAGTTGGTTAGAGCAATGTTCCTACATGTTGAGGTTGTGTGTTCAATCCCCAGTCAGGGCACATATGGGAATCAACCAATGAATGTATAAATAAGTGTAATAAAAACTCTCTCTCTCTCTTTCTCTCTCTCTCTCTCTCTCTCTCTCTCTCTCTCTCTCTCTCTCTCTCTCTCTCTCTCTCCCTCCCTCCCTCCCTCCCTCTTCCTTTCTCTCTCAAATCAATAAATAAAAAATTTTAAGAAAAATAACACATCAGTATTTCTAACAGATGAATTTCCCAACCCTGACTGCAAACTAGAGTCATTTGGGGAGCTTTTTAAAATCCCAATTCTGGGGGCAGGTCCAAGATTGCAGAGTAGGTGGATGCTAAGCTCAGTCCCTCCCAAGAACACATCTAATGTATATCTATATGTAGAGCAATTTCTTCTGAGAGACAATTGTAAGCCAATTAAACAGCTTCCACACAATAAGCAAGAGAGAGACCACATGAAGAAGGTTAGAGAACCACAAGAGATTTCCAGAAGCTGAGGGAACAACCCAGGACCAGAGTAACTGGTGAGTGCCACTGTTTATAGTTCCCCTGCATGTGGATAGCAGGTGGGAGCTCCATCCAGGTTCTCAGGCAAATCTGCAGGGCACTGTAGTGTGTTCCCAGCCACCCCTCCTTGAGCTAGATCCAGCAGAAACAGAAGGGCTCCATAGCATGCATACAAGGTGCTCCTCCACCCAAAGAATGATCCAATGGGTAGGGCAGACTGCTGGTACCAGAACCCAGTGAACTGCCCACACAGGAGGAGCTTACCCAGCTAGAGAAAGTGTAAAGCCAGCAAAACACTGTGCTACCCATTTGCAGGGCTACTCTGTCCAGAGAAAGTGTGGGGATAGTAGAGTACTACTGTGTGCTCACATGGGGCTGCCCCTCCAGGAGAGAAAGTGGATCTAGCAAAATGCCACGGTCCCAACACAGAGGTCTGCCCATGTGGAGTGAGTGGTGTGCTGCTGTGTATACACAGTACTGCCCCATCATGAGTGCTGTAAAGTGCTGCTCTGCATGCACACAAGATTGCTCCACCAGGAGAAAGAGCAAAGCTGGTAGAATGTTAAGATGCAAGCCCATAGAGCAGCCCCATCAAGACTTTGCTCTGACAGCAGACAAAGCAACAAGGCACAAACAGGACTACACTACTGAGTAATTTGGGGCACAACTGAGCAAGTGAGGAGCTGCACTACCAAGAGAGAGTGCAGAACCAGTAAAGTGAAACTGTACACACAAGCAGGACTGCCCCACAAAGAGAGGGGGTGGAGCTAGTGGGGCACTGAGATACAAGCACACAGGCAATGCAGCCCTGCCCAGAACCTTCTCTGACAACAGACAGTTAAAGCAACAGGGCATGCCAAGAGCACACCAAGCAGCCTTGTCTGTACCAGGCAGTCACACCTGGATTTAGAAAGGCAAAGACACATGCATATACCAGAATGCCTCACTTGGAGCCCACTCCTTCAAACCAGGCAACACAGTAGGCACCACACACACCTGGCCCAACTAAACCAGCCTGCCAAAACTATTCAACACATGGTCTACACAGAGACCACTTTTTCAAGACTGGGAGAGTTAGCTATTCCATCCAAGTCATGGGAACAAAGAAAGTCAACAAAATGGGGAGACAGAAGAACATGTCCCAATGAAGATCAAGTAAAAACTCCTGAGAAAAACCCTAATGAAACAGGTAAGTTGCCTGATAAAGAATTCAAAGAAAGAATCATAAGAATACTCAACAAACTTGAGAGTATAACACAGGAACTCAGAAAGCACTTCAAAAGAGATATAAAATGTAATAAAGAACCAATAAAAGATGAAGAATACAATACCTAAAATGAAGAATATGTTAGAAGGAATCAAGAGCAGATTAGTTAATATAGAAGAATGGATTAACAAACTGGAATACAGAATAGTGGAACTCATCCAATCATAATAGCAAAACAAAAAAAGAATTTTTAAAAATGTGGATAGTATGACATCGCTGGGATAACATCAAGTGCTCTAATATTCCAGTTATAAAAATTACAAAAGAAGAAGAAAGAAAGGGGTATAAAGAATATTTTTAGAAATAATGACTAATAACTCTCCTCATCTTGGTCGGGAAAAAAACATCCAAATCCAGGAAACACAGAAAGTCCCAAACAACATGAACCCAAAAAGACTCATGCCAAGACATATCATACTTAAAATGGCAAAAGTTAAGGATAAAGACAACCTTAAAGGAATGAAGGCAACAACAACAACAAAAAAAATTAAACAACAAGTCACATGTAAGGGAAACCCCATAGGCTGTCAGGTGATTTCTTAGAAGCAACTTTACATGCTAGGAGGCAGAAAATATAAAGTGTTGACGGAAAGGAATCTGTAATTACAACCTAAAATACTATATATGACAAGGTTATCATTCAGAATTGAAGAGTTTCCCAAACAAGTAGAAACAAAAGGAATTCACAACCACTAAATCAACATTACAAGAAATATTGAAAGATTTTCTTTATGCAGAAAAAAAAGCCCCAATCATAAATAACTAAATACAGGAAAGAAAAGTAATCTCACTGGTAAAGGCAAATATACAATATTCACAGTGAATCAACCACTTAAAAAGCTAATATGGCCCTGGCTGCTGTGGCTCAGCAGACTGAGCGTTGGCCTGCGAGCCAAGTGTCGCTGGTTCGATTCCCAGTGAGGACACATGACTCGGTTGCACGTCAGGTCCCCAGCTGGGGGCGCAAGTGAGAGGCAACCACACAGTGATGTTTCTCTCCCTCTCTTTCTCCTTTCTCCTCTCTCTAAAAATAAATAAATAAACACAGTAGGAGGAATCACAATACCTGACATCAAACTATACTACAAGGCCACGGTAATCAAAACAATCTGGTACTAGCATAAGAACAGACATATAGATTAATGGAACAGAATAGAGAGCCCAGAAATAAACCCAGGTCTATATGGTCAACTAATGTTTGACAAAGGGGGAAGGAACATCAAATGGAGTGAAAAGAGCCTCTTCAACAAATGGTGTTGGGAGACCACCAACTTACACCATACACCAGAATAAACTCAAGATGGATCAAAGACTTAAATGTAAGCTGTGGCACCATGAAAGTCCTAGAGGAAAACATAGGCAGGAAAGTTTCAGATATCCCACATAGCAACATTTTCACTGATATATCTCCTAAGGCAAGGGAAATAAAGGAAAGAATAAACCAATGGGACTACATCAAACTAAAGAGTTTCTGCTCAGCAAGATGAAAAGGGAAACAACCATATGGGAAAATATATTTGCCAATGATACCTCAGACAAGGGATTGATAAAATAAATAAATAAACAAACAAACAAAAAAATAAAATAATAAAAAAATAAAAATAAAAGCTTTGGCAAATGTGTGTGCAAATAGAAAAAAAAGAAAGCTAATATGGCCCTGACCAGGTGGCTCAGTTGGTTGGAGCAGAGTTCCGTACACCAAAAGGTTGAAAGTTCGCTTCCTGATCATTGCATATGCCTACGTTGTAGATTCAATCCCTGGTCAGGGCGTGTACAGGAGGCAATAGATCAATGTTCCTCCTTCTCTCTCTCCTGCTCTCTCTCTCCCCCTCTCTCTAAATCAATAAAGATATCCTATCCTTGGGTGAGTATTAAAAAAATTAAATAAAGCTAACCTTAAGATTAAAAGACAATAGCAAAATTATCTATAACTACAATAAATAATCAGGGGCTACACAGAATAAAAAGATATAAAGCATGATATCAAAAACAGAAAAGGGAAAGTAAAATAAAGCATGATATCAAAAACAGAAAGGGGAAAGTAAAATAGTGCATTTAGCATGCAACTGAATTTAAATGTCTATCAGTGTAAAATAGCCTACTATAGATATGGATAGAGATATATGAATCGTATGGTAAACATAAACTAAAAACATATAAAAATACACAAAAAATGAAAAGAACCCAGTCAAAACACTACTGAAACACAACAAATCTAAAAAGAGATCAAAAGAAAAAGTGAGGAACAGAGAACAACAATCAAAACAATTAACAGAATGGTAATAAATACATACCTATCAAAAATTTATAATGTAAATGGGCTAAATGGTCCAAGCAAAAGACATAAAAGTGACAAAATGTATTAAAAATAACATGACCCATCTCTATGTGGCTTACAAGAGACTCACTTTAGATCTAAAGACACACACACACACACTACAAGTGAAAAGATAAGAAAAGATATTCCATGCAAGTAGAAACAAAAAGAAAGCTGGCATAGCAAAACTCCTAGAAGACAAAACAGACTTTAAAACAAAGAACACAAAAAGAGACAAAGGAGGACATTATATAATTTTAAAGAGGTCAGTCTAAAAAGAGAATATAACAACTATAAATAACATGCACACAACATAAAAGCACCCAAGTATATAATGCAAATACAAATGGACACAAAGGCAAAAATTAATAGTAAAGCTATAATAGTTGTGGACTTTAATATTCCATTTACCTCAATTGATAGATCATTCAAATAGAAAGTTAATAAGGAAATAATTGCCTTTAAGTGTCACATTAGAGCAGTTTACTTAATAGACTCTATAGAACATTTCATCCAAAAACTGAAAATTCATATTTTTCTCAAGTATACATGGAACATTTCCCAGGACAGAACACATACTAGGCTGCAAAACAATCCTCTGTAAAATAAGAACATTGAAATCATATCAAGCATATTTTCTGACCACAATGGCATAAACTAGAAACCAACTACAGGAAAAGAAAAAACTGGAAAAAAACCTACGAATAAGTGAAGATTAGACAACATGCTTCTAAATAACCAATTGATCAAAGAGAAAATCAAACAGGAAACCAAAAACTACCTTAACACAAGGGAAAATGAAAACACATTCTTACAAAAATTATGAGATACAGTAAAAGTAGTTTTAAGAGTAAAGTTTGTGAACTATACAGACCTACCACAAGAAGCAAGAAAAATCCTAAACAATCTACTGAATAATTTACACCTAAAGGAACTAGAAAAAGAGGAATGAAGAAAATCCAAAGTAAATAGAAGAAAGGAAATAATAAGGATTGGAGCGGAAATAAATGAAATTGAAAATAGAAAAACAATAGAAAAGATTGATGAAACTAAGAGCTGGTTCTTTGAATGGGAAAACTGAGCATCTCTAAAAAATATCTCATGAAAACTATCTGTAAATAATGAGAAAGATGTTGAAATATTAAAGCCCCCTACACAAGCACATCAAAATGCTCCCTCAGCCACCTTCCATCTGCTTGCCCGCCTCTTCCAACATGAGCACAGCCTCGTCTGTTTTCAGCTTACTTGATATCTAAAAAGATTAAGCCAAAAATTGTTTCAGCATGCTGCAAAGTATAATCCTAACATTTCAGACACATTTGGACACCCTAATTTAAAATATAGTGGAAAATAGCATATTTGTGGGCTGTTTCTTGCCATATTTTAAATTCATCCTTCACAAAATGCATTTCTCTATTAAAATCATATGCATGAACTTAACTTCTAAGTGAAGTAACAACAGCAACAACAGTAACAGTGGCTAACACTAATACAACATTGTTCTAAGCACTTTACAGTCATTCATTTAATCATCCTGTAACGTTATAATTATCAACTCCATTTTACAGAATAGAAAACTGAAGCCAGAGGAATTCAGTGACTTTTTCAAGGTCACGGGGCTAATGGCAGCAGAGCCAATGCTTGAAACCAGGGCTCTGGCTCCAGATTCTATGTTCTTACCCATTAGGCCAAACTACCCAGGAGGCACTACCTAGCTTGAATTCTATTTTCCAGAATCTGTGGTCATTGTCATAGTGCAGCATTAAAGAAGCTGGAAGATGAGTGTAGTGAGTTGAATAGTAGCCTCAAAAAAGATATGTCTAAATCCTAATTCTCTGAACCTGTAAATGTGGCTTTATTTGGAGAAAGAGTCTTTGCAGATGTAAATAAAGATCTTGAGATGCCAAGTGTCCTCCTAACAGAAGGGCAGAGGGAGATTTGAGATACAGGCAGAAACTGGAGTGATGTACCTCTAAGCCAAGGAATGCCAAGGATTGCTGGCAGCCAGGCTCCAGAAGCCGGGAGAAAGGCATGGAATGTATTCTCCCTCAGAGCCTCCAGAAGAAACCAACCCTGCAGACACCTTGATTTCAGATTTCTGGCTTCTGCAACTTTGAGAGGACAAATTTCTGTTGTTTTAAGCCACCAAGTTAGTGTTACTTACGATGGCAGTCCCAGGAAGCTAACAGAGTGAATCACAGTGTGCCCAAAAACCTTGAACAGAAATCACATCCTCATTTTACAGATCAGGAAACTAAGGCTCAGAGTAAGGAATTCATCAATGCGCAGTCAATCACACAACACTGTGGCAGAGCCAAGCTGGACTCTAGGCTACATGCTGGTCTCCCAATCCTAGGCCAGCCCCCTGTTCAGTATCTCTTACCCACCTCTTTGAGAGAGAGAATCATACATGCACTTTAGCACCTGACCACCAAGGTCCGTGTCCCAATTCTACCATTTGCTAGCGGTGTACCTCCATTTTCTCATCTGTAAAATGGGGGAACAGAAATGACACCCACTTTACAGTGTTATTTTGAGGAATAAATGAATCTCTATATAAGCCTGGTATATAACCTCTCAATAAGCGTTAGCTTTATTATTATTTTATTCCAATATCTATTTAGCTTTTGATAAAGAGTTAATTATAAAATCAGGAATATCACAGTGTCTGGTGGGAAAAAAACTGATAGACACATTAGCAGCATTTTCTTTATGTAAAAATTTGACAAATATTATTCCCCAATTTCTTAAGGGAGGGTTGGATATCAAGACGTAATGCTCATCACCCTAGATTTGCACCTTTCTAACAGTCATTAATGGCCCTGCCCCCAAAAAGGAAGGCCTAATCCGAATGGCCAGTTACCAGGACATTGTCTGGAAGGTGTCTGCTAGTGGACATGGTCACTATAATGCAAAAAGAACACAATGCCCCACAGCCTCTTGTCCACTTATGCAGCCTCAACAGGGCAAGCTGGCCCTAAGCCTCCCATTTATTTCTTGGTCTCCCATGATGACCAACTTTGGAAACACTGTTTCCTCAAGCAGCTCTGCCATCCTCCCAGCTTTCCAGCCCCGGGGACCAGTAAGGCAGGTAAGATTTTTCCCTGCCTTACAGGACAGGGCCCTTCCCACATTCCTGACCCTTTCACTCTGGGTAGCCATGTGGTAAGCACACCAGAGCCTCCTCTTGCTAACCTTGATTTCCCCCTGAGTATGGTGGCTACATGGGGTCAACATGTAGCAGGCACAGCCATTTCAAGATCTGGGTGGGGCAGAACTAACAAGTTCTCTCCCTAATCAAAAAATTCCTGCATGGGGGTTACTGAGCTCATCTTCAGGAATTAATAGTCACACTGTTTCCCTTGGGACTGCTGGACTTTAGGTGTCTATACCCCTTGGTCAAACCCTTAGAGAGAGGCAGAAAGAGCAGTAGCATTCAAACACCAAAACCCCACCTTAATTCCTAACAAATTCATATTATTTTCTGATGGTAAATGTGTACAATAAGCTATGTTATCTCCAAGAATAATGTTCATTATAAAGTGTCCTCTGATGTATTGAACTTCCTATTAGTCATCTGAATGATAATGCAGACTTGAAGAATAACAAGAAATGAAACACTTGGGAAATTAAAGCCATTTCTCCCCAAACCAAATAATCATCAATCTGTTGCAATGGTTATCCTGCTTTAATTACAACATGTATCTACACACACATACACAGATGCATACACACCACACCCCTTGTCATATCTCTCCCAATATAAAACCTAAGCCAGTGCTGGAATAAGCTAAATACTATTGAAATTAATAGTATCCTTAGGAAATGTGGGACTGGGATGCTGATTTCATCACAGACAGATTTCTCTGTTTGCCAGAACTTAGTCTAGAAAGTTCAAGAACCATGAGCCGCTGTAGAAACCCAAGTCATCAGAAAAATCAAACAAAGCATCTCTTCTTCTGCAATGCAAATTGCCTAAGAGGACCTTAGCACTTGCCTTTTTGGCAAAAGAGGCCAAGCGCCTTAACCAAAGGTGAATTACTAATAGTTCTATCTTCCCTTTCGTTCTGTTCATTTGTGAAACATGATCCCTTTTACGCCAGGCCAGGCACCATACTTCCACCATCACTCATAATCATGTCAACTGTTTCCAACTTCCAAGAATTAACCAATGCCTGATTCGCCTTACTTGTTTCTCTTTCCTCAAATATCCAAAAGGAGGTCCTTTCCCATTTCCAGCCCTGTATGAGTGGCTCATAAATTCTTTGAAGCCAAGAGAATTATTAAGATGACACGACAACCCTCTCCTCCTGCAGGTAGTCAAGATTCTCACCCAAGACTCTGGGGCCAAATGATGCTCATATTTTCCCCTAACATCTAGAATTTGAAATTTTTCATCTTTGTTTTATCTTCAGACTAAGAATGAATACCTGTCAACCAAGGGTGAACCTAAGGCAAGCACCAACTGCTTAGCTCCAACTCATTAGGTTCAGGGCTACCAGATCTGCCTGGTGTTTAAGAAAATTCAGAAATCAGGTTTTTATGTGAAGTCTCCCAATATTTCCATGATGGCACACAGCCAATTTGTATCAGAATGAGAATTAGATCCAGGCCCCCTGGCCTCACGAAGCCCAAGGGGCCTTAGCTTTATATGTACTTACACATTTTATTCGCCAGCTATTTACTAAACAACTGCTATGTTCAGGGATATAATTTTAATAAATGGATGGATGGATGGATGAACAGACAATATAAGGAACTAAGGGAGAAAGCAAAGCATAATTCCCAAATTTACAAAATACTTTTAAAACACTGAGAAACAACATTCAATTCATAACTATCATCTTCCTTCCCAAAATAATTTTATTTGCAATTGACAATGATTAGGTAATAGATTACAGAGTCTGAAAACTAAAACTAAGGCAAACACAGGAATTCTATTTAAGCCAGAGTATCTTCCACTAAGAACCCATTCTTGGATTATTTAAGAACCTCTTTCCCTCTCTTCAATCTTGGAAACATGGGGTATATCTCTGCAGTATTTCTATCAGGACGGTAATTAGTACAGCTGAGAAATGCCATTCACAACAAAATTAAAATTAAAACCTCACTTGTAAAATTTCTCTTGGGATATGCCAGTACAGTTTTCCCTCACTTATAGCAGGTATTACGTTCTAAATGCCCCCGCAATAGGTGAAAATCTGCGAAGTAGGAACCTTACATTTACTTTAGTATTTACATATATTATAAGATTTTATAAACACTTCCCACACACTTATAAACTGTTCCCAGTCCCTTATTAACCTTTCCCACTCCCTTATTAACCTTTTCCACACTTTTATAAATACTACTTACATTCTTAAACATATTCTACACTCTTAAACCTACATACCTTTAACAACATATGTATATAGTACCGCAAAATCCCATGATATAGAGAAAAATCCACGATAATTAAATATAATATTTTTAAAAATCCCGTGATACAGTGAGGCCACGATAGGCGAACCGTGATATAGAGAGGCACTACTGTAGTTGCTGTCTCCACCAAACAGAATAATGGGCTCAGTGTGTCATCCCACAGCAAGTAAGTCAACCCATCAGCAGTACCTGAATAAAACCAACCTACACATCACACTGGACAGCCAACATGTCGACCTTTGCCTGCTTCAAACACACCTGCCTCATCCTAGCACCTTGCCCCCATCAAATCACACTCACAAATCATATAACGCCACTGACATTATTTTGCTACCAAGGAATTCTTAATTTCCCTGAGATTTTTTTTAGTAACTTAGAGTTGTGGCATGGTTCAGCAAACATAAGCTTTGGGGACATTTTTATGTAGTATAGCAACTCATCAGAGAAAACTGAGGTCCAAGGAAAGAAGGTCATTTGGCCAAAATCACATCCTGTTTGGCATCAAGTCAAGTCTAAATTAATTCCTACCCTGGGGCTTTCTCTTTTGTTAAACCAAACAGTCTCCCTAGGTTAAGAATTGCTTCTTTCACTCCACAGCTAGTAGAATCTCTTTATCTGGGCCTTTTCTGACCATCTCCTCTCTGGGTTTAAGGAAAAGAAACCTCATCCCATTCCCAAGGTTGAACTTATTTTCTCCCTCCTCTTTGACTTTGTTCCACCAATAGCCATTCTCTGTACCATAGAATTCCTTACAAGTTAAAAATGTGGTCAAGTATGTCGCACATTGGTGGAGGGAGATTCCCCAAACTCTGCATCCCCTCCAGTTATCACTCTTCCAAGCTAAGCACCTTGCAGAAAGAGTATAAAAATCAACATTACCACTTCCAATGCACTATAGCCTAACAGTCCCTCTTACTACCGTATAATAAGGTTTAGGAAGAGGCCATGAGAAAGCAAATTCCACCAAACACACATCCCTACTTTGCATCACCACCTGGATCAGTAAGGCTTTGCAACAAAACATCATCAAAAAACCAAACTCCTGATCTGCCCCCCTCCTGAGTCCTCCACAGTGGCTCAAGCCCAAATTCTTTGACTCCTTTTGTTTTCTGTCCTCAAATGGAAGCTCCATATAGGTAGGAATTTTTGTCTATTACTCTACCCTCAGCACCTAGCACAGCACACAGAAATCCAATGTTTGTTGACTTAATCCATTTCTGCCATTCAGTCATTGTCTTGTTTGAACCCCTTGGGGAGCACCAGTGACATCTCCAATGGAAAGTGGGAGGTATGTCTAAAGGCCCCGTAAGAGGTTAGAGATAGAGAGCTTGATCTGGGAGATCATTCTTTTGGTCTGAACTACTGAAGTGTCATTATAAGAGTTTTACCTAGACAGAAATGATGTAGCAGATGAATTCTATAGACAGAGATGAGCAAAACAGGTCAAAGTTTACACAAATCAATTAATCAATCAATCACTTCCTCTGAGTTCTCAGGATTCTAGCTCGTTGGATGAGTCAATCTAGACCTGGAAGCCATGTGATCTGCCTTGGGCAGTTGGAGAGTTTGCCTTTCCTGAGGGGTCAGACAATAATGTTTACTGAAAAGTCACCCTCATCTTTTTTTCTCTTTTACTCCCTGTAGTGACACAATAATTTACAGTTTCCACCTTGTGCCACAGAAAATATTTTAATGCAACCTATCAGAAAATGTAATGTGAGTCTTCCTTTTTTTTTTTTTTTTTTTCAGCATGAGAAAGGTCTAGCTATTATAGCTCAGAGTTCTCCAGAGCAGCCAACAGCAAATCAACATGAACTGGCTTGGATTCACCTAAGGGGATCCATACCTCAGTCGAGAAAACTCTCCTAGTCATCCCTAAGAAGCTCATCTAAATTTGGTTTCAAGAACAAAATATTCTAATTCCAATGACTCTGTAAAGAAGAGAAAACAACAGGACAATAAGGAAAAACTGTTTCCGAGATTGTGATATGGCATCTCCTTGGCATATAAAATATTGTATATCTTACAATGACAGTTTGGAGATGACATTTTTTCTCTCTCTCTTCTTCTCTTCCCCCACCCCACCTCTCTCTTTCATTCACATACACATAATAATAATAATAATAATAATAATAATAATAGAAAAGGGACATCAAAAATTTAAGCCAAGGGAAACAAACTAGGCTGTTTTTAACTCAACAGAACAAGAGTTTCTGTTGGGTTCACAATAACCTTTCCCTTTTGACCATCAGCATATTGACAAAGGAACTTTTCAACTCATCATTCTGCTATTGGCATGACAGTTCCAGAGGAGTTTACAGAGCTAGGAACACACAGGAAAAATCATAGAAGCAAAATACAGTTTGTCCCAACATGTGCCTCCATATAAATAAGCACTATACTAACTTCTTTTTTATCGAAATGTGATTGGCATATAATATCCCATTACTTTCAGAGTGATTCAATACTCATATACATTACAAAATGATCACCACAATAAGTCTATTTACCATCTGTCATCATACAAAAGTATTACACTATTATTGGCTATATTCCCTATGTGGTAAATTTGTATCTCTTAATCCTCTTCACTTATTTTGTCCACCTCCCAATCCCCTCCTCCCTCTTACAACCACCAGTTTGTTTATTGTATCTATGAGTGTTTTGTTTGTTTTTGTTTTTTAGTCTCCATGCAT